>NC_057797.1:285740242-286107924 GCF_018294505.1 Triticum aestivum | reverse complement strand
TAGGGTTTGAGGGGGAAGGAGGGCGGGGGGCAGGTGGGGGGGGGGGCGCTGTGGAGGGCGCAGGGCGGGGTGGTGTTTGAGGATAAACCGCGACTACTGAAAATTTTAGGAATGGTGGGTAGAGATGGTGGTGGACGAGGGCGGGCGGCGGTTCAAATGCCTCGTCTACTGCAATTGTACTATAAGGTCGGTGCTGGAGGAGTGGGGGCGATGGTTGAAGTACCACAGCTACTAAAATTTGGATAAGGAATTGATGCGGGGCGAGAGCACCCAAGATCGCACACAGTCCAATAAGAATATGCGTGTGTGATAATAAGGAAAAGCGACGGAACCGCCGATTTTGGCAACACTCAAGGCGGGTAGTTTGTTTTTAGATTTCTAGCTATCTAGTCTATCGCACACAGTTCATCCTAATTTTCAGACGCAGACGTGGAATTCAATCTAAATAAACTACCCGCCTTTAGCTTGCACAGGTGGTGATTTTACATTGCACTAGCATGACACACGGTTAAGCCAGTACCTCCACCTTTGCTTGCACTTGCGCAGTCGTGGTGATTCACAACGCACTTGCATCGCACACGCTTAAACCACTACCTCCATCCCTGCCCGCGCTTGCGTAGTCATGGTGATTTCACAGCCCACTAGAATCGCACACGGCTAATCTACTACCTACACCCTTGATCGCGCTTGCGCAGTCATGGTGATTTCACAGCGCACTTTGCATCCCACATGGTTAAGACAGTACACCCGTGTCCGTTGAGCGTCATCCGAGTCTTTGCAGCAAAAACATGAGAGAGGGTCAGAAGACAGCCACACCAACATGTGGCCCAAATATGTATGAGTGAAAAGGGTAGTGTGTGATCAAAATTCCAATGCACAACTTTGACCGCACGGGCCCACGGTTGGGCACGTCGACGAAGATCGATGAGAGGGGCAAGAAGTCAACCACCTAGAAGTGGCCAAATATATATAGGAATATAGGGTGTGATGTTTAAAACTTTAAATACACAATGCACAACTTTGGTGGCACCTGCCTCGCAAACCAGAAAGCACCCTTGGATATATCTATAATGACATAATGTCGTAGCTACCTAGCTAGGGTGCTTGACCCACCTTCCACTTTGTGTCAGGGAGGCGGATGCATGAAATGATACTTTGGTCATACATGCATCTCGCCATGACCTACCATAAGACGGACCAGTGAATCTGTCGCTTGGCCAAGCAACAACTGTTGTTGTCGATAAAAAATGGATAGAATATATATATATATAAACCGCTTATGCCAATAGATTGAACCATCATAAAAAATCACACGAGAGATACCACAAAACCAACACCGCCTGCATGCGGCCCAAAATGATGTACGTTGGAAGGGGTGATGTGTGTTTTCAATATCGAATAATGTACAATTTATATGTGGCGCTTGCCTCTCGATATAGACAACAACCATGAAAGCCAGGTAATTAAGGACGAGATACGCAGGGTAGGGTGTCAGTCGAACCCATCAATCCGAGCGTGTGGGAGGGAATCCTGACAACGCACGTGATCGAACTTTGGTTGAACGACATGTGATGATGACCGGCCCTAACATGAACTAGGATCTAGGAGGAATCCATTCATGGCCAACACATACCCCTCGTTATCGGTCAAAGGGATGATATATATACACTCGGGGAGCCCACAGATATGCGTGTCGTCACAAAAAACCTCACAAGGGAGAGGTGGTCGATCAAAATACCCCCTATATACTGCATGCGGCCCGAAAATATGTATGAGTGGTGTGTGATGTGTTCAAATCCCCAATGCACAACTTTGATGGGGCACCAACTACATTACAAACCGAACACTGTACCCGACCCCAAGCTAGGTTCAATACATACGATGTCGGTTCCCCAACTTTGAGGCGGCGACGGCGGGGGTGTTGTCCAACGCATGCGCTCAAACTTTATTTGGTCTAACGTGGCACACATAGCAATAGGAAACCATCATGGTCAAACCCTTCTCGTATGTTGGGTCAAAGGGATAGATTGTGTGGGCCCCCTCGTTATAGGTCAACGATGATATATATATACATATATATCAGGGAGCCCACAGATATGTGCGGCGTCTATAAACCGCACAACGGAGACATGCTTGATCAGAACACCCGGCCCCGTATTCCCTGCATGCGACCTAAAAAAATATGGGTCTGGTGTGTGATTTGTTCAAATCCCGAAAGCACAAGTTCGATGGGCACCAACTACATCAGTAACATTACAAACTGAACATTGTACCCCACAGCCAGATTAAAGACGTACGATATCAGTTCCCCAACTTTGAGGTGGGCGGGGGTAGGGGTGTTGTCCAACGCATGTGCTGAAAATTGATTTTCTCTAACATAGCACACGAAGCAAAGAGTAAACCCTTCTCATGCGTTGGGTCAAAGGGATAATTTGTGTGAGCCTACACATGTCGATCATTCTTCGATTTTTGAGAACAAAATATAGCCAATAAAACATATTCTACAAATTAGCAAAACAAGGATCGCAAGGTTTATATAATCATCATGATAGGTCACTATAGAGATATTTAGATGATAAATGTCTATAATGATCGTATCATGGCATTTAAATGAAGCTTGAGATATGCAACTTCCCACCGGGTCACCCATCCATAGGCTACTCCAGCCCGAGCACGCTTAACTTCTGCGTTCTATTCGACTAGGTTAGCGGATGGGAAGCCGCCCCTTGCTGATAAGAATTGCCTCCTTTCCTCTAAGGCATTTCACATTGGTCACCCTGTGGGACCTACTCCCTACTATCACACACAATTTTATGCTTTTAGAAACTGTGTGCAATATTTACATGGCCGGTGTGTCGCCACCTAGCCTTCTATGAGAACTGACACTGGCATCGGGAAACTGATGGGAGAAGAGGCGGGGAACCGATGGGAGGAGTGGCGGGAAACGGTAGTGTGTTTGGATATATAACAACATTAATATGGAAAACTCAGTAGAGAAGGAAGCGTGAGCTAGCATGATGCATCCGCACAGTGCTTACCCATGGGTGACAAGCGGTTGACCAAAACTGCTTTAAATATTCACGGTTCATTTGGCCTTTTTTTACACATTATAATTAAGTTTTATAAGCATTAATTTATTGTGCATAATTCAAATTATTGCACCACAATGGCTATAAAAATCATACATGTGTCCTTGGATGCATGTTTAGGTCCCATGCAAAGAATGAGAATGAATTACAGCTGTCTCGGTGTCTAGCTCGACCTCAGACATTGAGAATCTCGGTTTTTAAATCCCCATAAATCCAAAACTCACCCGAAAATCATGAAACTTGGCATGGTGTGACGACATGGCACATATATGTTGAGGAAAGAAATTTGTCCATTTTGGGGCAAGTTTTATTACATGCCTCTTACAAACCGGAGCTTCTCTCAAGAAGCCTCGTGGTTCTGATAGGGAAACATGTCCTCCTTGTGGGCGAAACGATAATCAATGCCTCTTTTCACCTTGCATTTTTTTCTACAGGCAACATGGAATGATAGGATATCCGTGCTGAAATTTAAAATTATTCAGGGTTCATTTGGCCTTTTTATACATTAATTGTGTTTACTAGGCATTTAATGTCCATAATTCAAATCTGAACTACAAATACATGCTCCAGTTCACCAAATAGCTAGAAAAATCATACATGTTTCCTTGGGTGCATGTTTAGGTCCCATGCAAGGAATGGGAATGAATTACAACCGTATCAGCGTCCTGGCTCGTCCTCAAACATTTGGAATCTCGGTTTTTTAAATCCCCATAAATCCAAAACTCACCAGAAAGTCATGAAAGTTGGCATGGTGTCACGTCATGTCACATATGTGGCGTGCTGAAAACATTATCCAATTTGAGCCAAGCTTTATTACAAACCTCTTACAAACCGGAGCCTCTCGCAAGAACCCTCGTGGTTTCGATAGGGAAATGTGTCCGCTTGTGGGCGAAATGATAATCGCTCCCTTTCTAGCCTTGTATTTTCTTCTACACGCAACATGGAACAATGGGAGATTCACGCTGAACTTTGAAATTATTTAGGGTTCATTTAACCTTTTTTATTCATTAATTGAGTTTCCTAGAAATTTAATGTTCATAATTCAAATCCGAACTACAAATACATGCTCCAGTGCACCAAAATGGCTAGAAAAAAATCATACATGTGTCCTTGGGGTGCATGTTTAGTTCCCATGGAAGGAATGTTAATGAATTTAACCATCTCGGCGTCCTAGCTCGACCTCAAACATTGTGAATCTCGGATTTTAAATCTCCGTAAATCCAAAACTCACCAGAAAATCATGAAACTTGGCATGGTGTCACGACATGGCACAAATATGTCATCGTATTTTTTCCCAATTTGGGCCAAGCTATATTACAAGCCTCTTAAAAACCGAAGCTTCTCGCAACCCTCATGGTTCCGGTAGGTAAACATGCCCCTCTTGTGGGCAAAATGATAATCGCTGCCTCTTCTCGCCTTGTATTTTGTTTTCTAGAGGCAACATAGAATAACAGAAGTGTCGTGCTGAAATGTGAAACTGTCCAACATTCTTTTGGCAATTTTATGTATTAATTGAGTTTTCTAGGCCTTTAATGTAGTCGATAATTCAAATCTGAACTACAAGCACATGCCGCAGTGAAGCAAAATGGGTGGAAAATCGTACATGTGTCATTGGGTGCATGTTTAGGTCTCACTGAAGGAATGGGAATGAATTACAAACGTCTCATCGTCCTGCAACATTGAGAATCTCGGTTTTTAAATCCTAGTAAATCGAAAACTCATCCAAAAAACATGAAACTTGGCATGGTTTCATGACATGGCACATATATGCCGTGGTAAAAAATCGTCCAGTCTAAGACAAGGTGCACACATTAGTAGCCAACGAAGTCCTTTTGAAACAAATAGCTGACACATTAATATCACAAACAATTGTATTATATGAACCATGTGTGTTCTCGTAACCATTTAGGTGCGGCCACACATCCCTCTTTTCTTATGTGATAGTACTACCTCGGTCCTTGTTCATTGGTCATCTTTGTATTTTGTTTCAAAATTTAACCATACTCGGTGGCGTGCGTGCAGCTGTTTGATTAGATTGGACGAGCACGAGAAGTCTGTTGTGCAGGCTCGACGGGACACGTGCGAGCAGTCCACCACGCAGGCTCGACGGGACGTGTGCGACTTGTCCACCTCGCAGGCTCGACGGGACATGTGCGAGGAGCAAGGCCGCCCATGCTCACCAAGAAGCGAGCTCTTTGACCTCCATCCACCAACCGCCTGCCTCGCTCACAACTTCTCCATTATTGGCGGCCGAGCTGCTGTTTAACGTGCGGTTAATTAAAGCACCTAGACGGAGGGTGTTTGCTTGTGATCCCATGGCCCCACTCAATGTTAGCATTTGCTTTGTTCATGTTTTCAACTCGTATTCTGGATGATTTAAAATGCCACATAGGGCAACGGATAATATGATGACAAATAAAATGGCAATAGATAATACAATGACAAATTTGCAATGGTGCGGATAATAATTGTCTTACATATTCCGGATACTTTAAAATGCCACATGCGGAAAAGCCCGGAAGACACGGGGGCAAGAGAAGAAAGAAATCACAGACAACAATTTGGGTTGCTATTGTCTCTACTCCTCGATGGATCGCCGGGCGACGACATCCTCTAGCTCCTTCAATTCCTTACGACTTTGCTTGACAACATCCATGAATTTCTCCACCTCCCGCTCGCAATCGATCTGGAGCTTCCTCAAGTCACCCATCAGTCCCTCGACGACCACTTTCAGCGTCATCCTCGAGGTACTGCTCTGCTCATGCAGCTTATTCTAGCCGGTGGCCTCCTCCTTCGTCTCGGCGAGCACATTGAGGAGCTTCACATTATCACCCATGAGTTGCTCAACGAGGCCGGTCGCCTTCTCAACCGAGTCATCACTAATCTCGAGCAGCTTCATCAAGCCGTCGACCAGCTCCTCATGCTTAATTAGGCCAGCAAGAATGTCATCATCGCTGGCCAAGGACTTCATGAACGCCAGCTCATCGCGATCGCCGACGCGGCGAGTGCGCTTGTGAGAGCCCTCGCGTGCCAGTGAGAGCTTGTTTGAGGACCCCACGGTGCACCGGGACATCTCTGTTGTGGCTCCTGCGTAGCGGCAGGACCTCTCTAGTGCTTTCGCGGCCTTGGTCTTTGCTCCTTAGTTATATGTCCAACTGAAACTCCTCCTACCCAGCATGGCGGAACCACTTGACAGGAAAGACCAGTTTTGTGGGTGATGAGGAGAGGAACTGTGAAGTAATTTTTGAGTGGGCGGATGCTAAGGGTGAACGCATTTAGGTTTGATTAGTGTGAACAGATTTGCAATTACTTATTGCGTTGTAACCTGTAATGTGACGAGAAACAAGGTCAAAATGTATTGATGGTTCTAGGCTCGAAGCCCATTTCTGTTGTTCTGTCTCATCGCAAACAATTCTTATGGATCAACCGTATGCCACGCATTGAAAGCCTGAAACGGTCCTCGGATGGCATACATGGCCCCGCGTTCTCGGATGTACGTGTCTGCCCACTATCACACATGATCAAGATATCAGCATCGTGTCCGATGGATGCACCGTCGTGCTTCCCACGGGGTGCCAAAAGGTTGACCCGAATTGCAGTATGCATGTGTGGTTGCTCGCCCTTGAGGCGGCCGCCGTGCGCTCTACTATTCATTGAGGCAGCCGCGGCACACTCTGCTCGTCGTTGAGGCAGCTCCCTTCGTATTTCGTAGTACCAAACTTTGACCTTAGATTTAACTAAGAATATATTAATGCATGTCATCGAAAATAATATTGTTGGATGGCTATTCGCGACTATGTTCATCTGCTATATGCAATAATTATGCATGTGCTTGCTCATCGTTTAGGCTTCTATCGGACTCGGGGTTCCGCGGACCATTGAGAGGTTCGAACTCTGGGGTGCGTGCGAAGAACTCATCCTCCCCAATCAGCCTACCCACCGATCCCACGGCCTAGCTCGACGAACCTAATGTACAAGATATACAACAGTTTACCCAGGTTCAGGCCACCTTGCGATGTAAAACCCTACTCCTGCTTTGTGGTGGATTGGCCTCGAGGGGCTGTGGAAGAACTAGTACCAGGGTAGAACAACCTCAGGAGGGGAGGTGTTGTTGTGCTTGATGAGATGGTGGGTCAGAGGATGATCTCTCTGATCTGTCCCCCTCTATGGTGGTGGCTAAGTCGTATTTATAATGGCCTTGGTCCTCTTCCCAAATGCCAGGCAGGAAGGGATCCCACAACGGCCAAATTTGAAGGAAGACAACTAGTACATGCTATCCTGACAAAAGTAGTCTTCGCCTGCAAAAGCTCCTAGTCATGACGTTGCGGTGGGCTCCGTGATGACCTCCGTCCTGCCGTCCTGGCAGTCTTGGTCTTGTTGCACTGGAATGGAAACCTTTAGCTGATTCCTCGGGACTCTGCGCCTGCGCTTGCCTCCATAGCACCAAAGAGGAAACTGGTGCACTGCGCCCGCTGGCGCCCGCCTGGCCTTGGTCGTCATGGCTCACGTCATCCGAACCTCGCGAGGTGCACCTTGCATAGATATATCCGCTCCTCGGGAGCTAGCTTGGGGAAGCCACCCCCGAGGGAGGTCTAGGTGTCGTCTGCCTCGCGAGGGTCTTGAGTTGTTGATGTTGAAGCTGGGCTGTACTGGGCCATCGACAGGGCCACGCCGTGGGCCACAGGCAGGCAAGTCTGGGTACCCCCATTCCCAGAACACCGACAGTAACCCCCGGGCCCAAGGTGCACTCGAACTTGGCTTCGAGGCGAAGCTAAAGGGCAAGTGCGGAGTGCCGCGGGCCCTAACTGCCTGCGGCCTTGGTCGACGCGTGGAGATTAATGGGACGTGGGCGCCTCCGCTTCCCCACGCTGCCTTGGCAACTGCCCGACTTGACGAGACCCTGCTGCATGCAGAGAGACCATCGTTGCATGAGATTGTGGACGTCGGCGGTTGGCCTTCCTCTGGCTATAAATGAGGGGGGGGCAGAGCCCCCTTTGCTCATCTCTGTCTTCCCACCACTTGCTTCTCCTTCTTCCTTCTTGCCTTGCCGTCTTGATGTAGCTCCCATGGCGCCGATCAGGAGGTTCTCCATGACGGAAAAGGGGAAGGCCCCTCGGGAGGATCTCGAACTGCTTCCGCCGAAGAAGAGGTTCAGCCGCCCTTGCGATGCTGGCGAAAGGCAGGAGGTGACGCGGCCTTGGTACGAGCGGCCACTGCCTGACTTCCCGCTCCCTTTGCACGCCCGTGCGCTGGGCTCCAGAGATTGCGGCAATGCCCAGCGCTGCACGGGCCACGACCACGGTGCCCAGGCCAGGGCCGTGCGGCCGGCCGGCCTGTGAACCCACGTCGAGGGCTCCTCACGTGAGTTCATGATATGGGCGGCAATGCCACTATGCACTTGGATCCGGTTCCCGCAGTTCTTCACCGAGGAGATGCCGCCGAGGGGGCCACTTGAGCTGTGGCTGCAGCACGCCGGGTGCTGCAGCCTGGCCACGGGAGCGGAGGTCGAGGTCGTCCCCCCGGGCGACATCTTCATGACCTAAGGATGGGGTGAGGTCACCCGCGCCTGCCGCATGGAGGGAGCCCTTACCATCCACTTCGAGTACGATGGTGCCTCTACGCTGTTCTTCAAGGTCTTCGACGAGGAAGGCCGACAACTAGAGTGCTGCCCCGGAGGAAGCAACCTTTGTGGCGTGGCTGCAGGCATCGAGCCCGCCCCCGGCCTCGTGAACAGCTCCTCCAGAAATAGCGGCGACTCCTGGGAGTCAAGCGACTCTCCCGAGCCTAGCGACACTCCGAAGTCAAGTGACGACAGCTAGGTGCCACCGAGCCTCGCCGTGCTCGGAGCGCAGCAGCGGCGTCCGGTCGGCGTCGTTGGTGATGCCCAGTAGCCAGGGCTCCTTGAAGTTTCTTCTTCTTCTTTTGTTCCCTGCGAGGAATCGAGACAAACCCCATGGGGGTATGTAAAGAACTTGTAATGCCTTGCTTCGAATTTTATTATTCCTAGTATAAGCTTGCAATTGTGTGTCTTGCTTTGGCATTGCTCCCCATTTTTGTTCTCGCGGTAGCTTTGCGTTCTACATCGACAGGTCCCAGTCCCCAGGCGGGCTTCAGCCATCGCTGGTATGCCAGGTCATGATGCCGTAGTCAAGGCCAGGAGGTGACCGGCCCGAGGTCCAATGAGAGCTCCTATGGCGCGATGCTCAAGAGGTCCCCTTTGGTGTGCAAGCAACTTCCTTGAGGTCGAAAAGGAAAATTGCGTTACTAAAGCGAGATTGCGAGATTCAAAATTCCAGGCGATGGGTTCACACTGATATGTGTAGGTCACTTATCTTTACGGGCCTACGGTGATTTCCTCGCACGACACTTGATCGTGCTTTAGCAGTGATGCTTCCAGGTAGGGCTCACGTTGGTCTGCCCTTTCCTTGCTCATCTGAGTGCTCTACGTCCTCGGGTCCCGACCCTCAAGCGGGACTCAGCCGCCGCTGGTATGCCAGGTCGTGATGCCGTGGTCAAGGCCAGGGGATGAGGGCTGGAGAGTAAGTAGGAGCTCCTGAGGCGCGGTGCTCAGGAGCCTCCCTTTAACATGCAAGCAAATTGCGTGAAAAGGGGCAGCCAGTGGGGCCGCCTGCTGCCATACTCCAAGGATTCCTGCTAGTTAGTCTGAGAGGAGGGAGAAACTCATGAGTGCGCTTGCTGTCCTGCCGCCGATCTTTCCGCAAGAAGACGAAGGCACTAAGGATCTGGTGAGGTGACATGCGCGGGATGGGCCACGAGCTAGAGCTCAATCTCTTAGATTTGTCAGTGTTGCAGTGACGGACCCGAGCACAAGCGCCATGCCAACATATGTAGCCCCCGTTGCGGGATGAGCAGGAGGCCGGTCAGCAACGCGGGAGGCCGCAGAGGGCAAAAACATCAGGCAAGCGGGTGATAACATAAATAATCTCATGAAAAGAGGTAAACCAGCTCTAAAAGATGCGAAGAATGGTACATGCCATAGGGACAGACCCATGCGGCCTGGGGATGATGCAGCCTGAGGGGCGCCCCCATCTGAGTAAACCAAAGACGCAAAATGATACATGCCATAGGGACAGACCCATGTGATCTGGGGGTAGTGCGGCCCAAGGAGCGCCCCCAACAGAATAAACCGGAAAATGTCACCTGGCACCATTGCTGAAGAGATGTTGGAGTAGCTAAGGACATGTGCTGAAGAAGTCGCTCCTCACGAGACATCTGGATCCTGAACCTCGGGGGGCTTTGGAGGCTCAGGGGGCTCGTGAAGAACCGTCGCCATCACCGCCAGGACCGCCTGGTGCCTAGCCTCCTGAGCCTCCATGACGCTTCACATGTAGCGCTAAGATGCAACAACCACGTTTGGCAAGCCCAAGGGCATGCGAACGTAGCTGTGAGGGGGGCACTCGCACCGGCCGATACGGGACGACCAGTAGAACCACTGAGAGGCGACCCTGCTGAGTCCTGGGATATTGATGCAGACACGCAGCTCGCTGCCCTTGCCAGGGCAGGGAGCCACGCCTGGTGGCGGGCGATGGTCACCGCACATGGCTCCTGCCTCCTGAAGCTCCTCGGTTGCCTTGGTGATGAACTCCTGAGCACTCGACGTCCCGTGCCTTGTGCCCTCCTGGCGGAAACGCGCGCTGAAGCACGTCTCCACGTGGTGCCCCGAGTGCCTCCCTCATGACATTGGCTAAGTCAAAGGCCCTCCAGAAGAGAGCCCTCGAGCCCAGCCTGAGGGGGCGCCGGGCGCGCCTTCCTATGCGAGGGAGGGAGGCACCCCATCCGTGGGCGTAGGTCGTGAGGTAGTGCCGCCAGACGCCTCGCTCCCCTGAGGTTCCTGGTGGAGCAGCGGCTTCTTCTTCTTGGGGACTCGAGCCTCTGGAGGGTAGATGGCGCCTTCGTCGTCGGGGTTCTTGACAGCCGCAGCCTGGTAGGCCCGCTCGAGGGAGCACACAACATCCTTCTCTTCACAAGCGACCGAGATGACGTCACGGCTCCCTGGCATCTTGAGGACATTGTAACCATGATGAGTCACTGCCATGAACTTGGCCAGGGCCGGGTACCCAAGGATGGCGTTGTATGGAAGACAGATGTGGGCAACATCGAAGTCAATAAGCTCTGTGCAGTATTTGTCACACTGGCCGAAGGTGACAGGGAGGCGGATCTGCCCTATCAGGGTGGTGGAGCCGTTAGTAATTCCTGAGAAGGGTTTAGTGGGCTGCAGCTGGTCATAGCGCACCTGGAGTTGGTCGAATGTTTGGATAGACAGAACATTGAGCCCTGCACCGCCATCGATGAGGGTTTTGGTGACGAGGACGTTGCTGATGACGGGTGAGTAGAGCACCGGGAGGGCACCAGCAGTTGCCGCACACTTGAGCTGGTCGGACGAGCTGAAGGTGATGGTGCACTGGGACCATCTGAGAGGACGTGTAGCCTCAAGCTTGGGAAAGGCCACATTTATCTTGTGGGCAAACTGCTTGAAGATGGGATGAGAGGCTGGGGCCTGGGCGCCGCGCAGGATGCAGGCTATGGCACGAGGTTCCTGGAATCCCCCGGCCCCCTCGTCCTGGTGGTGGCCGTCGTTCGTTCTTGGCGCTAGTGGCAGTGGAGGGAGGCCAGCGTTGCCCTGAGGATGATCCTCACGAGGCTAGTCTCTCCAGGCTCCCTCGCGAGGGTGGCCCTGCCAGCGTTCCTCACGAGGCTGATCGCGCCACTCCTGGCGGGGTCCGCAGTCGTCCTAGCATCCTCCGCTTCAGCCTCCTCCACGGTCGTAGCCCCAGTCACTTCGCTCGGGGCGGCGACCAAGGCGCCCGTCACGGATGGCCCTGAGCTCCTGACAGTCGTTGGTGTTGTGGATGTGCACATTGTGGAAGATGCAGAACAGGCGACTGCTCTTGGATGACTTCGGGTGGTCACAGCCGCGCTTCATCTCTGGTTCAGCCGCGAGCACGACCACCCCCTTGTGCTTCACGTCCTTGGCCTTGGACTTCTTGTCCTCCGGGTCGGTCTTTGGGAGCTCGAGGAGGGATATGCGTCCTTCCTCAGCTCTCGCGCACTTGGTCGCCATATTGAACATCTCCAGAGCCATGCACAAGTCCTCATGTATGGTGAGCTCTTCCTTCATCTTGACGTCACAGACACCATCAGTGAATGCGGAGATGATGGCCTCCTCATACACCTTGGGGATCTTGAGACAAATGTTGTTGAAGCACTAGATGTACTTCTACAGGGTCTCTCCTGGCTGCTGCTTGATGCGCCGCAGGTCACCTGCGGCAAGCGGGCGGTCACGAGTGCCCTAGAAGTTGGCGATGAAATGCTCGCGCATGTTGCCCCAGGAGGAGATCGATCCCACGGGCAGGTTCAAGAGCCAAGAACGTGCCCCATCCTTGAGGGCCATGGGAAACCAGTTCACCATAACCTTCTCATCGCCGTTGGCCACCTCGATGCTCAGCTCGTAGAGCTGCAAGAACTCAGCAGGGTCGGGGGTGCCGTCGTAGCGTGGAGGCAGGCCAGGCTTGAACTTCCCCAGCCAGGCGTTGCTGCGTAGCTCTGGAGTGAAGGCGCGGCAGCCCGCTGTGGTCACGGGTGCTCATCGTGGGTGTGGCACGCGATCCTGACGTAGTGGTGCTGGGAGCGCACGCGCCTCTGCTTGCGACTACTGAACCACCTGGCAGCTTTCTTCTTCCCGCGCGGGCGCCCTGCGTGGTGGGTCACACCTTGGGGCCTCGCGCCTTGGCTCAATGATGGCATCTTGTCGGGGAGGCGAAGGAGGTGCTCCATGGGCTACGTCACCCGCAGCAGGCGGCTGGCGAGGCAGCGGGAGAGCCCCTGGCGGCACTGACGAGCTCTGTGATGCGGTCCAGCCAATCATCGTAGAGGTCGTCAACGGGGCAATAGCGCAGGACCTCGCGCACCATGAGCAACGCAGTCTGCGCATTTGCTCGGCCATGACGAGCGTGAGACGACGAACCGGCCGGGGTCAGCGAAGGGGTGGCGGTGCGCCCATCACACCGCACAGAGGGGTGCAGTGACGAAGCTTGCTGCTCGTGCCCCACCGAGCCGGTGGCGGCGTTGGCGGCGGGTGACGAGGAACAACGAGGAGGCCCACCAGTAGGCGCCTTCTAGGCGACGTGAGTGGCGAGGGAGGCTCGACGCTTAGCATGGGCTCGACGAGCGTCCGCCATGGAAGCGGTGGCGAATCGGTCGGCGGAAGAGAGGTTCCGACGCACCCCTACCTAGCGTGCCAAATGTCGGATTTGGGGTTCCGTATACCCTTGAGAGGTTCGAACACTGGGGTGCGTGCGAAGAACTCGTCCTCCCTAGTCAGCCTGCCCACCGATCCCATGGCCTAGCTCGACGAACCTAACGAACAAGAGACACAATAGTTTACCCAGGTTCGGGCCACCTTGCGGTGTAAAACCCTACTCCTGCTTTGTGGTGGATTGGCCTCGAGGGGCTGTGGAAGAACTAGTACAAGGGTAGAACAGCCTCAGGAGGGGAGGTGTTCTTGTGCTCGATGAGCTGGTGGGTTAGAGGATGATCTCACTGATCCATCCCCCTCTATGGTGGTGGCTAAGTACTATTTATAATGGCCTTGGTCCTCTTCCCAAAAGCCAGGCGGGAAGGGATCCCACAATGGCCAAATTTTAAGGGAGACAACTAGTACATGCTATGCTGACAAAAGTAGTCTTCACCTACAAAAGCTCCTGGTCGTGACGCCACGGTGGGCTCCGTGATAACATCCGTCCTGCCGTCCTGGCGGTCTTGGTCTTGTTGCACCAGAATGGAAACCTTTAGCTGATTCCTCGGGACTCCGCGCCTGCACTTGCCTCCTTAGCACCAAAAAGGAAACTGGTACACTGCACCCGCTGGCGCGCGCCTGGCCTTGGTCATCATGGATCACGTCATCCGAACCTCGCGAGGTGCACCTTGTATAGATATCTCCGCTCCTTGGGAGCCAGCTTGGGAAGCCGCCCCCAGGGAGGTCTTGGTGTCGTCCGCCTAGCGAGGCTTGGCCCCTCGCGAAGGTCTTGAGTTGTTGATGTTGAAGCTAGGCCATGCCGGGCCGTCGACAGGGCCACGCCACGGGCCACGGGTAGGCAAGTCTGGGTACCCCCATTCCCAGAACACCGACAGCGTCCGCGGCGCGCTCAGCTCGCGTGCCTCCACGCGCTCTACTCGCCATTTAGGTGCCCTCGGTTCGCGGCCCTCTACGCGCTCTGCTTGTCGTTTAGGCGCCAAGGCTTGCTCGGGTCGCGTCCCTCCGCGCGCGCTCTGCTAGCGGCTGGGGCCGATGCACAATCACGTTGGGGAAGCTTTAGTTATTTGATCTTAGATTATGTTAATTAGTTATACCTCTAGAGCCGGAATCATCCGACTCTAGAGGTATAATGAATTAACCTAAACTATGATCTCCGGTGCTCGTTCCCGTCGCGTAACTCCACCCCATCATCGGCCGTTGGGGGGTATGCCGGTATGTGTGGGTAACTATCTAGCAAGTAGATCAGTAGAGTCGCTGACGGCGACCATTGTTGTGGTTATTTATAGCTAGCAGCTGGCTAGGAGATTGGGGATTTTACAATTCACCCATGTGGAGCGCGGGAAGCCTTCGCTGGAGGGCGAGAAGCCTTCACTAGAGCGCGGGAAGACTAAGTGGAGCACACAACCCGACAACCATATGCGGTGTCAAATGTTATGACACTTGTGTTAACATAAGGAAATGTATGTGAAACTTACTAATCATCGCACACGAGTACTTGCACACGCATCATGTGTGATACTCCTAGCCATCGCAAGCAACTAGTATGCATTTTCAAAGTTTTTACTACACACAAAATCGCACACGAATTAACTCTACTAACCGTATGTGTTATATTTTCTCATCGCAAACAGTTCATCCAAGTGGGCTGTTTGCGGCGTATCACACACATCTTGTTTACACGAATCGTTTGTGTTCTTTTGGCTCATAGAAAACAGTTCATCTATGTGAACTGCATGCCACATATCACACACATCTTGTTAAACTGAACCGTTTCTGTTGTGCTCCTAATCCAAAAAAGTTCATCCGAGTGAACCGTATGCCATATATCGCACACACCCTGATCTGGCTGCCTGTTTCTATTGCATTCCCTAATAGAAAACAGTTCATCCGAGCGAACTGTATGCCATGTATCGCACACACAATGATATAGTTGCCCGTTTCTGTTGTTCTGTCTCATCGCTAACAGTTCTTATGGATTAACTGTATGTCACGCATCGCACACGAAATTAGAATATGAACCATGTTTGATGTATCCACCATCACAAACGTTTTGCATCTTTTTGACGGTTTTTACATCACCGTTCGCGATTAATGCATCACACACAGTTTTGTCGAAGGGTCTCTGATTGTAGTGTCGCGTTAGCAGCATCCTGCAGTAGTGTACAAACAAACAATCATGCCTTTCAAAATATAAATGCTAAAGAATGCTATCCCTACAAAATCCTATAGTCTTGTCATGCTTCATCTTCTTAATACAAAATATAAACCATGTACAACCCCAATGACAAGCCGGGCAATTGGCTCATACTTTTTAACACGCTTCAGCTTTTTCAACCCCCACATAATACATGAGCGTGAGCCATGGATATAGCACTATGGGTGGAATAGAATGCAGTGGTAGAGATTAATAAGGGGAGGGCCAAAAAGGAAGATAGTCTCACATTGACGCAACTAATCAACGGGCTATGTAGATGCCAATCAATTGATGTCAATGCGAGGAGTAGAGATTGCCATGCAATGGATGCACTAACGGCTATAAGTGTATGAAAGCTCAAACTGAAAACTAAGTGTGTGTGTGTGTGCATCCAACTAGCTTGCTCACGAAGACCTTGGGCTTTTGAGGAAGCCCATCATTGGAATATACAAGACAAGTTCTATAGTGAAAAATTCTCACTAGTATATGAAAGTGACAACATAGGAGACTCTCTATATGAAAAACATGGCGCTACTTTGAAGCACAAGTGTCGAAAAGGATAGTAACATTGCCCCTCTCTCTTTTTCTGTCAATTTTCTTTCGTTGGGCTCTTTTTGGCCTCTTTTTTGTTTCCTCGCTAGGATAATTCTCTAATAATGATGATCATCACACTTCTATTTACTTACAACTCGATAAAACCGAAAGAATATGACTATATGAATGCCTCTGGCAGTGTACCAGGATATGCAATGATGCTAGTGTAACATGTATGATAATGATGAATGGTGGGTGAGCCACAAGTACTATGTCAGCTATATGATCACGCAAAGAAATATGACAATGAAGGTGTATGTCATAATAATCGAGCGGTGGAAATGCCATTATAGGTAGGTATGGTGGCTGTTTTGAGGAAGATACAAGGAGGCTTATGTGTGATAGAGTGTATCATATCACGGGGTTTGGATACACCTGTGAAGTTTGCACCGACTCTCGAGGTGAGAAAGGGCTATGCACGACATCGAAGAGGCTAGAAATTGCTGAAAGGAAAGAGCGCGTATAATCCATGGACTCACATTAGTCATAAAGAACTCACATACTTATTGCGAAATTTTATTAGCCCTTGAAGCAAAGTACTACTACACATGCTCCTAGGGGGGTTGGTAGGAGTTAATCACGCACCCCTGACCCTCACACAAAGGAAGACACCCAATTATAAATCTGATCCCACTTCTTATCATAACTAGAGACTATATGTGCATGCTTCAGTAATCACAAACGTTAACAACAATATTCTTACTAAACCACAATTATTTACTAGTACCTCCCACATATTACCATCTTAACATCAAAAAACTATTGCAAGGAATCAAACTTATCATATTCAGTGATCTACATGAAAGTTTTATTATATCCCTCTTGAATACCTATCATATCAGGACCAACTTCATAACACTAGATAGGGGGCGCGGCTTGCCGCGTGTTGCCCGCCAAACGACGGGCCAAATAAGCAGGACATTGAGATTGCGATGGAGATGATATCAGCATCTTGTAAACATATATCAAAACAACGATTGTTCAGAGGATAATAAAGTTTGTATGTAATATATTAGTTGGTTTACCTGGCATACATAAGGAGGTTGGCATGATCAAGATATACATGGAGCCAGCTATAAGTCTTGTGGAGTTACAAAAGTTAAGGATCCTAAATCTGAGAAACTTCGATGCAGAGCAGCAAGGCAAGTAAAGAAACTTCGATGCAGAGCACTAAGCAAATAAGGGGCACAACTTGCCACACATTGCTCACCAAACAGCAAGCCAGAAGAAATGATAAAAACGGTTGGAAAAAACAATTGACTTGGTGTGTTTTTTCTTAAGTTATATGCAAGACAGATCACCACACTATATAAATCTCATCTATTTGCAAATTGGTTAAACAGCAAGCCAGAAGAAATGATAAAAACAGTTGGAAAAAACAATTGACTTGATGTGTTTTTTCTTAAGTTATATGCAAGACAGATCACCACACTATATAAATCTCATCTATTTGCAAATTGGTTATTCATTGTGCCCGGCAAGTGCAATTTATAGGATCAAAATGAAGCAAGCACAGTAACCTCCACCAGAAAATTAAGCAAAGTGAATTATATTGACTGAAACATATATTGTCAGGACAACTAAATTAGAAGGCAAAATCACAAAAATGATTTCATGGATGCTAATGTATTGACTAAATATTTAGAATCTTCTCCTAAATTGTTGTGAGCTCCTTGATATTACCAACCATAAGAAAGTACTTCTTGTAAACCCAAAACATCATGTGTAAGGTTCTAGAGAACAACAATTAATTTAAACATGACTATCAAGATTAAAGTAATAAAAACCGAGAAATAAACATCGTTTAGTTTGTGTGGTTGAGACACTCTACAAACGCCACATGGACATGGTATAAGAATAATCACGATTATTTATGTAAAATGGAGGTCGGTGTATCTCCTGATTTGAAAGCGACGTATATGATAAAATGAAAACAGCTGAAGGTGACCTAACAATACTTTGAATGGGTTGTATTTACGCAAGTAGCAGTATGCTTAAAAATACATATCAGCCAATGTAACCACACCCAGAAACTATGTCCAAATATTAATATCGACCATTCTTCTACTCGTCAAAACCAGAACTGCCTTCCAGACCATAAGCTTAAGAGACTGAAGTAACAAAATCGAGCAATAAACATAACTATTAATATTGAAGTAACAAAAGCGAACAAGAAATCCATATGATGCCATCCACATGCATTATTTTTATAAGATGGTAGAAAGTGAATCAAGAAAGGCTACACGTGGAAAAAGGTAAGCATTTAGAAAATACATTGTGTGAATTGAGATGCTAGATCTAAAACCAAATTAGAAGTGTGAGATACTTATTTGTGTGCACTACATCTATAGAAGTGATGTTGTGGTTCATAGATAAAAAATATGGAAGGGGGGAAGTGAAGAATGGTCCTTTACTTGACAGACCATAACTGTGATTTTGTGACTTATCTGAGGCTCTCATGCAAATAAAGGCCGAAGCAACAAAAAGAAATATCTGAACAAAATAAGCGCAAATACAAGTTACCTTTTCCAATCCCACAAAGTAGGAAAGCGCGTCTTGCGACGCGTTGCCGATAGAAGCGATGGGCAAACCAAAATGAATAACAATCTTAAAGGACGAATACATAGATGAGTAAGTATGCATGCGTATGTTCATATATAAGCATGTCAATATTATGTCGATAATAAATTGTACATTCATAGGGGATTTAGCTTAACATAGGTACCTACAAATCATAGGGAGGGAGAAATTGTTGAGAATATGTACACGTAAGTTTAGAATGAGATGGATTACAAATCTAACAACATAGTAGGGTCAATGTCAAGTTTAGTTCAACATGAGATGGATCACAAATCTAAACAACATAGTAGGTTCGACGTCAAGTTCAAATATCCAGAGAAGTATTTTCTGCATTCATCAACTCCTTTGAGGTAGCATGAAATAGTAAGAAATGCAATGCGGGAAATCCTGAAGCAGAGCATCAGACAAAACGATAAATCCTTTTCTTTGTATGTTTATTCATGACATGAGGCAGGCTATATAAGTTGTTTTTCCATAGTTCACTACATATCCATCTTAAGTGATAAGCTCATATTGCAGCAGTGCAAATCCTAGCTAGTGGTTCTCAAGAAAGTATCTACAGTACAAAATAGAAACACTTGTAAGCTGACATAAGACATTTCCAGCTTCTAAAGACCAGTAGTAAAGCTACTTGCCTAAGCAAACTCTAGTTACCTAATTCTTTAAAAATCAAGAATAACATGTGCCAAAGGATCAACAATAACATGCGCTCATTTCTTTAATAACTCATCGAATCCAACTTTACCTCGAAACAGGCTTTCGCCACGCTTTATATATAAAGCAAAATCGCATCCAGCTTTTGTAACACCCCGGATGTAAATTGCCATATTTGTAACTCCGACTCTTGCCATTTCCGGCTTTAAGTTATGAGATTCCCTTCGTGGTTGGGTTTTTTTCTTTGTTTTGCTTTTTGTTCATTTCATGCATATCATATAATGTCATCATGTGCATCGCATTTGCATACGTGTTCGTCTCATGCATCCGAGCATTTTCCCCGTTGTCCGTTTTGCAATCCGACACTCCTACATGCACCGGCGCACCCCTCTTGTCTCTTTTCGTGAGCGGGTTTTAGACGTTCTCGGAATGGACCGAGATTTGCCAAGTGGCCTTGGTACACCACCGGTAGACCGCCTGTCAAATTTCTTTCCATTTGGAGTCCGTTTGATGCTCCAACGGTTAACCAGGTAACCGGGAAAGCCTCTTGTGTGTTGCAGCCCAACACCCCTCCAAAACGGCCCAATAACCCATCTAAACCATCTCTATGTCCTCCGTCGTCAGATCACGATCGTGTGGGCGGAAACTACACCCCATTTGGACACTCCAAACTCCCTCTACCTATATATATATATGTGATCCCCTCTGAAAATCTCGCAGTCCAAAACCCTAGTCTAGCCTCCCCCGCCGCCACCGGACGCGTCCGCGACGGCCAGACACATCCGCCGCCGCCGCCCGACGAATCCCGTGCCGCCACCTGTCCCGCTCCACCGCCACCCACTGTTGGCCTGCCAGGCCCGTTGTGGACCCGCGCCGGCCCACCGCCGCCCGAAGCGCCCCGCACGCGCCGCCCGCTCCGCGGCCTCCATGCGCCCGCGCCGCCGCCACCACGCGCCCGCACCGCAGCCGCCGTCTGTGAGCCTCCGCCGGTGCCGCCCTCCGTCCTCCGCCGCCTCCGTCTTCTGCCGCCGCCGCGCCGGATCCGGACGGAGTTCGTCGTCCCGACCCCGGCAGCACTCCGTCCGGCCACCTCCCCGGCTAACTCCGGCGAGGTTCCCCGGATCGGGACGAGATCCACCACCCCCGCCAACCAAACACCGTCCCGCGACCCGGATCCCCCGTCCCACTCCACCTCGTCCCGCGTTGACTTTTCTTGAGGTGAAATTTCACCAAGTCCCGGAGGTCTTTGTAATTTTCATGCCATGTTCATCATGTCGTATCTCGGTGACCGTAGCTCCAAATCATACATATGATATATCAAATCGTTTGTCTCGTTGAGCTCTCCATGATAGAAGCATTTCCATGCATGTTCATGTTCATTATTATGCCATTTTCATTGATGCAAGAGTGCTATAAAATGTTAACTGCTGTTACTTATCATATCATGGTGATTTGTCATTTTTGTCACATTTGATGTGTGGATCATATGAGGCTGAGGTCCACATGAGTTTTGAACTACATCATGCCATCTTTACAGGGGTGCTTGTCTTGCATTTTTGTGATCTATGTGGTGACTAGCACAAGCATGCAAAGTAGCCTCCGCAATGTTGCCGTTTTCAGGGACTTAGGATTTTGCTAAGTCCTTTTCCTGCTGTTATTTTGATGCCATGTCAACTTGATGCTACAGTGATATCCATGCTTATTTTGGGATACTTCAGTAAGGATGTTTTGAACACGTGGTTATACTCTATCCATCCATGCCCCTGTTTGCAATTATGGACTGCTCTAGCATGTCTTGTTGTTGCTCTACGTTTGCTATAAAATATTCTTGGCAGAATGTTAACATGTTAATAATTTTTTCCATGGCTGTTGCTAGTGATCCGTTCATCCCATGAACATGCTCTTGCCATGCTTAGCTTCATGAACATGTCATCTTGCTATTAGTATGCTTATATTGTAATGCAATGCTTTGTGGTGAGTGGCATGAGCTCGCAAAGTTGCCTTCGTGAATCTGTTTATGCCATGCTCTGTTTTTCTGCTAAGTCTGAAACTATTAATAAAACTTGCTATGTTTACATGGGTGCCATCATATCTTCTGTGCCTTTTTGGCTCATGATCAGTCAGGGACTTTTGATCTATGATTTTAGTAGAATCATTCCATGCCTTTGTTTGCTATGATATGTTCCCGTAGCATTTTTTTGCTTGCTCTAAACTTTGCTTCCTAATGTTATTTTTGACATGTTCGTATTTTCACAAAGTCTGTGATGCTGATATCTTTTGCACTTTTTCCATGCTTGTTTGAACCTGTTCTAGTGTGTTTTAGCCGTAGCTCAGTGTTCATGTTTTGTCAAGCATCTCTTGTACATCACTGCCATATGCTTTGTTGTTATGTTGGAGTGCAGTAGCTTAGTATCTTCTTGCATGCTAAGTAGCATCATGCTGTTAATTACAGTTTTGCACCATCCTTGTTTTGCTTGCCATTTGCAAACTGTGCATCCATTTCCGGTGATCTTTATATCGATTTCAACCAAAATCATCTTATCTTTCCAGGGACACACTTGGTTTTCCAAGTTGATGCCTTGATCATTCTTTTCCTTTCGGAACACGCATATGCATTGCATATCATGTCTTGCATATCATGCCATGTATTGCATCATGTTTCTTGTGCATTGCACTGTGATTGATTGTTGGTCCTTTGCTTGTGTTCTTGCTTTGGGTAGAGCCGGGAGACGAGTACGTGACTGAGGAACCTATTGAATATGCTTACAAGGTTCAAGCCTTCGACAACTCTGAGAACTTTGCAGGCAAGATGGCCATACCCTCGATATCACTTATATCTTTGCTTCTTAGTTGCTCGCTCTATTGCTATGTCACGCTACCTACCACTTGCTATATCATGCCTCCCATATTGCCATGTCAAGCCTCTAACCCACCTTTCCTAGCAAACCGTTGTTTGGCTAAGTTACTGCTTTTGCTCAACCCCTCTTATAGCGTTGCTAGTTGCAGGTGAAGATGAAGTTTGTTCCATGTTGGAACATGGATATTGTTGGGATATCATTATTCTCTCTTATTTACTTTAATGCATCTATATATTTGGTAAAGGGTGGAAGGCTCGGCCTTATGCCTGGTGTTTTGTTCCACTCTTGCCGCCCTAGTTTCCGTCATACCGGTGTTATGTTCCTTGATTTTGCGTTGCTTACGCGGTTGGGTGTTATGGGAACCCCTTGACAGTTCGCTTTGAATAAAACTCCTCCAGCAAGGCCCAACCTTGGTTTTACCATTTTCCTACCTACCACCATATACCTTTACCTTGGGTTCTACAGACTCAAGGGTCATCTTTATTTTAAACCCCCTCAGGCCAGTGCTCCTCTGAGTGTTGCTCCGAACCGAGCTGCCTGCGGGGCCACCTTGGGGAAACTTGAGGGTTTGTTTTACTCGTAGCTAGTCTCATCCGGTGTGCCCTGAGAACGAGATACGTGTGACTCCTATCGGGCTTTGTCGGCACATCGGGTGGCTTTGCTGGTCTTGTTTTACATTGTCGAAATGTCTTGTAACCGGGATTCCGAGACTGATCGGGTCTTCCCGGAAGAAGGAATATCCTTCGTTGACCATGAGAGCTTGTGATGGGCTAAGTTGGGACACCCCTGCAGGGTATAAACTTTCGAGAGCCGTGCCCGCGGTTATGTGGCAGATGGGAATTTGTTAATATCCTGTTGTAGGGAACTTGACACTTAACTTAATTAAAATGAATCAACCGCATGTGTGGCCGCGATGGTCTCTTTTCGGCGGAGTCCGGGAAGAGAACACGGTCTCGTGTTATGCTTGAACGTAAGTAGCTTCAGGATCACTTCTAGCTTTTCAACCATTGTGTTGCTTCTCTTCTCGCTCTCATTTGCGTATGTTAGCCACCATCTTGCTTAGTGCTTGCTGCAGCTCCACCTCACTACCCTTTCCTACCCATAAGCTTAAATAGTCTTGATCTCGCGGGTGTGAGATTGCTGAGTCCTCATGACTCATAGATACTTCCAAACAGTTGCAAGTGCCGAGGATACCAGTGCAGGTGACGATATCGAACTCAAGTGGGAGTTCGACGAGGATTCGGGCCGTTACTATGTTTCTTTTCCTGATGATCAGTAGTGGAGCCCAGTTGGGACGATCGGGGATCTAGCATTTAGGGTTGTCTTCCTTTATTTTGGTTCTGTAGTCGGACCTTTGATTGTACCTTGGATGATGTATGGATTATTTATGTATTGTGTGAAGTGGCGATTGTAAGCCAACTCTTTATCCCTTTCTTATTCAGTACATGGGATGTGTGAAGATTACCCCTCTTGCGGCAGGCCTACCATGCGGCTATGCCTCTAGGTCGTGCCCCGACACATGGGAGATATAGCCACATTGTGGGTGTTCCAAGTTGGTAATCAGAACCATCCCCGACTTAGGAGCCCCTGCTTATTCGAATCGCTGACGTTGTTGAGTCTAGAACAAAATGTTTTGAGTCTTAGGATTATATATATCGGAGAGTAGGATTCTTTTTACTCCTCACTCCCTTAGTCGCTCTAGTGAGGCCTCCTGACATAGAAGTTTTGACTCTTCTCTCCTCAAATTTCACAAAAAAAAAATTAGGATCACGCGGGTATCTTTGGAATCGTTCCGATAGTCTTGTGACGAGAACATTGTTCTTGGTGCCTCCTGACATTTAGGGGTTGTAGCAGTGTCCCAGGGAGTTGAGCTCCGAGGTGTTGTCATCACAATTTTATCGTTGCAGTTCTGCAATACCTGAGTTCGCCGACATTGAAATCTCTTTTATGCAGTTGTTGGTGAGATAATCTCGACGCCACCCAGTACTAGGGCGGGAGTTCGGGACTATTGCCATAAATCGTATAACGGATGCTTTTTGAAGGACGAGGTATATGATTTCCGAAGGTTTCTTGGTTATGTGTTGAAGGATGGATACAGCTGGATGTAGGAATTGCTAGTTTTGGGTGAGATATTATGCTTCCCCTGTATACCCAACACCTGATTGCATAACCAGAAAGTTTCAGGACTTTTATAGGTGGGAATTCATGTAGCTCTAGTATTTATTCCCGCAGAGATTTGGTTTGTGATTGGGTAATCCTTACCAATTTTGTTCATATCCGTACCTTGTTGTTTCATTCATCTACCTTTATCTAAGTGGCTTCTCAACTTAATGGATGTGTGATGATTTACTTTGGAATTCATTCGTTCATCCTTGTTCAAATGTTTATTGTAAGACTACATGTTGCAATTTTGATCCATTGATTCAGCTTGAATTTATTTCTTTCAAAATTCTAACGGATGTCACCCTCTTCAGGATGGCTCCTCCAACGCGCCAGAATCCAGACCACAATGATGGGGATCAGTCGAAACCTCCACCACCACCTCCACCTCCGAAGGCATGGCAAGCTGTCATGGCAGCCACCAATGCCAACACTCAGATGCTTTTGCAACTCTTGCAAGAGCGCAACCAAGGGCAAGGCAACCAAGGAAATCAAGGACAAGGCAACAATCAGCCTCAGTTTGCTACCCTCAACCAGTTCCTCGCAAACCAGCCGAAGTCCTTCAGCAAGTGTGTTGAGGCCACAGATGCCGACGACTGGCTCGTGGATATCTACAAACATTTTGAATGTAGCAATGTCAGACCTGAGGACTTTGTCAAGTTTGCTTCGTTTCAACTCAAGGACCAAGATGCCGAGTGTTTCAACAATACAGAGATTCCAGAGGAGGTCGTGTGATTACCTGGAATGATTTCCGCCAAGATTTCAAAGCTCATCACATCCCACCAAGTGTTGCTGAGAGCAAGCATGAGGAGTTCCACAATCTTAAGCAAGGCAGCATGTCCGTGTATCAATACAATATCCAGTTTCAGAAACTTGCTCGCTTCGCTAAACAAAACGTTCCTCATGAAAAGAGTATGATCTATCAATTCAGAGGTGGCCTCAGAGAAGATCTGCAATTAGCTCTCGTGCTTCTTGAGCCGACCAAGTTCGATCAATTCTATAACATGGCACTAAAGAAAGAAACTGCTCAGCTCAAGTGTGAGGCATCTAAGAAGAGAGTCAGGGATGCAGTTCAATCTTCTTCTTCATCACAAGTGGCAGCTAAGCAACAGAAGTTCTGGTTGCCTCCTCCTCCATTTCGTCAGCCCTACCAGCAGAAGAGTAAAGGTGGCAATGGATCTTCCCACCCACCCAACGTAGGCTATCAGAACAAAGCTCAGTCTCAAACTCCAAGGTCAAGTGCTCCTTATCACCGTCCGCTCTCAGAGGTTACTTGCAACAAGTGTCAGCAGAAAGGGCACTATGCAAACAAGTGCTTCAACCAAAGGTGCCTTCCGCCTCCTCCTCCTGTGAGATCTTCCAGCAATGCAGTGGTCAATCATAATCCCAAGCATGTTAAGATGAACATGATGAACGCAACTCAGGTAGAGGATTCTTCTGAAGTGATCGTGGGTAATCCAGTTAATGATATTCCTGCAAAAGTATTATTTGATACTGGTGCATCGCATTCTTTCATGTCATATCCTTTTGCATTGAAGCACAATTTTGGCACTAAGGCATTACCTAAAGCATTGCAAGTTGTTTCTCCGACTAAGCGTTTGAGCTCTAGCATGATGGTTCCACATGTCGGTATCGAGATGGGCAACTATAAATTTCTATCTTCTCCAATTGTTCTTGGTGACTCCGATATTGATCTAATTCTCGACATGGACTGGCTTTCTAAGCATAAGGCTCAACTTGATTGTGCTGCCAGGGAAATTCAATTGCACACTCTTTAGAGGAGGTGATCATCTATGCCGCTCGTGACGAAACCATTCGACTGTTTTCTCTCAATGAGAAGGGCGAGCTGAATGCCATCTCTCAGATTCCAGTCGTTTGTGAATACCATGACGTCTTTCCAGAAGAGCTTCCGAGAATGCCTCCTCACCGGCCAGTTGAATTCGTTATCGATCTTGAGCCTGGTACGGAACCTGTTTGTAAACGTCCTTACAAGCTTGGACTAGAGGAGTTGAAGGAGTTGAAGAAACAACTCGATGAACAAGAGCGTATGGGTCTGATCAGACCGAGTTCATCTCCATGGGGTTGTGGTGTCCTTTTTGTCAAGAAGGAGGATGGAACGGAACAACTCTGCGTCGACTACCGTCCATTGAACAAGAAGACAATAAAGAACAAGTATCCACTTCCCAACATCAATGAGCTATTCGAGCAACTGAAAGGGGCCAAAGTATTCTCCAAGCTTGACCTTCGTATGGGTTATCATCAGATTCACATTCGTGAGCAAGATATCCCCAAGATAACATTCAGAACAAGCTATGGTTCTTATGAATATACTGTCATGTCTTTCATCCTTGTCAATGGTCCTCCAACGTTCTCTCGCATGATGAACTTCATCTTCAACCCTTACACAAATGTTTTCATCTTGGTGTATCTCAATGGTATTTTGGTCTTTTCCAAGAATAAGGAGGATCATGCCAAGCATTTGAGATTGGTGCTGGACAAACTCAGAGAGCATCAATTCTATGCGAAGTTTTCCAAGTGTGAGTTCTGGCTTGATGAGGTTCTTTACCTTGGTCATATCATCTCCGCTAAGGGCATCGCTGTTAATCCCAAGAAGGTGTCTGCAATTGTGAACTGGGAACCTCCTCAGAATGTCAAGCAGCTCCGCAATTTTCATGGGCTTGCAAGTTATTATCGAAGATTCCTTGAGAATTTCTCAAAGATTGCAAAGCCTCTTTCCAACATCCTCCAGAAGCATGTCAAGTATGTCTGGACGCCTGAATGTGACCTTGCTTTCAACACCCTCAAAGAGAAGCTGGTCACAGCTCCTGTCTTGACTCCTCCCGACGAATCCAAGCCATTTGAAGTTTTCTGTGATGCCTCCTTACAAGGTCTCGGTGCCGTGTTAATGCAAGAGAATAAAGTTGTGGTTTATACCTCTCGTCAGTTGAAGCCCAATGAAAGGAACTACCCCACTCACGACCTTGAGTTGGTGGTAGTAGTTCATGCATTATTAACATGGAGACATCTCTTGTTGGGAAGGAAAGTGGACATCTTCACAGATCATAAGAGCCTCAAGTACATCTTCACTCAACCCAACCTCAACCTCAAGCAGACTCAATGGGTCGAAATGATTCAAGAATACAATCTGAGTATTGAATATACTCTAGGCAAGGCCAATGCAATTGCAGATGCTTTGAGCAGGAAGGCTTACTGCAACAGCTTAATTCTCAAGCCCTTCCAACCGGACCTTTGTGAAGCTTTCTGCAAATTGAATCTCCAAGTTGTTCCTCAAGGCTTTCTTGCTAACCTCCAAGTCTCTCCCACTTTGGAAGATCAAATTCGTGAGGCACAACTCCTGGATACCATGGTGAAGAAGGTGAAACATGGGATTGCCAAGAGCCAACCCAAATACAAGTGCTATCGTGTTGACGACAAAGACACTCTATTCTTCGAGGACCGAATTGTGGTTCCTAAGGGTGATATAAGGAAAGTCATTTTGAACGAAGAACACAATTCCCATCTATCCATTCATCCTGGAAGTACGAAGATGTACCATGACCTCAAGCAGTCGTATTGGTGGACTCGAATGAAGCGAGAAATTGCTCAATTCGTGAATGAATGTGATGTCTGTAGAAGGGTGAAAGCAGAACACTAACGGCCAGCTGGTCTCCTCCAACCTCTTGCTATTCCAGAATGGAAGTTTGACCATATTGAGATGGACTTCATGACTGGATTTCCCAAGTCCAAGCGCGGAAATGATGCAATCTTTGTTGTCATCGACAAGCTTACTAAAGTGGCTCATTTCCTTCCAATCAAAGAATCTATCACAGCAGCTCAGTTGGCAGAGCTATACACCTCTAGGATTGTCTCTTTGCACGACATTCCTCAATTGATATCTTCAGATCGTGGAAGCATTTTCACCTCCAAGTTCCGGGACTCCTTCCAGAAGGCCATGGGCACCAACATTTGCTCCAACACAGCCTTCCATCCTCAAACTAGTGGCCAAGTCAAGCGAGTCAATCAAATCCTTGAAGATATGCTCAGGGCTTGTGTCATTTCCTTCGGTATGAATTGGAAGATTGTCTTCCATATGCCGAGTTCTCCTACAACAACAGCTTCCAAGCGAGTTCGGGCAAGGCCCCATTTGAGACTCTCTATGGCAGAAAGTGCCGTACTCCTCTCAACTGGTCAGAGACTGGTGAACGCCAACTTCTTGGCAATGACTTGATCACAGAGGCTGAAGAAATGTGTAAAGTCATCTGTGAAAATCTCAAAACCGCGCAATCGCGCTAGAAGAGTTACTATGATAACAAGCACCGTGATTTGGCTTTCGAGATCGGAGACCATGTCTACCTCCGCGTCTCTCCAATGAAAGGCACTCGTCGTTTCGGTATCAAAGGGAAGATTTCCCCTAGATACGTGGGTCCTTTCAAGATCATTGGCAAAAGAGGCGACCTCGCCTATCAACTTGAGCTTCCGTCCAACTTCGCAAATGTGCACGATGTGTTTCACGTGTCACAGCTTCGCAAGTGCTTCCAGACTCGTGAGCGCACCATCAACTTCGAAGAGATTTATCTCCAAGAAGATCTGTCTTATCATGAGCTTCCCGTTGCTATTCTTGAAGAAACCGAGCGCAAGACTCACAACAAGTCTATCAAATTCCTGGAAGTGAAGTGGTCACACCATTCCGACCGAGAAGCCACCCGGGAACGCGAGAATCACCTCTGTTCTGAATATCCGGAGTTCTTTCAGTCCTAGATCTCAGGACAAGATCCTCTTGTAGTGGTGGAGTGTTGTAACACCCCGGATGTAAGTTGCCATATTTGTAAATCCGACTCTTGCCATTTCCGGCTTTAAGTTATGAGATTCCCTTCGTGGTTGGGTTTTTGTCTTTGTTTTGCTTTTTGTTCATGTCATGCATTTCATATCATGTCATCATGTGCATCGCATTTGCATACGTGTTCGTCTCATGCATCCGAGCATTTTCCCCGTTGTCCGTTTCACAATCCGACACTCCTACATGCACCGGCGCACCCCTCTTGTCTCTTTTTGTGAGCGGGTGTTAAACGTTCTCGGAATGGACCGAGATTTGCCAAGTGGCCTTGGCAAACCACCAGTAGACCAGCTATCAAATTTCGTTCTATTTGGAGACCGGTTGATGCTCCAACGGTTAACCGGGTAACCGCGAAAGCCTCTTGTGTGTTGCAGCCCAACACCCCTACAAAATGGCCCAATAACCCATCTAAACCATCTCCATGTCCTCCGTCGTCGGATCACGATCATATGGGCGAAAACTACACCCCATTTGGACACTCCAAACTCCATCTACCTATATATATGTGATCCCCTCCGAAAATCTCGCAGTCCAAAACCCTAGTATAGCCTCCACCGCCGCCACCGGACGCGTCCGCGATGGCCGGACACATCCGCCGCCCGGCGAATCCCGCGCCGCCACTTGTCCCACTCCGCCTCCACCCACCACCGGCCCGCCGGGCCCGTTGCAGACCCATGTCGGCCCACCGGCGCCCGAAGCGCCCCGCGCGCGCCGCCCGCTCCGCCGCCTCCACGCGCCCGCCCCGCCGCCTTCACGCGCCTGCACCGCCACCGCCGTCCGCGAGCCTTCCGCCGGTGCCGCCCTCCGTCCTCCGCCGCCTCCGTCCTCTGCCGCCGCCGCGCCGGATCCAGTCGGAGTTCGTCGCCCTGACCCCGGCAGTACTCCGTTCGGCCATCTTCCTCCTCTCCAACCACCTCCCCGGCCAACTCCGACGAGGTTCCCCCGGATCGGGACGAGATCCACCACCCTCGCCAACCAAACGCCGCCCCGCGACCCGGATCCCTTCGTCCCGCTCCGTCTCGTCCCGTGTTGACTTTTCGCGAGGTGAAATTTCACTAAGTCCCGAAGGTCTTTGTAATTTTCGTGCCATGTTCATCATGTCGTATCTCAGTGACCGTAGCTCCAAATCATGCATATGATATATCAAATTGTTCGTCTCGTTGAGCTCCCCATGATAGTAGCATTTACATGCATGTTCATTTTCATTATGATGCCATTTTCGTTGATGCAAGAGTGCTATAAAATGTTAACTCTGTTACTTATCATATCATGGTGATTTGTCATTTTTGTCACATTTGATGTGTGCATCATATGAGCTTGATGTCTACATGAGTTTTCAACTACATCATGCCATATTTACAGGGGTGCTTGTATTGTAGTTTTGTGATCTATGTGGTGACCAGCACAAGCATGCATAGTAGCCTCCGCAATGTTGCCGTTTTCAGGGATTTAGGATTTAGCTAAGTCCTTCTCCTGCTGTTATTTTGATGCCATGTCAACTTGATGCTACAGTGATATCCGTGCTTATTTTGGGATACTTCAGTAAGGATGTTTTGAACATGTGGTTATGCTCTATCCATCCATGCCCATGTTTGCAATTATGGAGTGCTCTAGCATGTCTTGTTCTTGCTCTACTTTTGCTATAAAATGTTCCTGGCAGAATGTTAACATGTTAATCAATTTTTACATGGTTGTTGCTAGTGATCCGTGCATCCTATGAACTTGCTCTTGCCGCCGTTAGCTTCATGAACATGTCATCTTGCTGTTGGTATGATTATATTGTCATGAAATGCTTTGTGGTGAGTGGCATGAGCTCGCAAAGTTGCCTTCGTGAATCTGTTTATGCCATGCTCTATTTTTCTGCTAAGTCTGAAACTATTAATAAAACTTGCTATGTTTACATGGGTGCCATCATATCTTCTGTGCCTTTTTGGCTCATGATCAGTCAGGGAATTTTGATCTATGATTTTAGTAGAATCATTCCATGCCTTTGTTTGCTATGATATGTTCCCGTAGCATTTTTTTGCTTGCTCTAAACTTTGCTTCCTAATGTTATTTTTGACATGTTCGTATTTTCACAAAGTCTGTGATGCTGATATCTTTTGCACTTTTTCCATGCTTGTTTGAACCTGTTCTAGTGTGTTTTAGCCGTAGCTCAGTGTTCATGTTTTGTCAAGCATCTCTTGTACATCACTGCCATATGCTTTGTTGTTATGTTGGAGTGCAGTAGCTTAGTATCTTCTTGCATGCTAAGTAGCATCATGCTGTTAATTACAGTTTTGCACCATCCTTGTTTTGCTTGCCGTTTGCAAACTGTGCATCCATTTCCGGTGATCTTTATATCGATTTCAACCAAAATCATCTTATCTTTCCAGGGACACACTTGGTTTTCCAAGTTGATGCCTTGATCATTCTTTTCCTTTCGGAACACGCATATGCATTGCATATCATGTCTTGCATATCATGCCATGTATTGCATCATGTTTCTTGTGCATTGCACTGTGATTGATTGTTGGTCCTTTGCTTGTGTTCTTGCTTTGGGTAGAGCCGGGATACGAGTACGTGACTGAGGAACCTATTGAATATGCTTACAAGGTTCAAGCCTTCGACAGCTCTGAGAACTTTGTAGGCAAGATGACCATAGCCTCGAAATCACTTCTATCTTTGCTTGCTAGTTGTTCGCTCTATTGCTATCTCATGCTACCTACCACTTGCTATATCATGCCTCCCATATTGCCATGTCAAGCCTCTAACCCACCTTTCCTAGCAAACCGTTGTTTGTCTAAGTTACTGCTTTTGCTCAACCCCTCTTATAGCGTTGCTAGTTGCAGGTGAAGATGAAGTTTGTTCCATGTTGGAACATGGATATTGTTGGGATATCATTATTCTCTCTTATTTACTTTAATGCATCTATATATTTGGTAAAGGGTGGAAGGCTCGGCCTTATGCCTGGTGTTTTGTTCCACTCTTGCCGCCCTAGTTTCCGTCATACCGGTGTTATGTTCCTTGATTTTGTGTTCCTTACGCGGTTGGGTGTTATGGGAACCCCTTGATAGTTCGCTTTGAATAAAACTTCTCCAGCAAGGCCCAACCTTGGTTTTACCATTTGCCTACCTACCACCATATACCTTTCCCTTGGGTTCTACAGACTCAAAGGTCATCTTTATTTTAAACCCCCCCGGGCTAGTGCTCCTCTGAGTGTTGGTCTGAACCGAGCTGCCTGCGGGGCCACCTCGGGGAAACTTGAGGGTTGGTTTTACTCATAGCTAGTCTCATCCTGTGTGCCCTGAGAACGATATACGTGTGAATCCTATCGAGATTTGTCGGCACATCGGGAGGCTTTGCTAGTCATGTTTTACCATTGTCGAAATGTCTTGTAACCGGGATTCCAAGACTGATCGGGTCTTCCCGGAAGAAGGAATATCCTTCGTTGACCGTGAGAGCTTGTGATGGGCTAAGTTGGGACACCCCTGCAGGGTATAAACTTTTGAGAGACGTCCCGCGGTTATTTGGAAGATGGGAATTTGTTAATATCCGGTTGTAGAGAACTTGGCACTTAACTTAATTAAAATGAATCTACCGTGTGTGTAGCCGTGATGGTCTCTTTTCGGTGGAGTCCGGGAAGAGAACACGGTCTTGTGTTATGCTTGAACATAAGTTGCTTCAGGATCACTTCTTGATCACTTCTAGCTTTTCGACTATTGTGTTGCTTCTCTTCTCGCTCTCATTTGCGTATGTTAGCCACCATCTTGCTTAGTGCTTGCTGCAGCTCCACCTCACTACCCTTTCCTACCTATAAGCTTAAATAGTCTTGATCTCGCGGGTGTGAGATTGCTGAGTCCTCGTGACTCACAGATACTTCCAAATAGTTGCAGGTGCCGAGGATACCAGTGCAGGTGACGATACTGAACTCAAGTGGGAGTTCGACGAGGATTCAGGCCATTACTATGTTTCTTTTCCGATGATCAGTAGTGGAGCCCAGTTGGGACGATCGGGGATCTAGCATTTGGGGTTGTCTTCCTTTATTTTGGTTCCGTAGTCGGACCTTTGATTGTACCTTGGATGATGTATGGATTATTTATGTATTATGTGAAGTGGCGATTGTAAGCCAACTCTTTATCCCTTTCTTATTCATTACATGGGATGTGTGAAGATTACCCCTCTTGCGACAGGCCTACCATGCGGCTATGCCTTTAAGTTGTGCCCCGACACGTGGGAGATATAGCCGCTTTGTGGGTGTTACAGCTTTAGAACCGTTCGTTTTATCCTCAACAATTGAAAACGCATTCTCTCTTGGAAATTAGAAGGCATTATCCTTTGGTCGGCTAATAGCATAACTGCATAGGAATGAAGTTTGTACACGTGTTATGTTAAAGGAGAGAAGAAACAAGCAAACAAAAACATGTAGTACAGAAATAGAGAGAAATAGTAGAGGTGACTTGGAGGAAAATTTAAATTCATCTCTTAAAAATATATGTATCGCTGACTATTTCTGTGAATATAGTTTTCGAGAAACAATGTTCTATGAAGATTGCATTACATGAACATATTGTATAGTTCCAAAGGAGTTTCCAAGAGTGAATTACACTCTCAAGAAGCAATCTTCAAAAGAGAAAACAAAAAGTGCATACCTTGCAGTATAAATGGTTGCTAGGGTGGTCTAAAGACACTAAAAGTCTAAAACTTGCCAATTGTAAACAAACATGAAAACAAAAGACATCACGACAGAAGTGGCAATACAATTCCCAGGTCTGGAACAATAGTTGCTTCTTCGTATGCGAACTAGTGGAACGTCTTGCCCTCTCAGGCCGACGGGTTCATTTTTAATAGATGGGGCGCACCTCCCATAATAGCGCATACATTCGGTTTAGATTACATGCTTGAAGATCAAGAAAGGAGATAGAGATAAGAAGTTACATGAGATAAACATGATACTCTAACAACCTAACCATCTTCTAAGGTGCGCCTGTCATGTAGATATCAACGTGTTTAACACCCTCCCTTAATCACAACTCCATTAATTTGAGATTATACTTGAAGTTTTTGAAGCTCTTGACATGCAATGCCTTTGTGAATCCATCTGCAATTTGATCACAAGAATGCACAAAACAAATGTCAAGTTGTTTGTGAGCCACCCTTTCTCTGACAAAATGAAAGTCTATCTCAATGTGTTTAGTCCTAGCATGAAACACTGGGTTAGATGAAAGATAGGTGGCACCAAGGTTATCACACCACAAACATGGAGCTTGTTTACTCTTTATACCAAGAGCATGGATTGAACCCATATGATTTCAGCTGTGGCATTTGCCAAGGCCTTATATTCTGCCTCTATACTGGATCTAGAGATTGTAGCTTGCTTGCGAGCACACCACGATATTAAGTTGGGTCCAAAGAAAATAGCAAAAACACCAGTAGAGCGTCTATCATCAAGAAAACCTGCCCAATCAGAATCAGAGAATGCACTGACAAGTGTAGAGGATGATTTGCTGAAATTAAGACCCATGCTTAATGTGTTTTTGACATACCGAACTATCCATTTGGCAGCAGTTAGATGAACAGTTGTAGGTGCATGAAGGAACTGACACAGTTTGTTGACATCAAAAGAGATATCAGGCCTAGTAAGAGTGATATATTGAAGAGCTCCTACCAGGCTTCTGTATTTTGTGCTGCCCCCTTGAGTCAGGGGAGTTCCTTGTGTGAGAGATAATTTTTCAGAGCTGGACAGTGGAGTAGGTGTAGGTTTACAACCTTGTAGGCCAGCTTTTCTTACCAGGTCAACTGCATACTTTTCTTGAGAAAGATGAAGTCCATCCTTGTGCCTCTTTACCTCAATCCCAAGAAAATAATGCAAGTCTCCAAGATCCTTCAAGGCAAAGTCTGCACTCAAATCTTTTAACAGTCCTGTGATAGCTTCGTCTGATGAGCTTGTCACAATAATATCATCAACATATATTAGAACAAATACGCATGTATCAGACTTGTTGTAGATGAACAGAGAGGTGTCAGACTTTGAAGGAACAAAACCAAGTGTTTGCATTTTGTGACAGAGATGGGAGTACCATGCTCTTGGTGCCTGTTTCAGGCCATAAAGTGCTTTGTCCAACTTGCAAACATGAGAGGGTGCACTTTTACTTATAAACCCATGAGGTTTTTTCATGTATACCTCCTCTTCCAGAACACCATGAAGAAATGCGTTCTGTACATCAAGTTGTCTGAGACTCTATCCCCTGGAAACAACAATAGACAAAACAAGACAGATAGTGGCAGCTTTAACAACCGGACTAAATGTGTCCTCATAATCTATGCCATACCGTTGTTTAAAACCCTTTGCAACGAGCCTAGCTTTGTAGCGATCAATAGTTCCATCAGATTTCCTTTTGATTCTGAATACAAACTTGCAATCAATTAAATTTTTACCTTGTGTGGGGGAACTAAATGCCAAGTTTTATTTTTCTTGAGTGCCATGTATTCTTCATTCATAGCATTTTCCACCTTTCATCACCAAGTGCTTCCTCAAGTGTATGTGGTTCACCTGGTTCACCTGTAGAACAAACCATACCATATTTGGGTATGTGTTTATAATTAACATGATGTATTACCCCATGTTGTAGTCATGTACGCCGTGACGGTGCAGCAGCGGGATCCCTAGCCACAGAGAATCCTGGGTTAGAAACTCCTGTAGCAGAATCTGCTCCCGCCGGATCTTCTGTGACAGTTTGATCAGGTGCAGCATCTTCGATCGGCACAAAAGATCCCAGGGCCTCATCATTGGCTGATGATGGCGGATCTGCCTCGAGTCGGACGTCAGTCAGGTGTGTGGATGCGTGTGTGGGCGTGGTGGAGTCTGCGCCAGATCCCGCGTCTGGCCTGGGCCCTGCGCCAGACTGGCGAATCGGGTCGCGCCGCTTGTACATGACCGGCTGGTCGCGAAATCACGTGCCGTCCGGACGAGCTGCATGCTGCCGCGTGCCGGACGAGGGTTGGCGCAGAGAGGATCTCGGGCCGCAGCCATTGGAGGAGCGACGCGTGGCCCGCGCTGGGATGGAGGCAGCAATGCAGTCGGCTGGTGCTGTCGCTGGCGCATCTGCCAGCGTGGATCCTGAGGGGGGTCGACTGGGTTGCTGCTGCGGAGCCAATCCCAAGGAGGATTTGCCTCCTAGATGCGGACACATGGGATATTGAACTGCCGGCGCGTTTTTTCACTGATTTCACCATTGTTTTTACTGTTATCTCCTGTAGCATCATCCGAAAATTCATGCACACCATTAGTAGCAGAATTAATCAACAATTGATCATCATAATTCGGACCCCCTTGATCAGTATTGGTGAGATCAGTGGGCAGAAGGAGAATTTCTTCTCGGAGGCGAGCACCGGCGTTTGGATGTAGGGTGGCGAATGGAAATTTTGTTTCGTCAAAGACTACGTCACGAGATATATAGACATGGCCAATGGATATATCTAAGCACTTGACACCCTTGTGTTGAGGGCTATACCCTAGAAAAACACATTGCTTTGAGCAGAGCATGAGTTTTCGTTTATTGTATGGGCGAAGATTGGGCCAACAAGCACACCCAAAAACGTGAAAAGATTTGTAGTCTGGTTTTTGTGTCAAGCAGTCTTTCTACCGGAGTTTGATTGTTGATGACTCCACTAGGGAGCATATTTATAATGTGAACAACGGTAAGAAAGGCCTCATCCCAAAACTTGAGAGGCATGGAGGCCCCTGCTAGGAGGGCTAGCCCAACCTCAACTATGTGCCTGTGCTTTCGTTCAGCAGAGCCATTCTGTTGATGGGCATGAGGGCATGATACATGGTGTGATATGCCAAGTGTTTGGAAGGAGTTTAGTTTTTCCTACTCCCCCTAGTCTGATTGGACTGCAATAATTTTGCTAGCAAATTTTCGTCCAACCAAGGCCTGAAAGTTTCAAAAAACTTGGAAGACATCGGATCTCTTTTTGAGGAGGTAAATCCATACAAATTTGCTATAGTCATCTATGAAGCTCACATAATACTCATGTCTACCAACGGAAGTGGGGGCAGGACCCCACAAATCAGACAAAATTAATTGAAGTGGTTTGGTAGAAACACTAGTAGATATTGGATATGGTAATTGATGACTTTTAGCACATTGACAGGAATCACAAATAGTTTCGACATTTCGCTCACCAACAGATGGGAGTTTGTTTTTCGTAAGCAATCTTTCAACTAAAGAAAAAGCAGCATGCCCTAATCGATCGTGCCACCGTGTTGACGAGACTTTGACAACACCATTGGCTTGTTTATTGAGTCTCCTAAGCTCCGGAATCAACGGATAAAGCCCTCGGACACATCTACCTCGATAGAGAACCTTCTTCGTTACCTGGTCCTTGATCAAAAAGAAGTATGGATGAAATTCGAGGAAAACATGATTATCAAGGGCAATTCTATGAACGGAGAGAAGACTTTTAGCAGCACTAGGGACATGCAAAATTTTCTTGAGGTGAATTGAACTGTGAGGGGTACGAAAAATAGAATGACCAATGTGACAAATTTGCATACCTTCTCCACTTTCCATGTGGATGTGATGTTTGCCACGGTACTTTTCTTTCATCATGACCTTCTCAAGCTCATTGGTGATGTGATTAGTGACACCACTATCAACGTACCAATTTGTGTCGATGCCGTAGGATCCATCAGTTGAGGTAGCCACCTTTTCTTCATCTTGGGAGTCATCGTCATCTTCATCATAACGGTACCAGCAATCCGTCTCGATGTGCCCTGGCTTACCACAAATCTGGCAGCGAGGCATCTCTGGTCGGGCTCGAGTTGGACCACCGCCACGACGACTGCGGGTTGCGCCAGAGCGGCCGCTGCCTCCAGCACTGTTGCCTCCACCACTATGTCCTCCAAATCGCCCCTTGGCGCGAGAAGAGCCACGGCCACGTGATCCACCACCACGACCATGCACCGCGGCGTTGGTAGAGGAGCGGAAGCCGCCGCTGCCCGAGTGATTGAACTGGGCCATGCGCTGGTCGAAGTTGCTGAGCATGGCATAGAGCTCTTCGAGGGAGACCGTGCGTCGAGGGCGAAGACGAGGGGCTGGTAGTCGACGTCGAGGCCGTGGATGATATCAGAGATGAGCTCGTCGTCTTGGATGGCCTTCCCCGCAGCGGCAAGCTCGTCGGCGAGGCCACGGAGAGAGGCGAAGTAGGCGGCAACTGTCTGGTTGCCCTTCTGCGTGTTGACGAGCGCTGTCCTGATGTTGTTCACACGGCTCATGGACTGCAAGGAAAACATACCTGCCACCATGGTCCAGAGCGCGTGCGCCGTGGTGACCGTGCTCACCACGACGAGTACCTCCTTGGAGAGGGTGCTGAGCAAGTAGCCTAGCATCTGCTGATCCTCCCGGACCCAGATTGGGTGGAGAGGGTTGGGCTCAGCGCTTTCTTTGCCATCCTTGTCCTTGGTGACATGAAGCATGGCCAGCTCCGGCGTGGTGCCGTCGACTTAGCCGAAGACACCGGCGCCGCGTAGATGGGGAGTGACCTGCGTGCGCCAGAGCACGTAGTTCGTGCGTGTTAGCTTCTCGGTGACCTGCCCATTGAGGGTAGGCTGGGAAGCACTGGAGGAGGAGGAAGACATGGCTAGGCTCGTGTAGATGGGATCTCAGTAGATGGGAAGAGATGGGGCTCTGATTACCATGTGCGAACTAGCGGAACGTCTTGCCCTCTCAGGCCGACGGGTTCATGTTAAATAGATGGGGCGCACCTTCCATAGCAGCGCATACATCCGGTGTAGATTACAGGCTTGAAGATCAACAAAGGAGATAGAGATAAGAAGTTACATGAGATAAACATGATACTCTAACAACCTAACCATCTCCTAAGGTGCGCCTGTCATGTAGATACCGACGTGTTTAACACTTCATACTATGGACTGGCTAACCGAATGAGACAAGGTCGCACTTATATATTAATTCTTCCACACTTATAAGCACTGGAAAGTGTACCCATGTAGGTTTTGTGCACCTGGCACTTGTACTTTGTTGTACATAGAAAGGGAAAAATATCACGATACTATGTTGTCTAAAAATACCTTTTCATGCACTATTTATTGGAACCAAGATGCTCTGCCATAGATAACCTACCGGTAGATCTGGATGATTTTAGACCAGGTCATAAGATAAAAAAGCCATAAGCTGACCAAGTGTGATCTGTGTGTTCAACAAACATGGAACCAGGTGTCATCTTACCATCATACTCTTCAGAACCATCTACATGTTGAATCTAAGAATGAAAGCTTTCATTTCAAGGGAAAATAGTACACCTCCAGATGTATTGTTCCACCAATTCATAGATATAAAAACATGCTTTCATAACAAATGAGGACTAAAAGAAAAGTACGTCTATAGGTTCATGGTTCTTTCCATTTTAGAAATACATCAAAGTTGGAATACACAAAGTTTGAGAAGGGCCAATGACACATATTTTCTTCTTTATGAGCCAAGGGATCCATGGTTGAACCTAAATCTGCACATCACCCTAATATATACATGGAATTCCTTATTTTTCAATGCACAAGTAAACACAATTTATTTGCTAAGCATACATAGGAAAAGGCTCAATAAGCATGCACCTCTTACGATTGTAAGCAGATAGTAAATTAGCCATAAACAACGACTCTACCAAACATGTTGGCATTAACAAAGGCCAAATACCTAGCCCTTTAAGAGTTTGGTAAAGATTACAACTGGATGTTACCATCTGTAGCATATTCACGCATGCACTGACAGGATATGCAGTACCTGGTGTCAGCATCAACTTAGTTCAGATGCAGTGGATAGAATAGCCACTGTTTGGTGGCTGTTTGGTAGCATCACAACCAACAAAGGTGCAAGCATCTCCTGTAGAGGAACATCCAAAACATAATAAATCGGCGAATAATGTTTACTTATATATTGAATTTCAAGAACACAATTTACTCAAGCTTTTGCAGGCCAAACCCTTACGGTTGCAACAGATGGAGAGTCGTAGCAAGGCTTAAAATTCTCAGGAAAGCTAAAGACATGTGTAACTAAAGTGACACACCTTCTGTTTCAATTCTAGAATTTGAAATGTATCGATGGATGAAACAAAAACCTTCTATGAACACTGCACCAAAAGAAGCAAGTAAGTAAACTAATAATTTAGTTAATAGTTGTAATTTAAGTTTAATATAAAGATATAGCTACCTCATTGCCAACAATGACAAATTGAAAATCTCATTGATGGCTCTTCATTCAAATACTTGAATTCACATGGGTTGCAGTCTTCTCTCGAGACAATGGTATGCTTGATCAAAGTGAAATGTTCTTGCAAGCCAGAATGCTAATACCATTAGTGAATAAGCACCACATGAATATAGAATAACCAGAAAGGATACACAAAGATAGCCATCATAGAAAATACACATGGTAAGGAAGGAATTATAATTAGGCAATCCTCTATTGGTTCAAAATCTCTAATAAAATGCAATGACGGGAAGAAATAGGAGAAATTACAAATATATTGACTGACAACATATAAGTATAACCAATATTCTTGATGTACTACCTATTACTGTGTCTAAACTAATTTGGAAGTGAACTAAAAACTGAGTTTCTAATTAAAAATCAAACATTAAGCATCTAGCACAACATGCCTCCGTAAGTGTGTTGGATCATGGCAAAAAATGCACAAAAAGAATCTACATGGACAACAATGCATGCACTCGAGGATTTTGTATAGGCTCTGCAAGCACAACGAATTTTAGTCGTGTTTATTTCTGGATACTTGCATTTCTGACAGCAAACAAATGCATAACTACTGGTTCCCTAAATCTGAACTTGTGAACATAATTAACCTTCATAAGATAAGGAATAAGTTTATGACCTAGAAGAACTCATGGCTAACACTATCATTGCCACTATATTGATTTGATAGCTTCATATAGATCCATATATGTTGTGTTTTCAGTTGCATTCGACGTTCAAATTACAATGGAAAGGCATTGAACATTCCAAACTTTAATCATGATCGGCTATTATATAACCCAGAACTCTTGATTTTGAATCTAGAAAACTACAAAATAAAAGAGCAATGCATTCATATGGCAAGATCTAAATAGCCTAACCTTGTCACACAACAATGGCTAACCTGTTTATATCAATATTCAGTTGATATGCTCTAGAAGGCGGATTTCAAATTGAAGCAATAAGAAAGTAGGGTTTTTATCAGTTATGCCACCGGTTGTGTCCCACTACTCAGTTTTGCCACTAGGAACTTCAACTGCTCAAAAATGCCATCGCTTCGTTAGACACATGCTCAAAAATACAGTTGAGCACCATTATTGCGATCTCAAATCTCTTTTGCCATGTTATAATGACATAAATACATATGAACCAACATGCCAGCTCTCCCTCTATCTCACTACAATAAAGTATGAGGCCCACTTGATCCCAACAACGTTCTTATTTTCCTGTAAAATTATTCGCTTGGTTATTCCTGAAAAATGGGGCCACACATATCATTGTGAGATAGAGAGAACTGACATGTGGGTCTAGGCTTATTTTTGTCATATAACATGGTCAACTAGTTTGACCTGAAAATAACAATGTCTAATGGCATTTTTAAGCAAACACCTAACGGAACAATGGCATTTTTGAGATATCTAATGGCATTTTTGAGCAAGCATCTCACAGATCGATGGCATTTTTTAGCAGTTGTAACTTTTAATGGCAAAACTGAGTAGTGGGACACAACTAGTGTCATAAATGATAAAAACACAAGAAAGTAAAAGCAAAATGCATTAGATGGCAACCGAGTGAAAACTCAAAGCATGAACCGAGGAGGGGGGCATAGAGCTCATGGGATTAAAAATGCGTACACATTGATTTTTTAAAGGGAAATGAATCTTGACCTGGAAATTAAGAAGTGATGAGGGGCTTTGCACAAGAATCATAACTTCCATAGGAGTAAGAATAATATTTCTTGCATAGCTTTGTTCGCCATCTTTGGCCTGAAGCCGCTTATCACATTACGACAATAGCCATGAAACAAAGAAAATCCAAATTAAATGACGACAAAAATCACACCAAAAGCTGATGGAATTACGCATACATAAAACATTTAGTATCATGATCCTCAAAACTTTGTGAGGTCCATCTCGTGGAGGCATAAACGGGCAGATTTGGATGGGAAGTCGCTAGAATTATTGGCGCACCGATGAAGCTTGCTTCCCCTTCACCCATCAAAACAATATACATGAATATTACTATACGACTAATCAATTAGTATAAGAAATTAAATTTTCTTCAAGGCTTGCTTGTGCCTTTCAAGATCAATGAAATATTTGTATAACAACTATGAAAAAATGCAACAATAATCAATCATATGATCTACCTATGCTGTTCATGAACAAACTGTACACATGAACCATGTTGAGAAACTAAATAAATAGAAAGAAAAGAGGTTTCAACCTCAAGATCCATGTAGGCACTGGTACAACGATGTGCTATACAAACGGTTTTTAACCCCTTTCCGTGACGACATTTGGAACCGTCACCAAGTGAGTGTGGGCGATAGGGGGGGGGTCCTTCCCACACGACCCAGAAACCGTTAGGGATAGGCCCTCTTGGCACACACTCTCGACAAAATGAGGTCGTGCGCGAGGGGCGAGCAATCAAATACGGTTATACGTACAGTTGTGCTAAAAAATACAATTATACAGGCCAAATCATTTTCGTTTGTAAGTACATCCCACACAGTCAGTCCCGACTAAATGTTTCCGTTTGTATGTACATTCCGCACAATCAATCCAAGGAATACATTTCCGTTCGTATATACAACCCACACAGTCACTCCAAGGAAAACATTTCCGTTCATATATACATCCCACACAGTCCTCCAAGGAAAAGTTTCTGTTTGCAGGTACATCACACACAATTTTCTCCATTAAATCATTTGTGATAGTGTTGCCATTGCAGAGGATATTAACAATTTTATCGTTTGCGTTATTGAGTGCATCACACACGGTGCGTAGAAGAAACTGTGTGGCATAGGCTGTCCATTACACACACTTTTTATGCGGTAAACTTTTACACAAGGTGGCCTAACGTAAACAATTTTCAAGAGGATGCCGTGTGTGATTGGCATTGATACAACACATTTTATTCCTAGAAACTGTGTGTGTTGTCTGAGCTCATCAACCATGGTGTTTTCTCAATAACTGTTTGCAATAAAAACTAATTAGCAGGCTGATTGTCCTATTATTAATATATGTATTAATCTAATTGACATTTCATATTAAGAACACAATATATTTCATTTTCATATTAAGGAAGCATGATTTCATAATTGAAATACATCAGAGTACAACACCATATAGCTTCAGCACTCAGTTACCCCATTACACAACTGCACCAGCACCAAGTTTAACATGCAAAATCTATAACCTTTGGAAATTAGCATCATAGACGGTACATACACAGATGAATCTCATCTATAAAACTGCTAAAGTAGAAGGCGAATATTGAGCCTTCATTGATGTTGAAGGTCTTTGCAACTTTAGGCCAGTGCCTGTGGATGATTGACCATCCATCCTTCGTTCTCTTCAAGAACACTTCAATATTGAACCGTGGGTGTTGTATGAATACCTTCCTTACCTCCTGACCATATAGGTGGTTTGAGAGGTAATCATTAGTGAAATGCTTTGAAAAGCCCTGAAAATAAGGATGTGCATAAATATCTTCTCTATATTGGAAATGGGGCAAAGGAATTAAAAAGACAAGGTATAATAGTTAGTACTAACCTTGCAGTGAAATGATATCTTCTTCATTGTGCAGATAAAGATCATGTTGTTTTTTGTCGCTAATTTCTTTTCTTTATCCTAACAATCTTTCTGAGTTTCTTGACTTGACTGATATTCATGGACAACTCATTTCCACATATGCAGAAAGGGTTGAACAGTGGGTCAAAACCTCCGACAACAGGACCTACATGTGCAAGACCAAATTGTTAAAAACCTAATATTTTAAAACACGAAGTGGAAAGGTGTGTTATTAACCGCAACATGCCTAATATTTAAAAACAAGCAAACATAGTCATTCAAACTTGTATTGTGAAGGTCTAAGTACACTAGTTATTGACCCTGATTGGATCCATGGGTTAGAGTTAGTTTGAGCTAGTTTGGCCTCAAATAGCCCTAAAATATCTAAACATGAGGGCTAGTTTGAGCTAGTTGCGTCTAACCCACCCAAAACAACCGTCCCACCTAAGAGGTACTGATTGGGGCTAGTTCTCCTAGTGCATTTATTGTCAATCTAACACTATCATCCAAACACCTTTTTGGCTAGAGTTAGTTCAAGGTTAGTCATTGTTGAGTATCATTGGTATTTAGGAAACGTAGGATAGCGTAGGATTTATTCTACCTTGACTTGTACTCCAAGATGACCATGTACTCCTATATATATGCCTACGAGGCTCAAGCTATACAATCAACTATTCCACCAATCTCCCTCTCTCCCTTTTAACTATCATGAGCTAGAAACAAACTCTAACCTCTAGCTAAGTTACAGTATCCAAACAGTGCCACTATTAAATCAAATGGAAAGGCATGTTAAATACTCCCTCTGGTCCTTTTTACTTTGCATATAAGAATTTTCTGAAGTTAAACTTCATAAAGTTTGACCTTATTTACATGAAAAAAATATCAATATCTACCATGCTAAAGTCAAACAATATGAAATTTTAAGTCATGACACATGTACTGATATTGATTTCATATTGTGAATGTTGGTATTGTGTTCTATAAAGTTGGTCAAACTTTACGAGGCTTGACTTTAGAAAAATCTTATATGTGAACTAAAAATATTCGAAGGGAGTACAACATGCTTAACAACAACCAAATATAGTCATTCATAGAGCTATTGTTAAAATTGGTATTGATGAAATTGAACTGCACAGTTCATACTAGCACATATAGAACATCACACTGTTAATAGTTGAAATAAACAAGGCATACTACGAACAACCAAAGATGGCAATGGAAACTGGACATATGCTAACTACAAACAACCGAACAACCAAAAACCGTAGAAAAAACAAGGCGTAATGAATACAACCAAATATAGCAATAAATACTGGACATGTTCTCACTATAAAAGGGGTCCGAGAAAACAAATCATGGGTTTCCTCACTTGTCATAGATTGGCTCCTCCTCGTGGTCGCCGTCGATGAGGTCTAACTTGCCAGCTGAGGATCCCAAGCCAGCGTTGCAGAATGTGTCCTTCAGAAATGACAAAAGGGGCAACATGGCGATGAAGGATGGCAAATTGTTCATAACGAGCCGTAGGAGATCAGCGGCAGGGCTAATACGTCTCCAACGTATCTATAATTTTTGATTGTTCCATGCTATTATATTATCTGTTTTGGATGTTTTATATGCATTAATATGCTATTTTATATTATTTTTGGGACTAACTTATTGACCTAGAGCCCAGTGCCAGTTTCTGTTTTCCCTTGTTTTAGAGTTTCACAGAAAAGGAATACCAAACGAAATAAAACTTTTGCGATGATTTTTCTTAGACTAGAACACATCTAGAGGACTTGGAGTGCATGTTAGAGAAGCCATGAGGCGTCCCTAAGGACGGATGGCACGCCCAGGGGTGTAGGGCGCGCCCCCACCCTTGTGGGCCCCTCGTGACTCCACCGACCTATTTATTCCACCTATATATTCTCATATATCCCAAAACCATTAGAGGGAGGAACAAAAACACTTTTTCACCGCTGCAACCTTCTGTACCCATCAGATCCCATCTAGGGGCCTTTTCCGGTGTCCTGCCGGAGGGGGATTGAAAGCACAAGTGCTCCCTGGGTGGTTTTGGTAATTAATGTCAACATATCTCTTGTTGGACTAACACTTTTACCTAGTATGTTTCAGATAAGTTCAACAATGGAGTGGCATGGACTAGAGGATGTGGAACCCCTTCAAGATGCTAAGGACAAAGGATTGGCTCAAGCTTCAAGATCAAGACTCTACATTTTCTATTTTAGTGATCCAAGATCACATTGAGTCTATAGGAAAAGCCAATACTATCAAGAGGGGATGAGGTGTTGCTTAATGGCTTGCTTGCTCAAAGTGCTTAGTGATATGCTCCAAAACCCTCAACTACCTTCCCACATCCACATATGACCTAAACCAAAAGTCAAACTCGGCCCCACCGATTCTATCTATCCGGCGCCACCGAGTTTCAGATGTCATAGCCACTGCCACAAACCCTAGCAAATCGGTTTCACCGATAGGGATCTCGGTCTCACCGAGATGGGATTGTAATCTCTCTGTGTATGTCCATTACCAAAATCGGTCTCACCGAGTTTGAGCAATCGGTACTACCGAGATTACAATGCAAACCCTCTGGTTAGCTTATTACCAAAATCGGTCCCACCGAGTTTGTGTAATCGGTCTCACCGAGTTTGCCTGACCAACTCTCTGGTTAGCTTATTACCAAAATCGGTCCCACCGAGTTTGTGTAATCGGTCACACCGAGATTACGTTATGCCCTAACCCTAACCATATCGGTCCTACCGAGTTGCATCTCAGTCCCACCGAAAATCCTAACGGTCACTAGGTTTGCTGAATCGGTCCGACCGAGTTTAACCATTCGGTCCCACCGAGTTTGGCAAATTGTGTGTAACGGTTAGATTTTGTGTGGAGGCTATATATACCCCTCCACCCACTCTTCATTCGTGGAGAGAGCCATCAGAACATACCTACACTTCCAATACACATTTTCTGAGAGAGAACCACCTACACTTGTGTTGAGGTCAAGATATTCCATTCCAACCATATGAATCTTGATCTCTAGCCTTCCCCAAGTTGCTTTCCACTCAAATCTTCTTTCCACCAAATCCAAATCCTGTGAGAGAGAGTTGAGTGTTGGGGAGACTATCATTTGAAGCACAAGAGCAAGGAGTTCATCATCAACACACCATTTGTTACTTCTTGGAGAGTGGTGTCTCCTAGATTGGCTAGGTGTCACTTGGGAGCCTCCAACAAGATTGTGGAGTTGAACCAAGGAGTTTGTAAGGGCAAGGAGATCGCCTACTTCGTGAAGATCTACCGCTAGTGAGGCAAGTCCTTCGTGGGCGACGGCCGTGATGGAATAGACAAGGTTGCTTCTTCGTGGACCCTTCGTGGGTGGAGCCCTCCGTGGACTCGCGCAACCGTTACCCTCCGTGGGTTGAAGTCTCCATCAACGTGGATGTACGATAGCACCACCTATCGGAACCACGACAAAAACATCCGTGTCTCCAATTGCGTTTGAATACTCCAAACCCTTCTCTTTACATTCTTGCAAGTTGCATGCTTTACTTTCCGCTGCTCATATACTCATTGCATGCTTGCTTGATATGTATTGTGTTTGTTAAACTTGTGCTTAAACTCCACTTAAACTTAAGAATATTAAAAACTGCAACTTTTGGCACTTAGTGTCTAATCACCCCCCCTCTAGACACCTCTTCTCGATCCTTTCAATTGGTATCAGAGCTTTGGTCTCCATTGCCTTGGTTTAAACACCATTGGAGGAAGATGGATGTGTCTACTTTGGGGAGTCTTAGACATAGAGTGCCTATTCTTGATGGAGAGTATTTTCATGAGTGGAAAAATGAAATGCTTGAGATTTTCAATGAATATCATTTGAACAAGTACATTACTAGCCCTTGTGCACCTCATGTTGATCCTTTGCACCCTACCCTAGATGAAGATATTGACATGATTCGCAATCTTAGAACTGTTGAGCTCATCATTAGAGGCTTGCCTAGAAACTTGATTAGATGTTTGCCTACTCTCAAGTGTGCCTACACCATATGGAGATTTCTTGAGGAACGATTTCCAGATTATTCCTTGAAAAATTTAGACGAAATTCTCCATAAGTCTATTGCCTTGAGTAAGATGAACTCTAGTGATCCTAGCTTTGGTGATTGTCTATTTGAGCTTACCAATCTCATGCGTGCTAAAGGAAATGTTGGAATCATTAGCGATATCATATCCGAAGCTATTAGAATTCATAAAGGTAACCATTGTGATGATCATTTATCTAATGAATTACCCTCTCTAGGAATTGATCAATCACAAGATGATGTTGAACATGGATACTATGATGAAGATGATGATAGTGACTATGATCTTGATGATGCAATGAGGCATTTTGGTCTTATGGCAAATCTTCGCGGCTACATGGCTGGAGGAAAGGAATGGGTCCTTGATAGTGGATGTACTGATCATATGACCGGAGATAAAGATATGTTCCGTGAGCTTGCTGAAAACGACGGCCCTCGAAAATATGTCACTTTTGGTGATAATTCAAAGGGTAAGGTGGTTGGCCTTGGTAAGGTGGCCATCTCACATGATAGCTCCATACAAAATGTCATGCTCGTTGAATCCCTTGGATACAATTTACTTTCAGTTTCTAGACTTGCGGATTTCGGTTTCAATGTCTTATTCACTGAAGTAGATTGCCAAGTGTTTCGTAGAGACAATCATAAAATGGTCTTTACCGGTATACGTAGAGGAGATCTTTACATTGTTGATTTCACTAAAAAGGCTCAACCTAGAACTTGCTTAATTACCAAATCTTCTAAAGGCTGGTTGTGGCATAGAAGACTAGGTCATGTTGGTATGCGAAATCTTGATAAGCTTATTAAAGGTGATCATATCCTTGGAATAAAAGATGTCATATTTGACAAGGATAGACTTTGTAGTGCTTGTCAAGCAGGGAAACAAGTTGGAGGAAGTCACCGCGCGAAGAACATCATGACCACAAGAAGACCACTCGAGCTACTTCACATGGATCTCTTTGGTCCAAATGCCTACAAGAGTCTCGGTGGTAACTCATTTGGTCTAGTCATAGTTGATGATTTTTCAAGATTTACGTGGGTGTTCTTTCTTGATGACAAATCGCAGGTCCAAAAGATCTTCAAAAACTTCGCTAGGAAGGCCCAAAATCAGTTTGACGTGAAGATCAAGAAGGTTCGGAGCGACAACGGAACGGAGTTCAAGAACGCAAATGTGGACACCTTTCTTGACGAAGAAGGGATTTCACACGAGTTCTCGGCTACGTACACACCTCAACAAAATGGAGTTGTTGAAAGGAAGAACCGGACTCTTATCGAGATGGCAAGAACGATGCTTGATGAGTACAAAACGCCAAAGCACTTTTGGGCGGAAGCGGTTGAGACAGCTTGTCATGCAACAAATCGCTTGTATCTTCACAAGCTACTCGGCAAGACGGCATACGAGCTCCTCACCGGTAACAAACCCCAAGTTGGATACTTTCGAGTATTCGGCTCAAAGTGCTACATTCTTGATAAGCATCATAGTTCTAAATTTGCTCCTAAATCTCATGAAGGTTTCCTACTTGGTTATGGCTCAAACTCTCACACTTACCGTGTCTACAACAATTTCACCCGAAAGGTTGAAGAGACGGTAGATGTGAAGTTTGATGAATCTAACGGCTCGCAAGTAGAGCAATTGCCAATTGATGTAGGAGACAAAGACCCTTCGGAAGCAATTCAAGACTTGTCCATTGGCAAGATTCGTCCAACGGAAGTGAAGGAGAGTACCTCGTCCGTCCAAGTGGAAGCTTCTACCTCACGACAAGGTGAACCAAGAGTTGATACGGAAGCATCCACAAGTGGGACACGCCAAGATGAAGAAAACGAGGAAGCGCACCAAGATGAACATCAACAACCTCCTTCTCCACCACGACAAGAGAACGACAACGTCAACAATGAAGAAGGCCAAGAAGAAGCACAAGATGAAGAGGATGTTCCACCCCGACCCAAGCAAAAGCTTTCACGAGTTCGAGCAAGAATTGCTAAGGATCATCCCGTCGAGCAAATCTACAATGATATCCAAACCGGGAGAATCACTCGCTCTAAAACTCGTTTAGCTAACTTTTGTGAACATTACTCATTCATCTCTAGCATTGAACCTATGAAGGTTGAAGAAGCATTGGAGGATCCGGACTGGATAAACGCTATGCATGAAGAGCTACACAACTTTGAGAGAAATCAAGTGTGGACATTGGTCGAGAAGCCCGACAACAACCACAACATCATTGGTACCAAATGGGTGTTTCGCAACAAGCAAGATGAAGATGGACAAGTGGTTCGCAACAAAGCACGTCTCGTCGCCCAAGGCTACACACAAGTTGAAGGTATGGACTATGGTGAGACATATGCTCCCGTTGCTAGACTTGAGTCCATTCGCATCTTACTTGCTTATGCTAATCACCATGATATCACCTTGTACCAAATGGACATTAAAAGTGCTTTTCTAAATGGCAAAATTGAGGAGGAAGTTTATGTTAAGCAACCTCCCGGCTTCGTCAATCCTAAGAAACCTAATCATGTTTACAAACTTCACAAAGCCCTTTATGGTCTTAAACAAGCTCCTAGAGCATGGTATAAATGCTTGACCAAGTTCCTTATTGAAAAAGGCTTTGAAATTGGTAAAATTGATTCTACTCTTTTTACTAAAAGGGTTAATGGAGAACTATTTGTGTGCCAAATTTATGTTGATGATATCATATTTGGTTCAACTAACCCTCATTTTAGTGAGAAGTTTGGAAAGCTAATGTCGGAGAAGTTTGAGATGTCTATGATGAGTGAACTCAAATTCTTTCTCGGTTTGCAAATCAAGCAAACTAAGGAAGGTACCTTTGTCTCTCAAACGAAGTACACCAAGGACTTATTCAAGAAGTTCAATATGCAAGAATGCAAAGGTATGACTACACCCATGCCTACTAGTGGACATCTTGATTTGACCAAAGATGGTGAACCGGTTGATCAAAAGGTTTATCGCTCTATGATTGGTTCATTGTTATATCTATGTGCCTCTCGTCCCGATATTATGCTAAGTGTGTGCATGTGTGCACGATATCAAGCTGCTCCTAAAGAGTGTCATCTTAAGGCTGTGAAAAGGATAGTGAGATACCTAATCCATACACCAAATTTTGGCATTTGGTATCCTAAGAGGTCCTCTTTTGATCTTGTTGGCTACTCCGATTCGGACTATGCCGGAGACAAGGTTGATAGAAAATCCACTTCGGGTACTTGTCAATTCCTTGGTAGATCTCTTGTGTCTTGGTCTTCCAAGAAACAAAACTCGGTATCCTTATCCACCGCCGAAGCGGAATACATTGCCGCTGGTTCATGTTGTGCTCAATTACTTTGGATGACCCAAACTCTTAAAGATTATGGGATATATGTGAAACATGTTCCATTGCTATGTGACAATGAAAGTGCTATTAAGATTGCTCACAATCCCGTGCAACATTCTCGAACTAAGCATATTGAAGTTCGTCATCATTTCATTCGAGATCATGTTGCAAAAGGGGACATTAACCTTAAGCATGTTCGCACCGATAAGCAATTGGCGGATATATTCACTAAACCACTTGATGAGAAAGTGTTTTGCAGGTTGAGAGGTGAATTGAACATCATTGATGCTTCAAACTTGGAGTAGGAACTCCATTTGATACATGCGGGGCATGAGCCTATGACTAATCCTCGATATTTCTCTTATGATGCTATTCATATGTCTTGGATATATTTGTACCTTGCATGTTATCTAACCCGTGTAGGTACTTGGTTGAATCTAAATCTATGAGATTGCAACTCACTCACATCTTGAGCAATCTCTACATCACCAAGTCTCTACACAATGGTGGTTGAAGACAAGGAAGCACGAAACCATTCAAACATATCCTTTGGCAAATTCTATGTTGAGTCTCATGATTGTCATTTTGGATACACAAGTGCTCTTCCTTGCAAAGCTAACCCATGTAGGTAGATGAACTCAAACTCCAAGTGGTGCTCCCAACCCTTGATGAACTACATCAACCTTGAGCAACCCACACAAGTTCAACTACATGAGCAAGATCAACACCACCACCCAAGGTATGTTATTCCATCTTAGAGAAGCTTTACTCCAAGTCATGAGTCAAAGCAACTCGACAAGATGTGAATACATCAAAAGGCTTAAACGAAAAATGGTAACCCCATTTTGAGCTTAAACGATGAGTATGACCTATGATCAAGTGCTCTCACTTGACTCCTAAGTCAATATACTCTAACATAGGTGACTTTGTCGCCGACCATCTCTAGATGAAGTTCTCGTGTGTCTCTCCATGCTTTTGTCTCTTGCATATTTGTTTCCCCTTTCAAAAAAACTTCATCTAGAACTTTTAGTTTCTTTTCTTTCCTTTTTGTTCTGCATTTTCTGCATCCAATTCATTGCAAATCTTTCAGTAAATTCCTTGCATATCCTTGTGAGATCTTACTTGTCTAGTGAGCTGAGGTGACAAGTGGTTTCACTCTAATGAACTCGGTCACACCGGGTTGTTCTCTTCGGCCCAACCGAAATCTTTCGGTGCAACCGAAAGCACACAACTCGGAGTCACCGATTCCACCACAGGAAAACCAACTTGCCACTTATTCCTGATTTCTGTTTGCTCCAGCTCCACTCAATGATTCTTGTCCTCTACCAGCATCATATTAGACATGCTGCTTTGCTCTGTGACTCGAGGACCAACCCATTTGTATCACATGTCCAGAAGAGCCCTTCTTGGAAATTGATGTCAAAGGGGGAGAGAGATCACATCAAAGCTTAATCCTTCCTATAGGGGGAGAAAGAGAGAATACTCAGGGGGAGAGAGTTTCTCAACTAGGAGAAAGTAATATCATCAAAGACCCCAGATGCTTGGTGTTCAAGAGGAGAGATGTCACATGTCTTTAAGAGGGGAAAGACATGTTTGGTTGCTTGCTTTAGCTCAAGCTCTGTTGTTTCCTTTTTTGTTGCTCTGATTTTCTGTTCCCTATCTTCTCCCAATATCCCATGCAGATTCAGGGGGAGCAAGACATCTAAGGGAAGGAAATCTCTGATTTTATTGCATATCTTTACCTTTGGGGACATGTCTATATCCAATGTGGTACTTAGTACTCACTCTACATGTCATCCCAGTCTTGGTTCTCTTGTGGTTTCTCTTGCTTGCTCTGGTCAGTAGGTGTATCTGTGTTATTTAACCTTGTTTGCGCAGGTTCATCCCATCCTAAGCCAACTCAAGACCACAAGGTAAGTATATGCATCACAGTCATGTGAATGAGAAGTTCTTGCTGATGTACATACTGTTTGCAAGAAGGACTCATGAGCATGAAGGTACATTTCTCACATTCACATCATTTGCTCTGATGCATATAGCCAAGATACATGTAACACATTGCTTACTCTGTCATGTTTACGCATTCACATGCTCCTATATTCAATATTCACATGATTGCATACATGTAGGGGGAGCCTATGCATGTTACATGTCTTTCCAAAGCTTTACTTGCTATTCTCTATATCTTTATCTAAAGCTTTGATGTATGTTGTCATCAATTACCAAAAAGGGGGAGATTGAAAGCACAAGTGCTCCCTGGGTGGTTTTGGTAATTAATGTCAACATATCTCTTGTTGGACTAACACTTTTACCTAGTATGTTTCAGATAAGTTCAACAATGGAGTGGCATGGACTAGAGGATGTGGAACCCCTTCAAGATGCTAAGGACAAAGGATTGGCTCAAGCTTCAAGATCAAGACTCTACATTTTCTATTTTAGTGATCCAAGATCACATTGAGTCTATAGGAAAAGCCAATACTATCAAGAGGGGATGAGGTGTTGCTTAATGGCTTGCTTGCTCAAAGTGCTTAGTGATATGCTCCAAAACCCTCAACTACCTTCCCACATCCACATATGACCTAAACCAAAAGTCAAACTCGGCCCCACCGATTCTATCTATCCGGCGCCACCGAGTTTCAGATGTCATAGCCACTGCCACAAACCCTAGCAAATCGGTTTCACCGATAGGGATCTCGGTCTCACCGAGATGGGATTGTAATCTCTCTGTGTATGTCCATTACCAAAATCGGTCTCACCGAGTTTGAGCAATCGGTACTACCGAGATTACAATGCAAACCCTCTGGTTAGCTTATTACCAAAATCGGTCCCACCGAGTTTGTGTAATCGGTCTCACCGAGTTTGCCTGACCAACTCTCTGGTTAGCTTATTACCAAAATCGGTCCCACCGAGTTTGTGTAATCGGTCACACCGAGATTACGTTATGCCCTAACCCTAACCATATCGGTCCTACCGAGTTGCATCTCAGTCCCACCGAAAATCCTAACGGTCACTAGGTTTGCTGAATCGGTCCGACCGAGTTTAACGATTCGGTCCCACCGAGTTTGGCAAATTGTGTGTAACGGTTAGATTTTGTGTGGAGGCTATATATACCCCTCCACCCACTCTTCATTCGTGGAGAGAGCCATCAGAACATACCTACACTTCCAATACACATTTTCTGAGAGAGAACCACCTACACTTGTGTTGAGGTCAAGATATTCCATTCCAACCATATGAATCTTGATCTCTAGCCTTCCCCAAGTTGCTTTCCACTCAAATCTTCTTTCCACCAAATCCAAATCCTGTGAGAGAGAGTTGAGTGTTGGGGAGACTATCATTTGAAGCACAAGAGCAAGGAGTTCATCATCAACACACCATTTGTTACTTCTTGGAGAGTGGTGTCTCCTAGATTGGCTAGGTGTCACTTGGGAGCCTCCAACAAGATTGTGGAGTTGAACCAAGGAGTTTGCAAGGGCAAGGAGATCGCCTACTTCGTGAAGATCTACCGCTAGTGAGGCAAGTCCTTCGTGGGCGACGGCCGTGATGGAATAGACAAGGTTGCTTCTTCGTGGACCCTTCGTGGGTGGAGCCCTCCGTGGACTCGCGCAACTGTTACCCTCCGTGGGTTGAAGTCTCCATCAACGTGGATGTACAATAGCACCACCTATCGGAACCACGATAAAAACATCTGTGTCTCCAATTGCGTTTGAATACTCCAAACCCTTCTTTTTACATTCTTGCAAGTTGCATGCTTTACTTTCCGCTGCTCATATACTCATTGCATGCTTGGTTGATATGTATTGTGTTTGTTAAACTTGTGCTTAAACTCCACTTAAACTTAAGAATATTAAAAACTGCAACTTTTGGCACTTAGTGTCTAATCACCCCCCCTCTAGACACCTCTTCTCGATCCTTTCAGGGATTCGATCACAGAGGGCTTCTACATCAACAACATTGCCCTTTCGATGAAGTGTGAGTAGTTTACCACAGACCTACGGGTCCGTAGCTAGTAGCTAGATGGCTTCTGCTCTCTCTTTGATTCTCAATACCACGTTCTCCTCGATGTTCTTGGAGATCTATTCGATGAAATACTCTTTTGCGGTGTGTTTGCCGAGATCCAATGAATTGTGGATTTAGGATCAGCTTATCTATGAATATTATTTGAATCCCCTCTGAATTCTTATATGCATGATTTGATATATTTGCAAGTCTCTTCGAACTATCGATTTGGTTTGGCCAACTAGATTGATTTTTCTTGCAATGGGAGAAGTGCTTAGCTTTGGGTCCAATCTTGCGGTGTGCTTTCCTAGTGACAGTAGGGGCAGCAAGGCATGTATTGTATTGTTGCCATCGAGGAGAAAAAGATGGGGTTTACATCATATTGCTTGAGTTTATTCCTTTACATCATGTCATCTTACTTAATGCGTTACTCTGTTCTTCATGAACTTAATACTCTAGATGCAGGCAGGAGTCGGTCGATGTGTGGAGTAATAGTAGATGCAGGCAGGAGTCGGTCTACCTAATACAGACGTGATGCCTATATTCATGATCATTGCCTTAGATATCGTCATAACTTTGTGCTTTTCTATGAATTGCTCGGCAGTAATTTGTTCACCCACCGTAATATTTTCTATCTTGAGAGAAGCCTCTAGTGAAACCTATGGCCCCCGGGTCTATTTTCCATCATATAAGTTTCTGATCTACAATCTTATCTTCCTATTTACTTGCTTTGCATTCTTTTACTTTCCGATCTATAAACCTAAAATACCAAAATATTTACTTTACCGTTTATCTATCTCTATCAGATCTCACTTTTGCAAGTAACCATGAAGGGATTGGCAACCCCTTTATCACGTTGGGTGCAAGTTGTTGATTGTTTGTGCAGGTATTTGGTGACTTGTTCATTGTCTCCTACTGGATTGATAGCTTGGTTCTCAAAACTAAGGGAAATACTTACTCTACTTTGCTGTATCACGCTTTCCTCTTCAAGGGAAAAACCAACGCAAGCTCAAGAAGTAGCAAGAAGAATTTCTGGTGCCGTTGTCGGGGAGATCTACGCCAAGTTAAGAAATACCAAGTACCCATGATAAACTCTCATCTCTTGCATTACATTATTCGCCATTCGCCTCTCGTTTTCCTCTCCCCCACTTCTAAAACAATTTTTGAAAAGATTTGCTTTTCTTCGCCCCTCTTCCGTTCGATCTTGTGTTACCATGTGCCTTCTTTTTGCTTGCATCTTTGCTTGCTAAAAGTTTTTGGATCCTCATCCACTTGCTAATCTTTTTAATAGATCCAATTGTGATGAACCAATTGCTAGTGAGTTTTATGCAGTAGATTATCTTTATGAAGTTTGGCTTGAAATTCATGAATCTAAAAATTGTGATGAAGAAATTTATGAAGTGATTCACGATACTGTAACGCCCTCGATGCGGCTATATCTCCCACGTGTCGAAGCACGACTTAGAGGCATAACCGCATTGAAAGCAATGTCGCAAGTGAGGTAATCTTCACACAACCCATGTAATACATAAGGGGAAAAGATACATAGTTGGCTTACAATCGCCACTTCACACAATACATGAATAAAGCATTACATCATCCAGATACAATCAAGGTCCGACTACGGAACCAAAGTAAAAGAAGACTACCCCAAATTCTACATAGATCCCCAATCGACCCCAACTGGGCTCCACTACTGATCAACTAGAACGAAGCAACACCAAGGACAAGATCTTCATCGAGCTCCTCCTGAGCTTGGTTGCGTCATCTGCGCGGACTCATCGGCACCTGCAAGCTGGTTTTTGAAGTATCTGTGAGCCACAGGGACTCAACAATCTCGCACCCTCGCGATCAAGACTATTTAAGCTTATAGGTAGGGTAAAAGTATGAGGTGGAGCTGCAGCAAGCGACTAGCATATATGGTGGCTAAACATACGCAAATGAGAGCGAGAAGAGAAGGCAAAGCACGGTTGAAAAACTATGATCAAGAAGTGATCCTAGAACAGCCTACGTCAAACATAACTCCAACACCGTGTTCACTTCCCGGACTCCGCCGGAAAGAGACCATCACGGTTACACACGCGGTTGATGTATTTTAATTAAGGTCAACTTTAGGTTTTCTACAATCGGACGTTAACAAATTCCCATCTGCTCATAACCGTGGGCACGGCTTTCGAAAGTTCATAACCCTGCAGGGGTGTCCCAACTTAGCCCATCACAAGCTCTCACGGTCAATGAAGGATATTCCTTCTAGCGGGAAGACCCGATCAGACTCAGAATCCCGGTTACAAGACATTTCGACGATGGTAAAACAAGACCAGCAAAGCCACCCAGATGTGCCGACAAATCCCGATAGGAGTTGCACATATCTCGTTCTCAGGGCACACCGGATGAGCCACACGTCGGGTGGGCCAGCCCAGAGTTGCCCCTGGTAGCTCCGGACATCGCTCAGTTTGGACCAACACTCAGAGGAGCACTGGCCCCGGGGGGGGATTAAAATAAAGATGACCCTTGGGCTGGCCTAACCCAAGGGAAAAAAGGCTAGGTGGCAAATGGTAAAACCAATGTTGGGCCTTACTGGAGGAGTTTTATTCAAAGCAAACTGTCAAGGGGTTCCCATTATACCCAACCGCGTAAGGAACGCAAAATCGAGGAACATAACACCGATATGATGGAAACTAGGGCGACAAGAGTGGAACAAAACACCAGGCATAAGGCCGAGCCTTCCACCCTTTACCAAGTATATAGATGCATTAATTAAATAGGAGATATTGTGATATCCCAAGAAATAAACATGTTCCAACAAGGAACAACATCTCCATGTTCCAACAAGGAACAAACTTCAATCTTCACGTGCAACTAACAACGCTATAAGAGGGGCTGAGCAAAGCGGTAACATAGCCAAACAACGGTTTGCTAGGACAAGGTGGGTTAGAGGCTTGGTTCAACAATATGGGAGGCATGATAAGCAAGTGGCAGGTATCGCAGCATAGGAATAGCAAAAGAGCGAGCAACTAGCAAGCAAAGATAGAAGTGATTTCGAGGGTATGGTCATCTTGCCTGAAATCCCGCAAGGAAGAAGAACGAGTCCATGAAGAATACAAACGGACGTAGTCGAACGGGTCCTCACAAACACGACGTTACCGGAAACAACCCGAAGAAGCACACTGGAAAGAAGCAGATAACATAGTAAACAACCACCACATAGACATGGCATGATGCACAAACAATTATGAAGCATGTCCGGTTTAATGAAGCATGGCATGGCAAAGTGCACAAACAACACTACAAGTTAAGTGGAGCTCAATATGCAACGAGTTGCATATTGAAGGAGCACCACATGCCTTATTTAGTTCTCTCTCGTTTATGTACTCAACAAAATTAAATGTTGGTTAGCATGGCAAGGGGTGAACACAACAAAACTACCTATCTAGGCAAGTTTAAATGAGGCCGGAAACAACGAACAACAATTCCGATAAAACCCCATATCCATATATTAGGTTTGGTACTGTTCTGCCCTAAACCAAATTTTATAGTTGTTAAACATGCAAAGCAAGTAGACCATGTTAAACTAGGCATTTTTCTACCCCATTTACATATAAAGTTTATTAAAATCCGAGCTACGGTTATTTAGTTATGAATTAAATCATTTTAGCAACTTATTTAAGCAAATTTAAACAAACAACATTTTAAACATTCTAAACATGCATGAAAGTTGAATATTATGAAACTATATGAAAAACTAAGCATATTTCATATATAAATTGTTTTAATCCGATGCACGGTTGTGAAGTTATTAAATGCATGAAACTAGGGGGGTTTCTGTAAAATTGCAATCCCCTGGAAATTAGCTAAATTCATAGAGCCTAAAAAAAAGATACTGGGCCGGATCTACAGGGCGCAGGATAGTATGCAGCGCACTGGGCGGGGGAAAATGGTGGCTTCTCACGTTGGGCCAACGTGCCGAAGCAAAGTAGAGCTGGAGCTGGGCCTTGGAGGCCTCGTGCCCACGCACGGGGCGATGAAGTCAACTGGCACTGAAAGAGTTCATCGTCCTCCTCTGCTCGAAGCAAAGGCTGGACAGGCGCGGCACGATGGGGCTGCAGCGCAGGGACAGCTGGATCCATGCTGGGGCGACGAGGCAGGGGACCTGTAGGCGCGCAGGTGACGAGGGGGTCGGGCGCCGGTGTCCCGTGGCGGAGGAAGACCATAGTGGTGGCGGCTTGATCCCCTGTCCATGAAAAAAACAAAAAGGAGAGAGAGAGCTGAGTGACATTAGAGGGAGAGGTTCAACAAGGAAAGGGAAAGGAGCAGAGGCCTCGCGGCGCTGCTGGTGGTGCTCTCCGGCGGGAGGACGGCGAGGGAGTCTGGCAGGCGAGGCGCGGACGAACTAGGCGGTGAAGGGCGCTGCAAGGAGACGGTCACAAGAGCGGGGTGTGGCCGATGCAGGTCGTGGTCCCTCTGCTCGATGTAGAGGACGCTGGCTGCGCGGGGACGAGGAGCTTGGCGCAGGCTTCGACAGAGACACAGGGACTTGCGGGTCGGTGCTCCTCTCGATCCAGATCGAGGCATGCACTCTTGATTGGCCGGGCACGGAAAGCCGAGTGGAGTTAGGTGGGGGTGGCGGCTCTAGGGTAGGATCCCTAGAAATTAGGGTTGTCCAAAATGGACTAGGGATAGACTATATATATAGTAGGTGGGTTGACTTTGGGGTATATCGTCCCTCCGATCAAAATCGAACGGTCGGGAAGAATAGGCTAGGGAGCCCAAATAAGAAAACGATGATGTTTTGTAGATGTTTGGAGATGATCCGGACACGACGGTGACGACTGCTCGGGTCGGGTCCGGGACAACTTTTCGGGCGCGTGCGTGAGGAGGACCGCGGGCTGACAAGAGAGGTTAGGTTGGCCTGGCGATAGGTAGTGGACTGTGCGGAAGGCCTCAGGCTGAGAAAAGAGAAGAGAGAAAGGCCCGGCGACTGTTTTCGGAGACTTTAAATGTCCGACGTTAGACCGGCTATAATGCCACTATAGTTATCCGTTGGGGCATCAAACGATCTCCGAATGCGATGAAACTTGACAGGCGGTCTATCTACACTATAATAAGACCACACGTCAACTCTCATCCCATTCCGAGAACATTTTCTGGCCACGTATAAAATACTATTTCGGACATGCCGCGGGCGCGTGCAAGTGTGGTTGGGCTCAGAACGGACAACAGACGGAACTGGGGAACCCGGACGGATGCAAGTTTTGAAAACATGATGATGCAATGCACATGATGACATGACAAGATGCAACACGCAAGCGAGTGACATGGCAACGACGCGAATAACTGGAAGACACCTGGCACATCGGTCTCGGGGCGTTACAGATACCTCCTTGAATAAAAAGCGTGATTGCAATGGTTTTACTATAAATTATATTGATGTCAATTGTGCTAATAATATGCAAAAGCCTAAGCTTGGGGATACTAGTTGGAATGATCACGATTGGTGTGATTCTTCGTATGATCTTGAAAATTTATTTTAGCCTCATGATAATAGTGTTTGCAATAATACTAAAAGTGGGTTTGGAAGAGTGTCAACTTTAGGTAACAATGATCCCACTACTTTGGAGACTGGTCAATCTTATGAATTATTTGATAAAATTGGGTTCAGAGAGGTCATGACTTTATTTTATGATAATCCCACTATTTCAGACGTGTGTCAACTTTGCATGCATGTGGATCATGAAGAGAAAATTTTATGTGATAGTTATATTGTTGAGTTTGATTATGATCCCATATGTAATTATTATGAGAGAGGAAAATATGGTTATAGAACTTTTCTTGTTACAAAATTACCTCTCGTTATTTTGAGATTGCTATTGTTTCTTTCTTCTTCCTTGCATATAGTAGTTTTTGCTTGTCTTGATAATTTGTTTGCTTATAAAATCCCTATGCATAGGAAGCATGTTAGACTTAAACTTGTTTGTCACTTGTTTCATGATGCTCTCTTTGTGTTTCAATTGCTATCTTTCATGTGAGCATCATTGAAATCTCAATGCCTAGCTAAAAGGCTTTAAAGAAAAGCGCTTGTTGGGAGGCAACCCAATTTTATTTTTGTTTTTGCTTTTTAGGTTCTGTTTTGCAATAAATATTTCATCTAGCCTATGGTTAGATGTGGTTTTGTGTTTTAATTAGTGTTTGTGCCAAGTAAGACCTTTGGGATAGCTTACGGTGATAGTTGATTTGATCTTGTTGAAAAACAGAAACTTTTGCGCTCGGTCCCAGAATTGTTAAAAATCACAGATGCATGATAAAATACTGATTCTTTTTGCAGCAGATTAATAAACAAATTGCTTAGGTTGTCCTAATTTTTCAGAATTTTTGGAGTTACGCAAGTATTCGAAATATCCATATTGCTATAGACTGTTATGTTTTTGACAAATCCTGTGTTCTATGTATTGGTTGCTTATTTTGATGAATATATGGCTAGTATCGGAGGGTACGAACCATGGAAAAGTTGGAATACAGTAGATATTAAAACAATATAAACAAAGAATGAGTTCACAACAGTACCAAAAGTTTTGGGTAAGGATTTGATGGACAATGGAATAAGGAGTGGGAAGAGCCTAAGCTTTGGGATGACCAAGGCACCCCAAGGTAATATTTAAGGACAACCAAGAGCCTAAGCTTGGGGATGCCCCGGAAGGCATCCCCTCTTTCATCTTCGTCTATCAGTAACTTTACTTGAGGCTATATTTTTATTCACCACATGATATGTGTTTTGCTTGGAGCGTCTTGTATGATTTGAGTCTTTGCTTTTTAGTTTGCCACAATCATCCTTGCTGTACACACCTTTTGAGAGAGACATGCATGAATCATGATTTGTTAGAATACTCTATGTGCTTCACTTATATCTTTTGAGATAGGCAATATTGCTCTAGTACTTCACTTATATCTTTTTAGAGCACGGTGGTGGTTTTATTTTAAAGAAATTGATGAACTGTCGTACTTCACTTATATTATTTTGAGAGTCTCTAAACTAAAAAACATGGTAATTTGCTTTGGTTATAAAATTATTCCTAATATGATAGGCATCCAAGAGGGATATAATAAAAACTTTCATATAAAGTGCATTGAATACTATGAGAAGTTTGATTCCTTATGATTGTTTTGAGATATGAAGATGGTGATATTAGAGTCATGCTAGTGAGTAGTTGTGAATTTGGGAAATACTTGTGTTGAGGTTTGTGAGTCCCGTAGCATGCACGTATGTGAACCGTTATGTAACGAAGTTGGAGCATGAGATATTTTTTGATTGTCTTCCTTATGAGTGGTGGTCGGGGACGAGCGATGGTCTTTTCCTACCAATCTACCCCCCTAGGAGCATGCGCGTAGTACTTTGTTCTGATGACTAATAGATTTTTGCAATAAGTATGTGAGTTCTTTATGACTAATGTTGAGTCCATGGATTATATGCACTCTCACCCTTCCACCATTGCTAGCCTCTCTAGTGCCGCGCAACTTTCGCCGGTACCATAAACCCACCATATAAATTCCTCAAAACAACCACCATACCTACCTATTATGGCATTTCCATAGCCATTCCGAGATATATTGCCATGCAACTTTCCGCCGTTTCGTTTATTATGACACGCATCATCATTGTCATATTGCTTTGCATGATCATGTAGTTGACATCGTATTTGTGGCAAGGCCACCATTCATCCTTTTTTATATAAGTCGCTCTTGATTCATTGCACATCTCGGTACACCGTCGAATGCATTCACATAGAGTCATATTTTGTTCTAGTATCGAGTTGTAATTTTTTAGTTGTAAGTAAATAAAAGTGTGATGATATTCATCATTAAAGCATTGTCCCATGTGAGGAAATAAATATAAAGAAAAAGAGAGAAAAAGCCAAAAAAAGAGAAGGCCCAAAAAAAGAAAAAAGAGAGAAAAAGAGAGAAGGGAATATGTTACTATTCTTTTACCCACTTGTGCTTCATGGTAGCACCATGATCTTCATGATAGAGAGTCTCCTATATTGTCACTTTCATATACTAGTGGGAATGTTTCATTATAGAACTTGGCTTGTATTTCCAACGATGGTCTTCCTCAAATTGACCTAGGTCTTCATGGGCAAGCAAGTTGGATGCACACTGATGTGTACTACACAACCTTCTTCTTGTAGACGTTGTTGGGCCTCCAAGTGCAGAGGTTTGTAGGACAGTAGAAAATTTCCCTCAAGTGGATGACCTAAGGTTTATCAATCCGTAGGAGGCGTAGGATGAAGATGGTCTCTCTCAAGCAACCCTGCAACCAAATAACAAAGAGTCTCTTGTGTCCCCAACACACCCAATACAATGGTAAATTGTATAGATGCACTAGTTCGGCGAAGAGATGGTGATACAAGTGGTATATGGATGGTAGATAAAGGTATTTGTAATCTGAAAATATAAAAACAGCAAGGTAGCAAGTGATAAAAGTGAGCATAAACGGTATTGCAATGATAGGAAACAAGGCCTAGGGTTCATACTTTCGCTAGTGTAAGTTCCCTCAACAATGATAACATAATTGGATCACATAACTAGCCCTCAACATGCAACAAAGAGTCACTCCAAAGTCACTAATAGGGGAGAACGAACGAAGAGAGTATGGTAGGGTACGAAACCACCTCAAAGTTATTCTTTCCAATCAATCCGTTGGGCTATTCCTATAAGTGTCACAAACAACCCTAGAGTTCGTACTAGAATAACACCTTAAGACACAAATCAACCAAAACCCTAATGTCACCTAGATACTCCAAAGTCACCTCAAGTATATATGGGTATGATTATACGATATGCATCGCACAATCTCAGATTCATCTATTCAACCAACACAAAGGACCTCAAAGAGTGCCCCAAAGTTCTACAGGAGAATCACGACGAAAACGTGTGCCAACCCCTATGCATAGGTTCATGGGCGGAACCCGCAAGTTGATCACCAAAACACACATCAAGTGAATCACGTGGTATCCCATTGTCACCACAGATACGCACGGCAAGACATACATCAAGTGTTCTCAAATCTTTAAAGACTCAATCCGATAAGATAACTTCAAAGGGGAAACTCAATCCATTACAAGAGAGTAGAGGGGGGAAGAAACATCATAGGATCCAAATATAATAGCAAAGCTCACGATACATCAAGATCGTATCACCTCAAGAACACGAGAGAAAGAGATCAAACACATAGCTACTGGTACATACCCTCAGCCCCGAGGGAGAACTACTCCCTCCTCGTCATGGGGAGCACCGAGTTGATGAAGATGGCCACCGGAGAGGGATTGCCCCGTCCGGCAGGGTGCCAGAACGGGTCTAGATTGGTTTTTGGTGGCTACGGAGGCTTCTGGCAGCGGAACTCCCGATCTATTATGCTCCCCGGTGTTTTTAGGATATATGGAGATATATAGGCGGAAGAAGTACGTCAGGGGGGCCACGAGGGTGGAGGGCGCGCCCAGGGGGTGGGTGCCCCCTGCCTCGTGGCCTCCTCATAGATCCCCTGACGTGCACTCCAAGTCTTCTGGGCTTCTTCTGATCCAAAAATAAGTTCCGTGAAGTTTCAGGTCAATTGGACTCCATTTGGTTTTCCTTTTCTGCGATATTCTAAAACAAGGTAAAAACAGAAACTGGCACTGGGCTCTGGGTTAATAGGTTAGTCCCAAAAATGATATAAAAGTGTATAATAAAGCCCTTAAACATCCAAAACAGTAGATAATATAGCATGGAGCAATCAAAAATTATAGATACGTTGGAGATGTATCAGCATCCCCAAGCTTAATTCCTGCTCGTCCTTGAGTAGGTAAATGATAAAAACAGAATTTTTGATGCGGAGTGCTACTTGGCATAATTTCAATGCAATTCTTCTTAATTGTGGCATGAATATTCAGATCCAAAAGATTCAAGATAAAAGTTCATATTGACATAAAAATAATAATACTTCAAGCATACTAACTAAGCAATCATGTCTTCTCAAAATAACATGGCCAAAGAAAGTTCATCCCTACAAAATCATATAGTTTAGTCATGCTCCATTTTCGTCACACAAGAATGCTCTCATCATGCACAACCCCGATGGCAAGCCAAGCAATTGTTTCATACTTTAGTAATCTCAAACCTATAAACTTTCACACAATACATGAGCGCGAGCCATGGATATAGCACTATGGGTGGAATAGAATAATGAGGGGGTTATGTGGAGAAGACAAAAAGGAGAAAGTCTCACATCAATGAGGCTAATAAATGGGCTATGGAGATGCCCATCGATTGATGTTAATGCAAGGAGTAGGGATTGCCATGCAACGGATGCACTAGAGCTATAAATGTATGAAAGCTCAACAAAATAAACTAAGTGGGTGTGCATCCAACTTGCTTGCTCACGAAGACCTAGGGCACTTGAGGAGGCCCATTGTTGGAATATACAAGCCAAGTTCTATAATGAAAAATTCCCACTAGTATATGAAAGTGACAAAACAAGAGACTCTCTATCATGAAGATCATGGTGCTACTTTGAAGCACAAGTGTGGAAAAGGATAGTAGCATTGTCCCTTCTTTTCTCTCATTTTCATTTTTTCTTTTCATTTTTTGGGGCCTTCTCTTTTTTTATGGCCTTTCTCTTTTTTGGGCCTTCTCTTTTTATGGCCTTTCTCTTTTTTTATTCCTCACTTGGGACAATGCTCTAGAAAATGATGATCATCACACTTCTATTTATTTACAACTCGATGATTACAACTCGATACTACAACAAAGTATGACTCTATATGAATGCCTCCGGCGGTGTACCGGGATATGCAATGAACCAAGAGTGACATGTATGAAATAATTATGAATGGTGGCTTTGCCACAAATACTATCTCAACTACATGATCATGCTAAGCAATATGACAATGATGAATGTGTCATGATAAACGGAACGATGGAAAGTTGCATGGCAATATCTCGGAATGGCTATGGAAATGCCATAATAGGTAGGTATGGTGGCTGTTTTGAGGAAGATATAAGGAGGCTTATGTGTGACAGAGCGTATCATATCACGGAGTTTGGATGCACCGGCGAAGTTTGCACCAACTCTCAATGTGAGAAAGGGCAGTGCACGGTACCGAAGAGGCTAGCAAGGATGGAAGGGTGAGAGTGCGTATAATCCATGGACTCAACATTAGTCATAAAGAACTCACATACTTATTGCAAAAATCTACAAGTAATCAAAAACCTCGGTACTACGTGCATGCTCCTAGGGGGATAGATTGGTAGGAAAAGACTATCGCTCGTCCCCGACCGCCACTCATAAGGAAGCCAATCAAATAACACCTCATGTTTCAAATTTGTTACATAACGTTTACCATACGTGCATGCTACGAGACTTGCAAACTTCAACACAAGCATTTCTCAAATTCACAACTACTCAAGTAGCACGACTTTGATATTATTACCTCCATATCTCAAAACAATCATCAAGCATCAAACTTCTCTTAGTATTCAAAACACTCATAAGATTTTTTTAACTATTCTTTGAATACCAAGCATATTGGGATTTTAAGAAAATTACCATGCTATTTAAGACTCTCAAAATAATCTAAGTGAAGCATGAGAATTCATCTATTTCTTCAAAATAAAACTACCACCATGTCTAAAACATATAAGTGAAGCACTAGAGCAATTGACAAACTACTCCGAAAGATATAAGTGAAGATCAATGAGTAGTCGAATAATTATGCAACTATGTGAAGACTCTCTAACATTCAAGGATTTGAGATCTTGATACTTTATTCAAACAGCAATAAAAGCAAAATAAAATGACATTCTAAGAATGGCAAACATCATGTGAAGAAGCAAAAACTTAGGATCAACCAAAACTAACCGATAGTTGTTGAAGAAGAAAGGTGGGATGCCAACCGGGGCATCCCCAAGCTTAGATGCTTGAGACTTCTTGAAATATTATCTTGGGATTCCTTGGGCGTCTCCAAGCTTGATCTTTTATGTCTCCTTAATTCCTCTCATATCACGGTCTCCCTAAATCTCAAAAGCTTCATCCACACAAAACTCAACAAGGACTCGTGAGATAACTTTGTATAAACCATTGCAAAAACCTGATCATACTCTACTGTAGAAAATCACTAAAATTATTATTCAAATTTGCATACTAAATGCCTCTGCATATTTAGTAGTCCTATCCTCAAATAGAATCATTAAAGAAGCAAACATATGCAAACATAACAACAATCTGCCTAAACAGGACAGTCTGTAAAGAATGCAGCAACACACATACTTCCCTAGCTCCAAAAATTATGAAAGAAAATTCCCACTGTAGTAAATTTACCAGATCTTAATATGCAAAAGGGTTCAACATTTTATCACATTCTGACTTTTCTAGGGAATTATTGCAACATCGGTAAACTTTCTGTTCTCAAACAGCAACATGTGGACTTCTAAAATAGGCATAGTAAAGGCTATCAATGCCACTTCTATTGAAATAAAAGATGCAAAACATTGTTCTAAATAAAATCAAGCAAATCCTAACAAAATAAATTGATGCTCCAAGCAAAACACATATCATGTGGTGAATAAAAATATAGCTCCAAGTAAAGTTACCGATGAACGAAGACGAAAGAGGGGATGCCTTCCGGGGCATCCCCAAGCTTAGGCTCTTGGCTATCCTTGAATATTACCTTGGGGTACCTTGGGCATACCCAAGCTTAGTCTCTTGCCACTCCTTATTCCATATTCCATCGAATCCTTACCCAAAACTTGAAAACTTCACAACACAAAACTTAACAGAAAACTCGTAAGCTCCGTTAGTATAAGAAAATAAATCACCACTTCAAGGTACTGTAATGAACTCATTCTTTATTTATATTGGTGTTTAACCTAATGTATTCCAACTTCTCTATGGTTTATAAACTCTTTTACTAGCCATAGATTCATCAAAATAAGTAAACAACACATGAAAAACAGAATCTGTCAAAAACAGAACAATCTGTAGTAATCTGGATCAACCGTATACTTATGAAACTCATAAAATTCTCAAATAAATTTCTGGACCTGAGGAATTTATCTATTAATCATATGAAAAAATAATGAACTAAATAGCACTCTCCCAATAAAAATGGCAGCAATTCTCGTGAGCGCTAAAGTTTCTGTTTTTTACAGCAAGATCAACAAGACTTTCCCCAAGTCTTCCCAAAGGTTCTACTTGGCACAAACACTAATTAAAAGCATAAAGCCACATCTAAACAGAGGCTAGATGAATTATTTATTACTAAACAGGAACAAAAATCAAGGAACTAAAATAAAATTGGGATGCCTCCCAATAAGCGCTATCGTTTAACGCCCCTAGCTAGGCATGATGATTTCAATGATGCTCACATAAAAGATAGGAATTGAAACATAAAGAGAGCATCATGAAGAATATGACTAGCACATTTAAGTCTAACACACTTCCTATGCATAAGGATTTTGTGAGCAAACAACTTGTGGGAACAATAATCAACTAGCATAGGAAGGTAAAACAAGCATAACTTCAAAACTTTAAGCACATAGAGAGGAAACTTGATATTATTGCAACTCCTACAAGCATATGTTCCTCCCTCATAATAATTTTAAGTAGCATCATGAATGATTCAACAATATAACCAGCACCTAAAGCATTCTTTTCATGATCTACAAGCATAGAAATTTTACTACTCTCCACACAAGCAAAATTCTTCTCATGAATAATAGTGGGAGCAAACTCAACAAAATAACTATCATGTGATTGAAAATCGAAATTAAGATGACAAGTTTCATTGTTATTATTATTCTTTAAAGCATACGTGTCATCACAATAATCATCATAGATAGGAGGCATGCTTTCATCATAATAAATTTGCTCATCAAAACATGGGGAACAAAAAATGCCATCTTCATCAAACATAGCTTCCCCAAGCTTGTGGCTTTGCATATCATTAGCATCATGGATATTCAAGGAATTCATACTAACAACATTGCAATCATGCTCATCATTAAAATATTTAGTGCCAATCATTTTATAAATTTCTTCTTCTAGCACTTGAGCACAATTATCCTTTACATCATACTCACGAAAGATACTAAAAAGGTGAAGCGTATGAGACAAACTGAATTCCATTTTTTGTAGTTTTCTTTTATAAACTAAAGTAGTGCTAAAATAAGAAACTAAAAGACTCGATTGCAAGATCTAAAGATATACCTTCAAGCGCCAACCTCCCTGGCAACGGAGCTAGAAAAGAGCTTGATGTCTACTACACAACCTTCTTCTTGTAGACGTTGTTGGGCCTCCAAGTGCAGAGGTTTGTTGGACAGTAGCAAATTTCCCTCAAGTGGATGACCTAAGGTTTATCAATCCGTAGGAGGCATAGGATGAAGATGGTCTCTCTCAAGCAACCCTGCAACCAAATAACAAAGAGTCTCTAGTGTCCCCAACACACCCAATACAATGGTAAATTGTATAGGTGCACTATTTCGGCGAAGAGATGGTGATACAAGTGGTATATGGATGGTAGATAAAGGTATTTGTAATCTGAAAATATAAAAACAGCAAGGTAGCAAGTGATAAAAGTGAGCATAAACGGTATTGCAATGATAGGAAACAAGGCCTAGGGTTCATAGTTTCGCTAGTGTAAGTTCCCTCAACAATGATAACATAATTGGGTCACATAACTATCCCTCAACATGCAACAAAGAGTCACTCGAAAGTCACTAATAGCGGAGAACGAATGAAGAGATTATGGTAGGGTACGAAACCACCTCAAAGTTATTCTTTCCAATCAATCCGTTGGGCTATTCCTATAAGTGTCACAAACAGCCCTAGAGTTTGTACTAGAATAACACCTTAAGACACAAATCAACCAAAACCCTAATGTCACCTAGATACTCCAATGTCACCTTAAGTATCCGTGGGTATGATTATATGATATACATCACACAATCTCAGATTCATCTATTCAACCAACACGAAGGACCTCAAAGAGTGCCCCAGAGTTCTACCAGAGAATCACGATGAAAACGTGTGCCAACCCCTATGCATAGGTTCATGGGCGGAACCCGCAAGTTGATCACCAAAAGGACATCAAGTGAATCACGTGGTATCCCATTGTCACCACAGATACGCACGGCAAGACATACATCAAGTGTTCTCAAATCTTTAAAGACTCGATCCGATAAGATAACTTCAAAGGGGAAACTCAATCCATTACAAGAGAGTAGAGGGGGGAAGAAACATCATAGGATCCAAATATAATAGCAAAGCTCGCGATACATCAAGATCGTATCACCTCAAGAACACGAGAGAAAGAGATCAAACACATAGCTACTGGTACATACCCTCAGCCCCGAGGGAGAACTACTCCCTCCTCGTCATGGAGAGCACCGGGATGATGAAGATGGCCATCGAAGAGGATTGCCCCCTCCGGCAGGGTGCCGGAACGGGTCTAGATTGGTTTTCGATGGCTACGGAGGCTTCTGGCGGCGGAACTCCCGATCTATTGTGCTCCCCGGTGTTTCTAGGGTATATGGAGATATATAGGCGGAAGAAGTACGTCAGGGGGGGAACGAGGGGCCCACGAGGGTGGAGGGCGCGCCCAGGGGGTGGGCGTGCCCCCTGCCTCGTGGCCTCCTCGTAGATCCCCTGACGTGCACTCCAAGTCTTCTGGGCTTCTTCTGATCCAAAAATAAGTTCCGTGAAGTTTCAGGTCAATTGGACTTCGTTTGGTTTTCCTTTTCTGCGATATTCTAAAACAAGGTAAAAACAGAAACTGGCACTGGGCTCTGGGTTAATAGGTTAGTCCCAAAAATGATATAAAAGTGTATAATAAAGCCCTTAAACATCCAAAAAAGTAGATAATGTAGCATGGAGCAATCAAAAATTATAGATACATTGGAGGCGTATCACACACCCACTTAGTTTTTTCTTTTGAGCTTTCATAAACTTATAGCTTTAGGGCATCCCTTGCATGGCAATCCCTACTCACTCACATTGATATCTATTAATGGGCATCTCCATAGCCTGTTGATATGCCTAGTTGATGTGAGACTATCTCCTTCCTTTTGTCTTCTCCACAACCACCTTCTATTCCATCTATAGTGCTAAGTCCATGGCTCACACTCATGTATTGCGTGGAAGTTGAAAAGGTTTGAGAACATCAAAAGTATGAATTAATTGCTTGGCTTGTCATTGGGGTTGTGCATGCTTTGAATATTTTGTGATGAAGATGGAGCATAGCCAGACTATATGATTTTGTAGGGATAAGTTTTCTTTGGCCATGTTATTTTGAGAAGACATAATTGCCTTGTTAGTATGCTTGAATTATTATTGTTTTTATGTCAATACTAAAATTTTGTTTTGAATCATACAGATCTAAACATTCACGCCACAATAAAGAAAATTACATGGATAAGTATGTTAGGTAGCATTCCACATAAAAAATTCTATTTTTATCATTTACCTACTCGTGGATGAGCATGAATTAAGCTTGGGGATGCTTGATACGTCTCCAACGTATCTATAATTTTTGTTTGTTCCATGCTATTATATTATATGTTTTGGATGTTTTATATGCATTAATATGCTTTTTAATATTATTTTTGGGACTAACCTATTAACCTAGAGCCGAGTGCCAGTTTCTATTTTTTCCTTGTTTTAGAGTTTCATAAAAAAGGAATACCAAACGGAATCCAAATGGAATAAAACTTTTGCAATGATTTTTCTTGGACCAGAAGACATCCAGAGGACTTGGAGTGGACGTTAGAGATGCCACGAGGCGGCCACAAGTACGAAGGGTGTGCCCCCACCCTTGTGGCCCCCTGGTGACTCCACCGACCTATTTCTTATGCCTATATATTCTAATATACCCCAAAACCATCAGAGGGAGCCACAAAAACACTTTTCCACCACCGCAACCTTCTATATCCGTGAGATCCCATCTAGGGGTCTTTTTCGGCATCCTGCCGGAGGGGGATTCGATCACGAGGGGTTTCTACATCAACACCATTGCCCTTCCGATGAAGCGTGAGTAGTTTACCACAGACCTACGGGTCCTTAGCTAGTAGCTAGATGGCTTATTCTCTCTCTTTGATTCTCAATACTATGTTCTCCTCGACGTTCTTGGAGATCTATTCGATGTAATACTTTTTTGCGGTGTGTTTGCCGAGATCCGATGAATTGTGGATTTATGATCAGCTTATCTATGAATATTATTTGAATCTCCTCCGAATTCTTATATGCATGATTTGATATCTTTGCAAGTCTCTTCGAACTACTGATTTGGTTTGGCCAACTAGATTGGTTTTTCTTGCAATGGGAGAAGTGCTTAGCTTTGGGTTCAATCTTGTGGTGTCCTTTCCCAGTGACAGTAGGGGCAGCAAGGCACATATTGTATTGTTGCCATCGAGGATAAAAAGATGGGGTTTACGTCATATTGCTTGAGTGTATTCCTCTACATCATGTCATCTTACTTAATGCTTTACTCTGTTCTTCATGAACTTAATAGTCTAGATGCAGGCAGGAGTCGGTCTACTTGATATGGACGTGATACCTATATTCATGATCATTGCCTTAGATATTTTCTATAAACAGCTCGACAGTAATTTGTTCACCCACTGTAATAGTTTCTATCTTGAGAGAAGCCTCTAGTGAAACCTATGGACACCGGGTCTATTTTCCAACATATTAGTTTCTGATCTACAATCTTAGTTTCCTATTTACTTCCATTGCATTCTTTTACTTTCCGATCTATAAACCAAAAATACTAAAAACATTTACTTTACCGTTTATCTATCTCGGTCAGATCTCACTTTTGCAAGTAACCATGAAGGGATTGACAACCCCTTTATCACGTTGGGTGCAAGTTGTTGATTGTTTGTACAGGTATTCAGTGACTTGTTCGTTGTCTCCTACTAGATTGATACCTTGGTTCTCAAAACTGAGGGAAATACTTACTCTACTTTGCTGCATCACCCTTTCATCTTCAAGGAAAAAACCAACACAAGCTCAAGAAGTAGCAAGGGCCATCGATTAGATCGACAACTGTCGAACCCGAAGGGTTGGGGGTGGGCAACTTAACCTGTGACATAGCCCGCGTCAAGCCGTCGATGTCGACGACCTCGATGTCGTAGCCGGCGACCGCGACATGCCAGAATACTTTAGCCCGCTGATTGAAAGGCTCCATCCAGGTCCAGTCACTGTCGTCAGCTTCCTTGTCGGCCACCTTGCCGACGTCGGGCGAAGAGGTCATGGTAAAGCTCTTTTGGGCCATTCGCTCCTCGCGCTCTCCGGGAAGTATAGCTGGGCTTAGCCTATGATGCTCTGGAGTGGGGGAGGGGGTGGGGATGGGGATCCATGGGAAAGGGGCATTTCGCAGGCATCATCTAAGAAACTCAGGGCGGCGAGTGTATGTATATTGGTGGTTAAACTGCATGGGCAGACCGGTAGAGGTTGATGATGGAGGCGTGTCGCGGGATTTCCGCGGCCACCTATGGGACCAGGCAGCCCCTTGTTGGTTCGGCGGGGGGACAACGCATTGCACAAAGAGCAGACTAGCGTATGACCGCGCAGCAGAGAGCACACAATAGATTTACCTACGTTCGGGCCGCCGCGAGGCGTAAGACCCTACTCCTGCTTTAGTGGATTGATGGAAGAATGGATGTGGTGGTGCGTAGTACACTTGCCCAACAAGGTTTGCTCGAGGCAACTACGTGTATGTGGTGGCTTGGGGTTGTCAACTTCCAACCTTCTAACCCCTCCTATGAGTGACATGGGCCTCCTTTTATAGATTAAGGGGTCACCACAGTGGCAAAGTGGTCATTATCCACTGATATGATAACAAATAGTGCTATCATACCTAACTCTGCAGGCTGGTAGGGTGCATTAAATGCACCGCTTAGTGTCACATCACTGGGCGCCCGGCAAGGCCTGCCGGGCTATCTCGCCAGCTCCGCTCCTGCTCTCGTGACACGTCGCTGGACGGGTGTCATCTGTAGGCTTCTTTGTAGGAAATGGCTGTCATGTGGCGAATGGCTGCCACTTAATCACCTTGCGGCTTGACACCGCACTGATTGACAACGTGGGTCGTGCTTTGAGCGGTAGGTTGGGCGGTTCTGCCCCCGCCGACCCTGGCAAGCTCTGCCGAGGGAGGGGGGCTCGGTTGCTTGCTTTGGGTGGTGGCCTCGCCCCTTGCCGGGCTCGCCTGCCCGGCAAGGGAGGCCCTTCACTTGTCGATACCTTGCTCCCCAGGCTCAATCCTTGGTCCATCTGAGCTGCATGTTGGTTCTTTTATTCTCTTGGGTTTCTAATCTCTGACTTAAGCTAGTGCTTCAATCTTGATCTTGTGCCTGTGCACGGTTGGTCAACAGACCCAAGGTTTGTTGCACCGACAGAAGCCCCCGGGCCTGCCCCAAACGCGCTGCTGAGCGTCGTCGGGGTAGGGTCTAATAAGTGCATAGGCAAGGTTGCTAAAGGGGTTGGCCCCTTAAGTTTTCCGTTGTTGCCTCTTCAGTCTTGATTCCGGGCCAGTTTTCGATTTTCCCGCATTCGGAATAAAGCCAATAGTGGTGGGGTTGCTCCAGTAATGGCCCGTGAATGACTTTAACACACAGGGTGGAAACTGCCAATTTACTTTTCCCATAGTGCGCCTTATTCTTAGCCACATATGCAACATGCATCACGCTGCGTAGGTAACGGAGGCACGTGTCACGGGAGAGCATCTGAGGAAGGGCCCGCCTGCCTTGAATTAGTGGAGGAGGGCGGTGATGTCCCGTGGATGGAGGTGCTGCCCTCCCCGCTCGGCCTATAAAAGGGACGAGCGGAGGAGGGCGGAGTCATCCATTTCCGTGGTCCTCTTCTCCCCATTTTTTTATTTCTGTTGGTCATGCTTGAGAAGGAAGCCTGGAGCCAGCCCCAGGCTCTGTCTTGGGGCATACATTGCCTCATGCTGGCGCTGACGCTTGGGGAGTGAGCCTGGTCCTTGGCATGGGAAATCTTTTGGTTTCCTCAATGCTCGTCCGGGAGGCGGGGCTGGAGATCATTGGTAATCCCAGCATTGCTCCTCCTGGAGGCCCTGGAGTTGTCATCAACGAGGGGTGCTTCGTCCGGCCCATCAAAGCGATGGTAGCGTTGCATTCCCGTTGTGTATGATGTCGCTACCGGCTCCGTCCCTTCCCCCCTTTCTTCTTTCTTCTTTTTGTTTGGGGAAGGGCGACGTGCCTTGCTCTTCACCTGGCGCAGCTCCTGGGGCATGCCACCGCCCCTCCCCCAATACTCCTTTTATTCTCCTTTCCCTCTTGTTTTAGCATCCTGGGAAAAGGAGCAGAGAAAGGAAAAGAGGGGTTATTGGGTTTTTATCTCTTTTTTATCTTAAATCTGTGGGCAATCGCCAAATTTTAATTCAAATAATGTAATCTCTCGAGTCCATCTTTGTGTTCTGTAATGCTGGTACTTGTATTTGCATGTCAATGAAAGAGATAAACCTTTCCGAGAACTCGTGCATGTATACGTCCATGTAGAGGTGGAGTGCCTCTCTATTGTAGTTACACAAGTTTTCCCGGCAAGATATCCTCCCGGTACCCTTTTCGTCTGCCGGAGAACCAGGTCTGCCGGGGAACAGACCGAGGCGCCAGCCCCCCCGCTCACTCCCTTTTCAACAAGGTCCATTGTGACCATCCAGGATCGAAGCAACGTTCAAGCCAAGGATGGGAGCACCCTAGTTTCAAGAGAATGGCGGGGTTTCTCTATGCACAACCTATAGCTTACAGAACACTAATGGACAAGAGGTAAACTTATCTGTTTGGCTTTCCGGAGACTGCGGTGCTGCGCAATCTTCTCACCCCTTGTCGGAGTCAAGTTCACGGAAGGAACCTGCAACTCCATGTAGATGAGAATGAATGCAGGATGCAGTCCTATCTATATGCATATGCAAATGCTCATGAAATGCATATGCAATGATCTGGATGCGCTTGTGCATGTATGCAATCTTAGTTTCCCCCCCCCCCCTACAACGCTTCTTTATTTTATCTCGCACGGGGTCATCGCCCCGGCTTGTATAGGGGGTTACATGCAGCTTTGGCAAGGTCATGTACAATGGGTGGCTGCCGGGCAGGGCCCGACAGCCTCTGCGCCTTGCGGGTAGAACTTACGGAGATGCTCAATATTCCATGAGTTTTGCAACTATGTGCCATCTCCGATCTCCAGACGGACTACGCCAAGTCTGGTGACTCGTACCACCCGGTAAGGGCCTTCCCACTTTGGTGATAACTTGTTTGTACCCTTGGCAGACTGAACACGCCTAAGGACAAGGTCACCTTCGTCAAAACACCGGGCATGAACCCTGCGGCTATGATAGCGACGCAAGGCTTGCTGGTAGCATGCAACACGCGTAGCAGCCCGGAGACGGTTCTCCTCAAGTAGCACAACGTCATCATGCCGGTGCTGATCTTGTGCTACTTCATCGTAGGCAAGCACTCGAGGCGACCCATAAATGAGTTCCGTGGGGATAACTGCTTCTGCCCCGTAGACCAGGGAGAAGGGAGTCTGCCCGGTAGCTCGATTAGGTGTCATTCTGAGGGACCAGAGAACTACCGGCAGCTCCTCGATCCACCGCCTGCCCTGCTTCTGCAGCATATCATAAGTTCTTGCCTTGAGTCCACATAGCACTTTAGTGTTCGTCCTCTCAGCTTGAATGAGATTTTGCATCCGAGGGGACGGACATATTGCATGAAGGTGTGGCTTGTGAACTGGGTGTCGTTGTCTGGGATGATCCTTGCCGGAAGTCTGAAACGACACACCAATTCTTTCAAGAACTTGATAGCTGACTCAGCAGTCATCTTTCTCACGACAGTCACTTGCAGCCACTTTGTAAACTTGTCAATGGCAACGAACAAGAATTCAAAGCCCCCGATTGCTCGGGGGAAGGGGTCGAGGATATCGAGCCCCAGACCGAAAATGGCCATGATAGAGGGATTGTCTGAAGGGCTTGGGCAGGCAGGTGTGTTCTCTTGGAATGGAACTGACAGGCGTCACATTCATGATGAGCTCAACTGCATCTTGGAGGGCTGTGGGCCAATAGAATCCTTGTCGAAATGCTTTCCCATCTAATGCCCTTGATCCAATGTGTGAGCCGCACATTCCTTTGTGAATCTCAGCCAGCAGTTCCTTTCCATCCTCCCGGCAAACACGTTTCAATTTCACGCTGTTGGGACTCCTATACAGAGTGTCATCGACAAACTGATACATACTGGCCCTCCGGGCTACTCTTTCAGCTTCATCATGATTGCCAGGGAGTTCTCTGGTTTGGAGGAAGCAGACAATGTGCCTTGCCCAAGTTGGAGCCTGAGGCTCATCAACAAGGACTAGTGGCACCTCCTCGGCTACAGGAGTACTAGCCTCGTTCGCAGGGTCCATAGGCCCGGGTGGAGGGGGTGGTCTGGCAGGCTGTGATGAGTTGTTTCCGGCAGGGTCTCTGTCGAGAGCGGATGGCTCTGTCGGGAGAGGCTTACCATAGCCCATCTTCCTCTTCCCGGCCATTGTGGCTGGTGATGCGGAGGGTTGAGAGAGATGGAGAACAAATGTTCCTGGTTCCACAGGAAGCTTCTGCGCAGCACACTTTGACAGGTGATCAGCTACGCTATTTTCTGCATGGGGGACGTGCTCTGTTTGCAACCCGTCAAAGTGCTCCTCCAATCTCCTTACTTCCTCAACGTATGCTTCCATCAATGGGCTTTGATGTCTCACCACGAGCTGTGAATCTCCTTGAATAATCAACTTTTTAATTCCCAATTCTGCTGCAATCCTGAGCCCGACAAGGAGCCCTTCATACTCTGCTGTATTGTTGGTGGCTTCTTCTCGGGCAAAGTGCATCTAGACGACGTATTTCAAGTGCTCCCCGGAGGGGGCAACAAGAAGCACGCCAGTCGGTGCTCCTTGTACGGAAAAAGCACCATCAAAATACATAATCCATTCCTGGGGGGATTCCTTGCCGGGGAGAGCTGGCTCTATCCTTTCCTCATCGGGGGTTGGCATCCATTCTACAATAAAATATGCCAATGCCCTGCTCTAAATGGTTGAAGTGCTCTAAAACTTCAAACCAAAGTTGGATAACTCCAAATCCCATTCCACTATTCTGCCAGTTGCCTCAGGGTTTCGGAGTATCCTTTGCAATGGGAAATGAGTGACAACTGTGATCCCATGGGCTTGGAAGTAGTGGCATAGTTTCCTTGAGGCCATAATGAGACCAAAGATTAACTTTTGCATGCCAGAGTACCTCGATCTAGCCCCCTGTAATAAGGAGCTGACGAATTACACTGGGCGCTGCACCACTTTCTTCCTTGCCGCGTCCTTGGGGTTGCTCTCGTTGCCGTGCTCACCGCTGTCCTGATCCTTTTCTGACTCTGCTATGATCTAGCCACTTTCTGCTTCATCCACCTCTCGCTATGCTACCAAAGCTGCACTGACCACTTAGTTGGTTTCCGCCAAGTATAGCAACAATGGTTCTTGGGTTCTGGGTGCAACCAAGGTGGGCACAGACGATAGGTAGGCTTTCAACTCTTGTAGAGCTGCATCTGCTTCTAGGGTCCACTTCATAGGTCCTGCCCTCTTCAAAACCTTGAAGTACTGCAAGGCATGCTCGGCAGACTTGGAGATGAATCTGCTCAGCGCGACAACGCATCCTATCAAGCGCCTCACATCCTTAACTGTCCTTGGTGCTTGGATCTGCTCAATGGCCTTGATCTTGTCGGGGTTGGCTTCGATCCCCTTATGGGACATGAGGAACCCAAGTAGCTTGTCGGAGGGAACACCAAACACACATTTCTCTGGGTTAAGATTCAGATTGATCTTGCGCATATTGGTAAATGTCTCTTCCAAATACTGGATAAGGGTGGCCTTATCCTTGGTTTTGATCACTATATCATCCATATAGGCTTCTATATTTCTGTGCAATTGTGGCTCAAAACCAATCTGGACTGCCGTTGCAAAAGTGGATCTGGCACTCTTTAATCCGAACGACATGCAGACAAAACAATACGTACCACATGGAGTGATGAATGATGTCTTCTCTTCATCTTCATTGGACATGAAGATCTGATGATATCTTGAGTACGCATCCAAAAAGGAGAGAAATCACATCCTGAAGTTGAATCCACGATCTGGTCGGTGCATGGCAAGGGAAATGGGTCCTTCGGGCAAGCCTTGTTGAGGTTTGTGAAGTCAATGCAAAGCCTCCACTTCCCATTAGCTTTACAGACCACTACTGGATTTTCCAACCATGTAGGATGCAGTACCCCTCTAACCAAACTAGCTGCTTCCAACTTCTTGATCTCTTCGGCAATGAACTACTACCTCTCCAAGGCATGTTTCTGTACTTTCTTCTTGACGGGTTGGGCATGTGGGAAGATAGCAAGGTGGTGCTCAATTACCTCCCTGGGAACATAGGGGATATCAGATGGTTGCCAAGCAAACACATCGACATTCTCTTGCAAGATGGCAACGAGCATGCTTTCCTATTTGTCATCGAGGGTGGCGTTGATGGTGAAAGTACCATCAACGCCAGCCAGCCCTGCCGGGACCTTCTTCACTTGGGGTGCAGCAACCTTGGATCTTGTGCTTTTGGAACACTCTGGCATGTCGTCGATGGGTGTCGTGCACTCCAAGGGGGCACACTTCCTGGACTCCTTGCCAGAGGTCCTACAATCCCTCTTCTTCCCTTTGTTTTCCTTGACGGGAACTACTGCCACCGCAGCCTCTGCTGCAATTGCGTCCCGATACATCTTGTCCACACAGATAATTGCATCCTTCTCATCTGACGGGATAGTGAGGACTCCCAATGGCCTATGCATTTTCAGGGTGTTGTAAGCATAGTGAGATGCTGCCATGAACTTGGCCAGGGCTGGTCGTCCAAGAATCCCATTGTATGGCAGGGGGAGATCAACCACATCAAACACAATCTTCTCAGTCCGAAAGTTCAGCTCTCCCCAAAACGTCACCGGCAACGTCATCTTCCCCTTAGGATGACTCCTGCCGGGGTTAACTCCTTGAAACGTGCCGGTGGCCTCTAACTCCTCACTACTGCAGGATGGTCCAAACTCAACACTACGATCAGAGACCCTTCGACAAAACTGTGTGTGATGCCATAATTGCAAACGGGGGTGTAGAAAACCCGTCAAAAAGGTGCAAAATGTTTGCGATGACGGATACATCAAACATGGTTCAGATTTTAGTTGCGTGTGCAATGCAGGGCATACGGTTCAGTTCAATTGACTGTTTGGGATGAGGAGGAACAAAAGAAACGGGCAGCCAGATGAAGGCGTGTGCGATATATAGCATATGGTTCACTAGGATGAACTGTGTGTGATTAGGCAACACAATGGAAATGGTTCAACTGAACAAGATGTGTGTGATACGCGGCAAACAAGTCCGTAATCAGAAATGTGTGCGAAGACCAATAATAACACAGACGATTGCTGCTAATAAGACGTGTGATTTGCTCTGTCTAGAGTAGAATAACATGTATATATATATATAACTGAAATAAACATCCAATTACATAAGTGACTATACAGATCATTCGCACACACCTCAATAAACAATTGCGTGCATTCTAAAGTAGGAGAAACTATTGTCTAGTCATCTACTTCTTGTGACGCTCCCGCCACTTCTATGTGGCTCGATCCCTCGTCTGGGTCAGGAAGAAGACAATTCCTCATGTCAACGATCCGCCTGTACATCTCATAGCTTGTGTACGCGTCCATGGACACGTACTTGACATGTTGTTCATCCAGTCTCTTATGCCACACACTGTGCCAGGTGTTCCTGTCCTTATTGCTCTCATTCTTCATCTTGATGTTGTAGGGGTCGATGATGGCCGAGGCGAGGTCAACCAGGGAGTTCAGTTTGTTTTTATCGCTGCCCCAGACCTTGTAGTGGCTTTGGATGTTGACAAGATTCGGGCATTTCAAGCACGAAACCTTGAGAGCTTTTAGATCGTTGGTGGTGTCGACCGCAGCGAAACTGTAGTCGGAGCTGTTGATAAACCTGGAGAAACGCTCACAAGGTGTTGTGGCCAGGTGGTAGTGGTAGACAAGGACGTCATGTCGCACGCACAACTGGGCGACGACAACCTTCTGATCATGCCCGACACGACCCATTGTGTACTCGAGGTCGAAGCCGACCACTTGGTACTTGTCCTCGGCAGGGAACTGCTCCATAGTTTGGATGAAGATCTCCACCGAGACCAGATCATTTGTGTACACCATCGAGAGAGCCTTCCCCTCACATGGGTGTCCACGACGTGTTGCGTGGTGAACTGCCCGCTGTTGTCATCGTCGGCCGCTGGGAGTGCCATTAGAACTGTTGGATGTCCTCTCTGTATGTGTCCTTGTGGGTGTGCTTATTGTGTCGTGTGAGACGAGAAATGAAGGTAAATGACCGCAAGAATAAAAGGGGGCCAGGCGGCATGGATTCTCGGCGCGTTCGCATGGTAGTTTTTGCAGCGGGTAACTGCATCGTCGCGCCACGCCCGACGCAATCGCACACACACGAACGTGCGTGATCATGCATCGGCCCCAAACACTGGCAGTGTGCATGGAGGGACGAGGGCAGAGCACCCGGAGGGACGCGAGCAGAGCGCACCACGGCCGCCTGAACTGCAAGCAACCACACACATAGAGCAGTTGAACACGCAGGAAATGGTCGCCTACAAGCCGGCCGACAGTTGCGTCGCTGCGTAGAGAGCGGCCGTGTGCTACCACCTCTGTCTAGTATATAGCCCCCTTTATACTCTGTGCCATACTTTGCCCTCAAATTAACAAACAAAGTGTTAATGCATGTTATAAAAATTATATAATTGGAAACTATGTTCAAATACGAATCCAACTATATAATCTTTGGCGACATGCATTCATATTTTATTAGTTAAATCATACTTATAAACCAGGATGGGGGTATAGTAGGTAATTAAATCACAAAGGTTTTTTTATTAACCATATGTGTACGTGGCCATTCGTCCTCCTCTCGCACGTCTTGTCACCCCGCTGCCGCAAACGGCTTACAACGCAAGCTTGCGCAGCGCACGGGGGCGTTCTTTTGGCCAAATGGCAGCGTCAATGAATCGTCGGTGAGCCCGTTCCCGTGCAACCTCGAAGGTTGCCCGCAAGCTTCCTGCGTGACTCGGTGAAATCCCCCAAAATCTCAATGCTTACCAGCCTGCTATAAAAACCCTCACGGCCGGCGAGTCCTGCGTCACATTTTGCGCTCCCTTCCTGTAACTTATCTCGTCTGCTTCTCCCACAATCGCCAATGGCACTGCTCCATCGTCATCGCTCAGCCACTCCACCGTCATTAGAGGACAACTCCAGCTGGGAGGCTACACCGCGGCGGCGGCGTAGTCCCCAGCATAGTGTAGTGTGTGTGGCGTCCCTATTGGGTGTGCGTGGAACACCCACCACACGCTCCGCCGCCGGTGCCCGTCGACAGCTGTTGCCGGCCGCCGCTACCGCCACACCACCGTCGAAAGCCAGGGCCATCGCCCACTCCGCCGCCACGGCCTGAAGGCGGGAGGTGGCCGTCGTGGCCGCCACCCCACTGCCGGCCACCGTGGCCGCCACCCCACTGCCGGCCACCGTGGCCATCACCCGCTCCGTCACCGCGGCCCGAAGGCGGGAGGTGGTGGTCGTGGCCGCCAGCCCATCGTCGGCCACCGTGGCCGCCAGCCCATCGTCGACCGCCGGGGTCATCACCCGCTCTGTCACCGCCGCCCGAAGGCGGGAGGCGGAGGTGGATGCCCGCACGTGCGTCAGCGACCTTGCGCGCTACACCGAGTTCCTGCGGGAGGAGGAGGAGCACCTCGTCGAGCATGCAAAGAGCCTTACCGCCGCCGTGGCAGCGGCACACGCCGCCTCAGAGGTGAGGAATCAGGAGATCTACGAGGAGAACCACCGCTTCGAGAGGGGTCGTCTGGAGCGGTAGAGGGCGTTCAAGGTGAGTGTCGCTGAAGCTGCAATAGCGGCAGGCACCGTATTGCGGTTGCCAAGCTCGTCGGTAGGCTACTCCTCCTCCGCCTCTTACTGAGCGCGCTCGGCAGAGGAGAGGCAGCCAGAAGTAGTACAAAGCCCCTCCGCAGTAGTAGTAGTATTTAGGGGCTATTTTGTTCAGTTCATCTGACTATAGATGTGGTGGAACTGTACAACGTACTTAAAATTAGCTAGTATATATAGTTGAACTAGCTATTTCAGTACGTGGTTGGCAACAATGGGGGAAAAGTTTGGTCGGTTTAGCTGTCGAGTTGAACTGTTTGTATAAATTAAGAACAAATGCTTAATCTATGAATGAAATCTATGCTCAATTACTGAATTTTAGTTGTAAAAATTAGATACTGCTAGTGATTTTTAGCTTCATATTTTGACAAATCGCAGTGTTACAAGGTTGACAAATGACAATGTTACTAGATCAACAAATGTCAATCTTTCTAGTTTGACAAATGGTAACATACCCAATATGACAGATGCAAATCGCACCAAATTATTTGTAAGTGGTTGCACACGGGCCATCCAAAAGAACCGTTTGCATTGAAGAGACACACAAATCCTGCTCTCACTTTGCATCATGTCATCCCGGGGTGGACGCGCGTGGGGTGGGAGGACGGCAGCTGGCGGCGCTAAGAGGTAGCGTTCGATGGCGGCATCCCATGCCGCTGAGGGGGGCGTGCGCACGGAGAGGAAGGCGGATGGCCATGGAAGTCATAGGGCTCGCTTCCCAATGAGCCTGTGCAGTGTACAAGTCGCACGCTTCCTGGTGAGCCTGCGCATTCGAGGACATCTTGCACTCCACTCAGTCAGCCTGCAGACCGGACTGCGCTTGCATGCCTCCCGTTCAGTCAAGGTCAAGCAGCTGTCCGCACGACACCTCCTACGACCATTAAAACCAAGACATGTGGCGTCACTTGAATGGTTAACAGAACGCATACAGTTTGTATTATACAAATGTTTGAGATATTAAAGTGGCAACTATTCTTTCAAAATGCCTTTCTTAGCTGTCATTATTCGAGTGCGCCTTATCTCAAAATGGACACAAAAATACCACATCATGTGGGGTGCCTGATACGTCTCCAACGTATCTACAATTTTTGATTCCCCATGCTATTATATTATCTATTTTGGATGTCAATGGGCTTTATTTTACACTTTAATATCATTTTTGGGACTAACCTACTAATCGGAGGCCCAGCCCAAATTGCTGTTTTTTTTTGCCTATTTTATGGTTTCGAAGAAAAGGAATATCAAACGGAGTCCAAACAGAATGAAACCTTCGGGAATGTGATTATCTCAACAAACGTGATCCAGGAGACTTGGAGTGGGCATCAAGAGACAAGGGAGGAAGGCACAAGGCAGGGGGGCGCGCCTACCCCCTGGGCGCCCCCTCCACCCTCGTATGCCCTCCGTTGCTCCACCGACATACTTCTTCCTCCTATATATATATCCACGTACCCCCCAAACATCCAGGAGCACCACGAAAACCTAATTCCACCGCCGCAACCTTCTGTACCCGAGAGATCCCATCTTGGGGCCTTTTCCGTAGCTCCGCCGGAGGGGGAATTGATCACGGAGGGCCTCTACATCAACTCCATGGCCTCTCCGGTGATGTGTAAGTAGTTTACTTCAGACCTATAGGTCCATAGTTATTAGCTAGATGGCTTCTTCTCTCTCTTTGGATCTCAATACAAAGTTCTCCTCGATCTTCTTGGAGATCTATTCGATGTAATCTTCTTTTGCGGTGTGTTTGTCGAGATTCGATGAATTGTGGGTTTACGATCCAGATTATCTATGAACAATATTTGATTCTCCTCTGAATTCTTTCATGTATGATTGGTTTATCTTTGCAAGTCTCTTCGAATTATCTGTTTGGTTTGGCCTACTAGATTGATCTTTCTTGCAATGGGAGAAGTGCTTAGCTTTGGGTTCAATCTTGCTGTGCTTGATCCCAGTGACAGAAAGGGAACCGACACGTATTGTATTGTTGCCATCGAGGATAAAAAGATGGGGTTTATATCATATTGCATGAGTTTATCCCTCTACATCATGTCATCTTCCTTAAAGTATTACTCTGTTCTTATGAACTTAATACTCTAGATGTATGCTGGATAGCGGTCGATGTGTGGAGTAATAGTAGTAGATGCAGAATCGTTTCTGTCTACTTGTCTCGGACGTGATGCCTATATACATGATCATAGCTAGATACTCTCATAACTATGCTCAATTCTATCAATTGCTTGATTGTAATTCGTTTACCCACCGTAATACTTATGCTCATGAGACAAGCCACTAGTGAAACCTATGCCCCCCCGGGTTTATCTATCATCATATTAATCTTCCAATACTTAGTTATTTCCTTTGCCGTTTATCTTACTTTGCATCTTTATTTCTCTTTATCATAAAAATATCAAAAATAGTATCTTATCATATCTATCAGATCTCACTCTCGTAAGTGACCGAGAAGGGCTTGACAACCCCTTTATCGCGTTGGTTGCGAGGTTCTTATTTGTTTGTGTAGGTGCGTGGGACTTGAGCGTGATCTCCTATTGGATTGATACCTTGGTTCTCAAAAACCGAGGGAAATACTTACGCTACTTTCCTCCATCACCCTTTCCTCTTCAATGGAAAACCAACGCAGTGCTCAAGAGGTAGCAAGAAGGATTTCTGGCGCCGTTGCCGAGGAGATTCACGCCAAGTCAAGTCAACATTTGACTCCCAACAACGAGTCATTTCTGCCGCCATTACCAAGTCAAGACATACCAAGTACCCATCACAATTTCTTATCCCTCGCATTACATTATTTTCCATTTGCCTCTCGTTTTCCTCCCCCCCACTTCACCCTCGCCGTTTTATTCACCCTCTCTCTCTCTGTTCCCCTTCTCTTTCCCTATTTGCCTCTTGTTGCCTGTTTCTTGTTTGCTTGTGTGTTGGATTGCTTGCTTGTCACGATGGCTCAAGATAATACTAAATTGTGTGACTTTGCCAATACCAACAACAATGATTTTCTTAGCACTCCGATTGCTCCTCTTACCGATGCTGAATCTTGTGAAATTAATGCTGCTTTGTTGAATCTTGTCATGAAAGATCAATTCGCCGGCCTTCCTAGTGAAGATGCCGCTACCCATCTAAACAACTTTGTTGATTTGTGTGATATGCAAAAGAAGAAAGATGTGGATAATGATATTTTTAATTTGAAGCTATTTCCGTACTCGCTTAGAGATCGTGCTAAAGCTTGGTTTTCGTCTTTGCCTAAAAATAGTATTGATTCATGGAATAAGTGCAAAGATGCTTTTATCTCTAAGTATTTTCCTCCTGCTAAGATCATCTCTCTTAGAAAAGATATTATGAATTTTAAGCAACTTGATCATGAACATGTTGCAAAATCTTGGGAGAGGATGAAATTAATGATACGTAATTGCCCTACACATGGTTTGAATCTTTGGATGATTATACAAAACTTTTATGCCGGATTGAATTTTGCTTCTAGAAATCTTTTAGATTAGGCCGCGGGAGGCACTTTTATGGAAATCACTTTAGGAGAAGTGATACGTCTCCAACGTATCTATAATCTTTGATTGCTCCATGCTATATTATCTACTGTTTTGGACATTATTGGGCTTTATTATCCACTTTTATATTAGTTTTGGGACTAACCTATTAACCGGAGGCCCAACCCAGAATTGCTGTTTTTTTTGCCTATTTTAGGATTTCGAAGAAAAGGAATATCAAACAGAGTCAAAACAGAATGAAACCTTCGGGAACGTGATTTTCTCACCGAATACAACTCAGGAGACTTGGACCCTACGTCAAGCCAGCTAACAGGAGGCCACGAGGTAGGGGGGCGCGCCTGCCCCCCAGGCGCGCCCTCCACCCTCGTGGGCCCCCTGTTGCTCCACAAACGTACTTCTTCCTCCTATATATATCGACGTACCCCCAAACGATCAGATACGGAGCCAAAACTCTAATTCTACCGCCGTAACTTTCTGTATCCATGAGATCCCATCTTGGGGCCTGTTCCGGAGCTCCGCCGGAGGGGGCATCGATCATGAAGGGCTTCTACATCAACACCATAGCCTCTCCGATGAAGTGTGAGTAGTTTACTTCAGACCTATGGGTCCATAGTTAGTAGCTAGATGGCTTCTTCTCTCTTTTTGGATCTCAATACAATGTTCTCACCGTCTCTTGTGGAGATCTATTCGATGTAATCTTCTTTTTGTGGTGTGTTTGTTGAGACCGATGAATTGTGGGTTTATGATCAAGTCTATCTATGAATAATATTTGAATCTTCTCTGAATTCTTTTATGTATGATTGGTTATCTTTGCAAGTCTCTTCAAATTATCAGTTTGGTTTGGCCTACTAGATTGATCTTTCTTGCAACGGGAGAAGTGCTTAGCTTTGGGTTTAATCTTGCGGTGTCCTTTCCCGGTGACAGTAAGGGCAGCAAGGCACGTATTGTATTGTTGCCATCGAGGATAACAAGATGGGGTTTTCTTTATATTGCATGAGTCTATCCCTCTACATCATGTCATCTTGCTTAAGGCGTTACTTTGGTTTTAACTTAATACTCTGGATGCATGCTAGGTAGCGGTCGATGAGTGGAGTAATAGTAGTAGATGCAGGCAGGAGTCGGTCTACTTGTCTCGGACGTGATGCCTATATACATGATCATACCTAGATATTCTCATAACTATGCTCAATTCTGTCAATTGCTCAACAGTAATTTGTTCACCCACCGTAGAATACTTATACTTGTCTTTGGTCTATCTTTATCATATTAATCTCCTACTACTTAGTTATTTACTTTGCCTTTATTTTACTTTGCATCTTTATCATAAAAGTACCAAAAATATTATCTTATCATATCTACCAGATCTCACTCTTGTAAGTGGCCCTATAGGGATTGACAAACCCTATTTGCGTTGGTTGTGAGGATTTATTTGTTTTGTGCAGGTGTGAGGGACTCGCGCGTAGCCTCCTACTGGATTGATACCTTGGTTCTAAAAAACTGAGGGAAATACTTATGCTACTTTGCTGCATCATCCCTTCCTCTTCGGGGAAAACCAACGCAGTGCTAAAAGAGGTAGCAAGAAGCTATTAAACTCCTAGATAATATTATGGTTAATTATTCTCAATGGCACACCGAAAGATCTACCAATAAAATAGTGCATGCAATTGTAGAGATTAATGTTTTGAGTGGAAAGATGGATGAACTTATGAAATTGTTTGCTAATAAGAGTGCTCCTACTGATCCTAATGATATGCCCTTGTCTACCTTGATTGAGAATAATAATGAATCTATTGATGTGAATTTTGTTGGTAGGAACAATTTTGGTAATAATGCGTATAGAGGTAATTTTAATTCTAGGCCGTTCCCTACTAATTCCTCTAATAATTATGGTAATTCCTACAACAATTCCTATGGAAATTATAATAAGATGCCCTCTTATTTTTAATCTAGTATTAAAGAATTTATTACTTTGCAAAAGAGTTTCAATGCTTTGATTGAAGAAAAATTGCTTAAGATTGACGAGTTGGCTAGGAATGTTGATAGAATTTCTCTTGATGTTGATGCTTTGAAACTTAGATCTATTCCACCTAAGCATGATATCAATGAGTCTCTCAAAGCCATGAGAATTTCCATTGGTGAGTGCAAAGAAAGAACCGCTAGGATGCGTGCTAAGAAAGATGGCTTTGTGAAAGCGTGTTCTTCTAGTTTTCATGATAATAAGGATGAAGATCTAAAAGTTATTGATGTGTATCCTATTAAATCTTTGTTCTGCAATATGAACCTTGGTAATGATGGGACTGAAGATGAGCCACCTTTACCTAGAAGGTGTTCCAAAAATTCGGAGCTTTTAGATCTTGATGCAAAAATTGTTAAAATGGGATTGAGGAGGTCAAAACTTTAAATATCAATGAACCCACTATTTTGGATTTCAAGGAATTTAATTATGATAATTTCTCTTTGATAGATTGTATTTCCTTGTTGCAATCCGTGCTAAATTCCCCTCATGCTTATAGTCAAAATAGAGCTTTTACTAAACATATCGTTGATGCTTTGATGCAATCTTATGAATAAAAATTAAAATTAAAGATCATGAGTGCTATGCTTTGTGTTATTTGGGTGCTAGTGTTTCCATGATTCCAAAAACTTTGTGTGATTTGCTGGGTTTCCGTGATCTTGATAATTGTTCTTTAAACTTGCACCTTGTGGATTCCACTATTAAGAAACCTATGGGAAGAATTAATGATGTTCTTATTGTTGCAAATAGGAACTATGTGCCCGTAGATTTCATTGTTCTTGATATAGATTGCAATCCTTCATGTCCTATTATTCTTGGTAGACCTTTCCTTAGAACGATTGGTGCAATTATTGATATGAAGGAAGGGAATATTAGAATCCAATTTCCGTTAAGGAAGGGCATGGAACACTTTCCTAGAATGAAAATTAAATTACCATATGAATCTATTATGAGAGCCACATATGGATTGCCTATCAAAGATGGCAATACCTAGATCTATCTTCGCTTTTATGCCTGGCTAGGGGCGTTAAACGATAGCGCTTGTTGGGAGGCAACCCAATTTTATTTTTATTCCTTTCTTTTTGCTCCTGTTTAGTAATAAATAATTTATCTAGCCTCTGTTTTGGTTGTGTTTTTTGTGTTTAATTAGTGTTTGTGCCAAGTAGAACCGTTGGGAAGAATTGGGGAAAGTCTTTTTGATCTTGCTGTAAAAACAGAAACTTTAGCGCTCACGAGAATCACTGCCATTTCTATTGGAAAGGTTGTATTTAGTTAATTCTTTTTTCAGATGATTAATAGATAAATTCCTCACGTCCAGCAATTTATTTTAAATTTTTTGGGGTTCTAGAACTTGCGTTAGCTACAGATTACTACAGACTATTCTGTTTTTGATAGATTCTGTTTTTCTTGTGTTGTTTGCTTATTTTGATGAATATATGGCTAGTAAAAGAGTTTATAAACCATAGAAAAGTTGGAATACAGTAGGTTTAACACCAATATAAATAAAGAATGAGTTCATTATAGTACCTTGAAGTGGTGCTTTGTTTTCTTTAGCTAACGGAGCTCACGAGATTTCCTATTTTGAGTTCTGTGTTGTGAAGTTTTCAAGTTTTGGGTAAAGGTTTGATGGATTATGGAACAAAGAGTAGCCAGAGCCTAAGCTTGGGGATGCTGAAACACCCACAATGCGGCCATATCTCCCACGTGTCGGGGCACGACTTAGAGGCATAGCCGCATGGTAGGTTTGTCGCAAGAGGGGTAATCTTCACACATCCCATGTACTGAATAAGAAAGGGATAAAGAGTTGGCTTACAAACGCCACTTCACACAAATACAAGTTAAACATACATCATCCAATATACAATCAAGGTCCGACTACGGAACCAAAATAAAAGAAGATAACCCAAATGCTAGATCCCCGATCGCCCCAACCGGGCTCCACTACTGATCAACAGGAAAAGACATAACACAACGAACAAGATCTTCATCGAGCTCCCACTTGAGCTCGGTTGCATCATATGCACTGGTATCATTGGCACCTACAACCATTTGGAAGTATCTGTGAGCCACAAGGACTCAACAATCTCACACCCGCGAGATCAAGACTATTTAAGCTTATAGGTAGGAAAAGGTAGTGAGGTGGAGCTGCAGCAAGCACTAAGCATATATGGTGGCTAACTTACGCAAATAAGAGCGAGAAGAGAAGCAAAGCACGGTCGAGAAGCTATAAGTGATCAAGAAGTGATCCTGAAGCTACTTACGTTCAAGCATAACACAAGAACCATGTTCACTTCCCGGACTCCGCCGGAAAGAGACCATCACAGCTACACACGCGGTCGATGCATTTTAATTAAGTTAAGTGTAAGTTCTCTACAACCGGATATTAACAAATTCCCATCTGCCACAAAACCACGGGCACGACTTTCAAAAGTTCAAACCCTGCAGGGGTGTCCCAACTTAGCCCATCACAAGCTCTCACGGTCAACAAAGGATATTGCTTCTCCCAGGAAGACCCGATCAGACTCGAAATCCTGGTTACAAGACATTTTGTCAATGGTAAAACAAGACCAGCAAAGACGCCCGAATGTACCGACAAATCCCGATAGGAGCTGCACATATCTCATTCTCAGGGCACACCGGATTGTCCAAGATTCTAGTAGGCCAACCCAGAGTTGCCCCTGGTGGCCACTGGCTGCTGACAGGTTGGACCAACACTCAGAGGAGCACTGGCCCGGGGGTTTAAAATAAAGATGACCCTCGGGCTCCAGAAACCCGAGGGAAAAAGGCTTAGGTGGAAAATGGTAAAACCAAGGTTGGGCCTTGCTAGAGGAGTTTTATTCAAAGTGAACTGTCAAGGGCTTCCCATAACACCCAATCGCGTAAGGAACGCAAAAATCAAGGAACATAACACCGGTATGACAGAAACTAAGGCGGCAAGAGTGGAACAAAACACGAGGCATAAGGCTGAGCCTTCCACCCTTTACCAAGTATATAGATGCATTAAAGTAAAATAATACATAATAATGATATCCCAAAAATCCATGTTCCAAACAAGGAACAAACTTCATCTTCACCTACAACTAGCAACACTATAAGAGGGGCTAAACAAAGCGGTAACATAGCCAAACAATGGTTTGCTAGGAAAGGTGGGTTAGAGGCTTGACATGGCAATATGGGAGGCATGATAAAGCAAGTGGTAGGTATCGCGGCATAGCAATAGAGCGAGCAACTAGCAAGCAAAGATAGAAATGATTTCGAGGGTATGGTCATCTTGCCCGAGATCCCGCAAGGAAGAAGAACGAGCCCATGAAGAAGACAAACGGACAAAGTCGAATGAATTCTCACAAACGCGACGTTATCGGAACCAACCCGAAGAAGCAACACCGGAAAGAAGCAAACAATCATGGTAAACAACCATCACATAAACATGGCATGATGCACAACCAAGTATGATGCATGTTTGGTTTAAAGAGGCATGGCATGGCAAAGTGCACAAACAAAACTACAAATTAAGTGGAGCTCAATATACAACGAGTTGCATATTGACGGAACACCACATTCAAGTTATTTAGTTCGATCTCGTTTATGTACCCAACAATATTAAATGTTGATTAACATGGAAAGGGGTGAAGCAAATGAAAACTACCTATCTAGGCAAGTTTAAATGAGGCCGGAACAACAAGCAACAAGTCCGGAAAAATCCTCATGTGCATATTTTAGGTTTGGTACTGTTCTGTCCTAAAGAATATTTTAGAGCTGTTAAACATACAAGATGAGTGCACCATGTTAAACTAGGCATTTTTCTACCCCATTTACATATAAAGTTTATTAAGTTTGGAGCTACGGTTATTAAGTTACGAAATAAAGCATTTTAACATGGCATTGGAGAAAATTTAAAAAAACAGCATTTTAAACATGCATGAAAGTCGGATATTGAGAAACTAGATGAAATTCTAGTCATATTCCATATATAAAGTTTTTACATGTGATGCATAGTTTGTGAGATATTAAATGTATGAACATGAGGGTCTTTTCTGAAAAACGGACATCTCTGGATAAATAGGAAAAACCTCTACAACTCAAAAAAACGTAATGGGCCGAATCCCTCTGGCCCAACAGAGAGGAGGGCTGGATTTGGTGCTCACATTGGGCCTCAGCCCGAATGTGGAAGCAGAGTGGTGGGCCGACGGATCTGGGCCGCCAAGTGAGGCCGAAGCTTTGCAGTGGTGGCACGGTCGATGGGGCATGGTCAACGAGCGGGTGAGCGGGCTCGATCCTGAACTGCTGCTCGCAGTAGGGTAAGCAAAGGCTGACGGTGAGGGACTTGGACGACGACAGTGGACTTGACGCGATTCCGGTGGCTCCAGGCGATGGAGGACGAGGAGGAGGAGTGGATCCACCTGGGGTGACGGTTCTGGCAGGATGCGGGCGCTGCTTGTGCTGCCCATCGGCTGGACGATGGTGAGGGCGGAGGAAGGCGACCGCATGCATCCGGGTCGAGGAGGCTGCAGGAAAAGGTGAGGTCGAGCTGATCCGGAGCTGCGGTCAACGAAGAGCACGGGATCGAGGGGATCCTCCCCTCGAGCTGCTGTTGCACGAACAGCAAGAGTAGGGAGATGGGGGCGCAAACTCCTCGGGGGCTCCCTGTTGCACGAGCAGCGAGAGTAGGTGAGAGAGGGAGGAGAGAAGGAAGAGGAAGGAGAAGGGCAGGGCGACAGGGTCCTGGTCCGGTTGAGGCGCCGACGAACGATGGGAGGCCAGGCCTCCTGGATTGGGCGCCCTGGGAGCTCCTCTCCATGGCGATGCGAGGCGGCGACAGAAAGATGGAGGGAATCGAGGGAGAGAAGAACGAGGGAGATGGGGCGTGGGTTGACTCGGGATGGATCCCGATGAAGATGCGGCGGCGGCGGGGTAAGGGACAAATGTCCTAGATTTTAGGGTTAGACTATATTAGGACTAGGGGTTGGACTATATATAGCAATAGGATTTTTGGGTTGGGGCTAAACCGGTCCGTCTGATCTAAATCAGACGGTCGAGAGAAAAAATAGGTAGGGAGTCCAAATAACAAAACGGAGATGGTTTATAGATGTTAGGGGATGATCCGGACCCATCGGTGACGACTGTCCGGGTCGGGGTCGGGAAAGTTTTCGGACATGGGCGAGGGGTCGATGCAGTGTGCAAAGAGGAGTAGGTGGTCTGCCAATAGGGAAACGATAACCCGGTTGGTCTCGGAACGGTCAACGAAGGTGAGAGGTTTGATGGGCTCAGAAAAGAGAGAGAAGAGAGATGCCCGACAGCAGTTTCGGAGACCAAAACGTCCGACAAAAGACCGGCTACTATTGCCGCTATAGTTATACGTTGGGGCGTCAAACGGGCTCCGAAAGCGATAAAACTTGACAGGCGGCCTATCTACACTAAAACAACACCGCATGCCAACTTTCATCCCATTCCGAGAAGATTTTCTGGCCACTTATAAAATACTATTTCTGACATGCCACAGGCGCGTGCAAGTGTGTCTGGGCTCAGAATGGGCAACGGAAAGAACTGGAAACCCGGACGAATGCAAGTTTTGAAAAACATGATGATGCAATGCACATGATGACATGGCAAGACGCAACACGCAAGCAACTGACATGGCAAAGATAGCGAATAACTGGAAGACACCTGGCGCATCGGTCTCGGGGCATCATAGATGCCCATGGCACCCCATGGTAAAATTCAAGGACACCAAAAAACCTAAGCTTGGGGATGCTTCGGAAGGCATCCCCTCTTTCGTCTTCGTCTATCGGTAACTTTACTTGGAGCTATATTTTTATTGACCACATGATATGTGTTTTGCTTGGAGCGTCTTGTATAATTTGAGTCTTTGCTTTTTAGTTTACCACAATCATCCTTGTTGTACACACATTTTGAGACAGACTTACATGAATTGAAATTTATTAGAATACTCTATGTGCTTCACTTATATCTTTTGAGCTATATAGTTTTTGCTCTAGTGCTTCACTTATATCTTTTAGAGCATGGTGGTGGATTTGTTTTATAGAAACTATTGTTCTCTCATGCTTCACTTATATTATTTTGAGAGTCCTTTAGAACAACATGGAAATTTGCTATAATATAAAAACTTTCATATAAGTGCATTGAATACTATGAGAAGTTTGATACTTGATAACTGTTTTGAGATATGAAGATGGTGATAATAGAGTCATGCTAGTTGAGTAGTTGTGAATTTGAGAAATACTTGTGTTGAAGTTTGTGATTCTCATAGCATGCACGTATGGTGAACTGTTATGTGATGAAGTCGGAGCATGATTTATTTATTGATTGTCTTCCTTATGAGTGGCGGTCGGGGACGAGCGATGGTCTTTTCCTACCAATCTATCCCCCTAGGAGCATGCGCGTAATACTTTGTTTCGATAAATAATAGATTTTTGCAATAAGTATGTGAGTTCTTTATGACTAATGTTGAGTCCATGGATTATAAGCACTCTCACCCTTCCACCATTGCTAGCCTCTCTAGTATCGCACAACTTTCGCCGATACCATAAACCCATGATACACCTTCCTCAAAACAGCCACCACTACGAAAAAATACACTTCCATGATGATACGTGTTTGTCACAGTAGGTTGCGTTTTCTGTCATGCATGTACATCCATGATGATTTTATGACAGAATCAAGATAGTCATACCTATGCTGTCGTAGAAGTGTTCCATGACATTACCAAAATTATCATCACAAAAGTGTCCATTTCCATGACGATAAATCGCGCGTCATAGAAGTGCTTTCGTCAAGGGTGACCGGCACGTGGCATCCACCGTAACGGAACGCCGTTAAGCTATCGGGTCGGGTTTTGGATCCGATAACCCGTTAACAGCCCCGACCAATGGGGATTTTCCATGTGTAAAATCATCATTGGCTGGATGAAACACGTGTCGGCTCATCGCTAGGACAGATGTCATCCATTCATTGGACAGAAGGCGCCTATGATACGTCGACACGTGGCACGGCCCAACAGAGGCCCATTCCTGTGAAAAGGCCGACCCGTTTGACTTGGTCAAAAGGTGGCGAGCCGTCCCATGGAAAGCATGTTAACGACTTGTTCACATATGGCCCATGACGTCTTTTGGCCCATATGAGGCCCTATGTAACTCTTGGCCTATTAACGACCCATGGTGAAACTGGCCCGTAATGAACAGTGTATCACTTTACACCCATTAACGGCCCGTGGTGAAACTGGCCCGTAAAGAATAGTGTATCACTTTATACCCATTAACGGCCCGTTATTCCATTAGGCCGTTTCCAGCCCATGTTATCTTTCGGCCTTCCCAGAGCCTATTTATTCTTGGGCTATTTTCCGGCATTCATTTACTTACGGGCCGTTACTATCATTTTCTGCTTGTGGGCCAAATTCAGCCCGTGCTTATAGTCGGCCCGTTTGTGGTCCGTTAATACGTTGGGCCGTTTTCATAGCGTCATCAAATACGGACTATTAACGATGGCCCGTTATGGTCGGCCCATGAATGGACGATTCCAACTCTAGCCTGTTTACGGCCAGAATGTGGTCTGTTTGGCCCATGTTTGGCCAATCAATCATACGGCCCGTATAAGGCCCATTGATGATAGGACCCGTAGAAGGCCCATTGTTTCTACGGCCCGTAGAAGCCCAGTGTTTCTACGGCCCGTAGAAGGCCCATTGTTTCTACGGCCCATAGAAGGCCCACTGTTTATACGGCCCGTAGAAGGCCCACTGTTTCTATGGCCCGTAGGAGGCCTTGTGTCACTATAGGCAATATTAGCCCATGGTTATTGTGGCCTAGTTTTTTAAAAAATAGGTTATTGCAACCACTAGCAAACCACAGAAAAAGAACAGCACTGACTACAAGCAAACAAATAAACAAGACAACAAGGAAATAAATAAGCAAGCAACTTACACTAGGCTATCATGGCTATTACACATATTACATCCACTGGGCGTCAAAGTTCGCCACCAGTGCAAATATAGGGAACACAACAACATATAAACGCCGCAGCAAAACAAGTCCAGAACTGAAACCACTTCAGAAGAGCTCAAGAAACAATATCCTGGGTACCCATAATGCTGGCAAGATGCTTAGAAAGCTCATTAACTTTCTCTTGTTTGGCGCTTAAGTCCTCCAGCGCTTGCTGTTGCACCAGAAAGTATGCATCTGAATTCTGCAGGGACTTCCTCAGTCCTTCGGCTTCCTGTCGCATAACATCTGATCGATGTCTTTCAACTTGAAGTTGAGACTCAAGAAGCCGAACTGATTCAGGCAACGAGTTCGAAGAGCTGGTGCTAGCAGTGGTAGCTAGTAACTCGAACACTACATCAAGACATGACTTTGGGGTTGTCTCAGTGTCTTCAATATAGTTTTTATCAGCTTTCTTGGAGACTAGCAAGGATGTCTCACTATCTTGAACCTTATCTGCATTACTTCCTTTACCATTGCATAACAGGGTACTCTTCTCCAATATTTTATCCGCGTTCTAAAAGAGAAACAAACAAACACATCTCAGGTTTACAATGTAGTATATGAAACTCATTTTGGTAAACCAGTTCAGTAGTAAGGTGGACAGGATAACAACATGAAACAAACATATATCTATGTAGTATGGTCACTGTATGGTCTATATCATTCTAGTTTATGTTGCCAAATCAAGATAGATACAGTTCGAATCATATCTATTTAAGACAAAGCAGCATAGACAGAATATAGGTGTGGGAAACTACACAACAATAACAACACTTGTAATGTGCATGGCATGAGAACATAACTGTTTATTCAATTGAAACTAAAATCAACATAGAGCAAGTTACAACAGCAAACAGCCAAACACGTTGAAGAAACAGGTTTAAAACATACCTGTTGCGCCATTGGAGTTTCAATTGCATCCTTCAAATTTGAAATTAGTTGGTATCAGTAAATATAGTGATGCAAGAGCAAAGTAGTATGAACCATAGCTACGGAACCTGACCCGAGAACAATTCTTCTTCTTCTTTAAGCGTTGACTTCGGGTTCGGAGTGGTGGTCCTCGTGATTTGGGCACTACAGTTGCCTTACTAACTGCTTGTGTTTGGGTGCTCTGTGGTGGAGACGGTGCTGTGTCAACGGGAACTGGGTGTCTATCTGCTGGGGTTGGGGTTAGAAGGGGTGTAGCTGGTTCTCTGTCCAACTGGGTAGGGGTACAATCTGCATGAGTGTGGGTTATGTGTGGTGGGGCTGGTTCTTGCGCAAGTACAACTGTGGTTCTATATGCATCGACAGGTAGCACGATCTTTTCTGAAGGCCGTGTTTTTACTCCCACAGATAATGCCATCATTCCCTCCAATTGAAATGGCTGATAAACAAGAAAAGTAATTGAATGTACATACATTGTAAGATAGACAGGTGTAATGGATAGTAGGGAAGAAAACAGGGCATGAAATAATTCACATTTATGTTGTCTAAGCAAATAGAATAGCAGGACATAATTTCACATATATGATGGCTAATTAAACAGGATATCATGACACAATTTCACATGTATGAAGGCTAACTAAACATGACAGAATGGCATACTTCAAAATATGATGACTATGTAAACAGGATGGCATGATATAACTATACGATGTGTCTATTAAAGTGGTTGGCATGCCATAAATCACAAACATGTTGTCGATGGAAACATGATGGCATGATATAATTCACGGATAGAATGACATAATTTAAAATATGATGACTATGTAAACAGGATGAGATGATATAACTATGTTATGTCTTTCGAAAATGGGTTGGCATGCCATAATTCAGATACATGCTGTCTATGTAAACATCATGGCATGACATAATTCAAATATATGATTTATATACTAAGGAAGTGAGCAGAGGGCAATCGCATATATGATGTGCCAACTAAGGAGATGGCATTCAATATTGTGTATATGATTTAAAAACTAAGCATTGCAATACAACATATGCATTATATGAGTAATATAACCGTGCCAAGTTTGAGCATACATGTGACGCCCGGATAATTAGACTACATTAATCCCCTGCTAGTGATGCCACGTCACCTCGATTACTGTTGATAATCTCGCGTTAGCTCGAAACCGATTCAAATTCAAACCGAATTAAAAGCAAACATTAAAAGTTTTCAAAACTTTAAAACTAAAATGTTCAAGTTGTAGAAAATAAATCATAACTAATATTGATGCATAAACCACATTTTGATAAAATATTTAGATGCAAGAAATTAATTAAAACAGGGGCTAAACAATTACTTAAATGCTTTTAAAAAGATTAAACTATTACAAACCATTTTATTTTGAAGAGCTAAATTAATAGTGGCAAAGACACAATTTGTAACACTAAATTAGGTGCCAGTTTTGTATTTTATCAAAACTAAAATAAATAGCAACTATAATAAATCGAAAAGGATAAATAGAAAGAAAACAGAGAAAAAGGAAAGAAAGAAAACCCCGAGCCGTTCCCCCTCCCTTTGGCCGTTTGGCTCAACTGGGCATCCAGCCCACCAGCCCACAGGCCCAGCCGCCCCCCATCACTCCCTTATCCCCTCTCCCCCGAAACCCTAATCCAACCACCCCACAATCCTCCCCCACGTCTCTCTTCCCGATCCAGATCAGGATCGGGGGAACGAACCCACGTCGCCCCCGACGCCAGCGCCACCCGGATCGACACCACACTGGCGCCCTTCGCCGGATCGCTCCCCCGACAGCAACGCCGCCTCTCTGTCGCCTGCAGCACAGGCGCCCACCCCCTCGACCTGAGCTAAATTGGGGGCTCGACCCCGCGGCGCCCCGAGCCATGGCGCTGCTCCCTGCTGCCGTCATCGCCTCGCCTCCTCATCTCTCCCTCACGCTACTCCGTCCACCCCGAGCCTCCCCGAGCACGCTGCCAAAACCCCTATGGCCCCCATGAGCTCTCCCTCTCCTCCTCTCTCCCGCGCTTGCACACGCTCGCCATGCTTGACCGCGCGCGCCATCGCCGCGCTGCTCGACCGCCTCCCCCTCACGTCGTCCTCGCGCTGGTTGCCCCGTCGCCATGCCTCGCACCCGCCCGTTGCCGCACACGCGAGCCCCGCCTCGCCCCTATCGCTGCCAAGCAAGGGCAGCGTCGCCTCGCCCTCCCTGCTCGCCCGCGCGCGTCCGCGCTCGCCGCTGCCGTGGCCATGCCGCGCCCACGCCCTGGCCTCTCCTCCTGCTGTCTGTTGCGGCTCTGCAACGGCAGCCCCGCGCTGCCCCCACTCGCCCTCGCTCCATCGCCGCAGCCCGCCCCGGCCTCCTGTGCCGTGCGCCCGCACGCTCACCACGCCCGCACTCGGTTTGGACGACCGCCCCCCGCTCGTGCCCCTCGCCCCATGGCCCTGCTTCGCCCTGCTGCCCGCATCCCCCTGCTGCAGCTGCGCCGCACCACCGCGCCCATGGCCGCGCCGCCCGGGCCTCGCATCCGTCGCCGGCGACCTCGCCTCGCACCGGGCGGGTTGCACCCCAGCGCCTGGATGCGCCCCGCCCGGGCGCCCGTTGCGCCAGATCGGGCTGTGCCCGACGCCCGCGGCGCCCTGTGCCTGCTAAGGCCAGGGGCCAATGACATGTGGGGCCCACGGCCCAGAACGTTTAATTAAAAAAAGTTAAAATTAATTAAAAATAATAATAATGATAATAAAATTAATATTAATTAATTAATTAAATAAATAAAATAATTAATTAATTAACTTAATTAGTTAACTTAATTAATTCTGTTAACTAACTATTAAACCTAATTAACCTGCAAATTAATCTAACTAAACAGTTAGTAAGTTAGTTAGACAATGACAGTGGGACCCATGCGTCAGTTTGACCAAGTCAATTGACTGTTGACTGCTGACATCACCCTGATGTCATGCTGACATCATAATGGCATTTCCTAATTAAATTAATTCTAATAATTCTAAAAATAAATTAAAACTTTGAAAAATAATATAAAATAAACCGTAGCTCGGATGGAAAAACTTTGTACATGAAAGTTGCTCAGAACGACGAAACGAGCCCGGATACGCAGCCCGTTCGTCCGCCAAGCATCCCTAGCATAGCCTACACGCAACTTTCCCCCTCCGGCTCCTTTGCCCGAAAACGCGAAACACCGGGGATACTTTCCCAGATGTTTCCCCCCTTCACCGGTACCACCTCGTACCGCGTTAGGGCATAACTAGCATCACGCTTTGCCATGTCATGCATCGTCATGCATTTGTTTGCATTATATTTATTGTTTCTTCCCCCTCTTCTCTCGCTAGACACCGAGACCGACGCCGCTGCTACCCAGTACGACTACGGTGTTGACGACCCCTCTCTCTTGCCAGAGCAACCAGGCAAGTCCCCCCTTGATCACCAGATATCGCCTACTCTACCCTCTATACTGCTTGCATTAGAGTAGTGTAGCATGTTACTGCTTTCTGTTAATCCTATCATGATGCATAGCCTGTCCTTGCTACTACTGTCGTTACCTTTACCTCCAATCCTAATGCTTAGTATAGGATGCTAGTTTATCATCAGTGGACCTACATTCTTGTCCGTCTGCCATGCTATACTATCGGGCCGTGATCACTCGGTAGGTGATCGCGGGTATATACTTATACATATATACATGCTATACTGGTGGTGACTAAAGTCGGGTCAGCTCGTAGGAGTACCCGCAAGTGATTCCGATGTTGGGGGCTGAAGGGGCAGGTGGCTCCATCCCGGTAGAGGTGGGTCTGAGTTCTCGAAGGCCCCCGACTGTTACTTTGTGGCAGAGCGACAGGGCAGGTTGAGACCACCTAGGAGAGAGGTTGGCCTGTCCCTGGTCGGCGTCCGTGGTTATTTCAAAATAACACGCTTAACGAGATCTTGGTATTTGATCTGAGTCTGGCCACTAGCCTATACGCACTAACCATCTACACGGGGACAATTATGGGCACTCGACGTCGTGGTATCAGCCGAAGCCTTCGTGACGTCAGCGACTGAGCGGCGCGCGCCAGGTTGGACCGTGTAACGCAACTTCCTTTGTAATGGAGGTTGCTAGGTCTGCTCACCGGCCGCGTACGCAACGTGCAGGTGTGCAATGGGCGATGGGCCCAGACCCCTGCGCCATAGGATTTAGACCGACGTGCTGACCTCTCTGTTGTGCTTAGGTAGGGCTGCGAGGTGTTGATCTTCCAAGGTCGGGCATGACCCAGGAAAGTGTGTCCGGCCAAATGGGATTGAGCGTGTTGGGTTATGTGGTGCACCCCTGCTGGGAAGTTAAGCTATTCGAATAGCCGTGATCTTCGGTAACAGGACGACTTGGAGTTGTACCTTGACCTTATGACAACTAAAACCGGATACTTAATAAAACACACCCTTCCAAGTGCCAGATACAACTGGTGATCGCTCTCTCACAGGGCAACGAGGGGGGATCATTGGTTAGGATTATGCTATGAGATGCTACTTGGTGAACTTACCATCTACTCTCTTCTTCTGCTGCAAGATGGAGGTGGCCAGAAGCGTAGTCTTCGATAGGACTAGTTGTCCCCCTCTTATTCCGGCTTTTTGTAGTTTAGTCCACATATGATACCCTTATTCCATTTGATACCAATGCATACATATGTAGTGTAGCTCCTTGCTTGCGAGTACTTTGGATGAGTACTCACGGTTGCTTTGCTCCCTCTTTTCCCCCTCTCTATACTCGATTGCTACGACCAGACGTTGGAGCCCAGGAGCCAGATGCCACCGTTAACGACTACTACTACTACTCGGGAGGTGCCTACTACTACATGCAGCCCGCTGACGGCGACCAGGAGTAGTTTAGGAGGATCCCAGGCAGGAGGCCTGTGCCTCTTTCAATCTGTATCCCAGTTTGTGCTAGCCTTCTTAAGGAAAACTTGTTTAACTTATGTCTGTACTCAGATTTTGTTGCTTCCGCTGACTCGTCTATGATCGAGCTCTTGTATTCGAGCCCTCGAGGCCCCTGGCTTGTAATATGATGCTTATATGACTTATTTTATTTGTAGAGTTGTGTTGTGATATTTTCCCGTGAGTCCCTGATCTTGATCGTACACGTTTGCGTGTATGATTAGTGTACGATTGAATCGGGGGCGTCACAAGTTGGTATCAGAGCCGACTGCCTATAGGAATCCCCCTTCCACACTCCTTGGCCGAAGTTGAGTCTAGACATTGCAAAACTTTTTACTAATATGGCTGTGTGTCTTACGGGCACACGTCGCCATTGGGTGGTAGTAGGATCTTTTATTCCTCAACCTATACTCTGGGACTCTGACATCTCTTCTATTCGGGTTAAACGATTTTACTAACTCTGACTCTAGGTTCTCGATAATACTTTCTCCCGGAGAGCCCCTTATTATAGATGCTCGTCTGCTGCACCAGAAGAATCCGAAGATACTCTCTGATGTTCTCTTGAGACTTTATGGCATCGCTTTTGCAATTCCCTTCCATTGATAAACCCCTGTGGATAACCACGTATACTCGCCTTTCATACGATGCTTCCCAGCTGATCTTGTTACTACGAGATACCTTGAAATTCTCTCTGTTGTTCCGAGAATCCTTTGAGCTTACTGCCTTGCTGTTCTCTGTCACCTGAATACCCTACAGATAATTCTCGCACTTATCGAGTATCCGCTCATTCCCAGTTGTTCATGTGTTTCGACAAAGACTTCAAAATATCATTCAATCTTCCGAAAATCCTGAGCAGCCTACTGCTCTTGAAATTCTCGCTTGCTTGTATTATGGTTAATCCCATAAGTTCCTTAATCTTATTGTCCTTCCTTGTCTTTATCATTTTAAGTCCATTGATTCAATATGTTGAGGATGCCCGCATTCCTCAGTCGAATCCTAGGATTCATCCTTTTGGCTCAGACGTCATTTGGATATGAGCTGGTTCTTGACCAATCGATGCCTTGATTGTTTGTGCTTCTAAGTCTATTGAGCTTATTCATTTTCGATCAGAACGATTGCTTCTGATCCCTTGATTTGGAAATCATAAAATTTCCTTGCATTGAGCTTTGAGTTAGTTAGTTGTTTCTATCAGCTGATCCCCTTGCATTCTTTCTTCTTCTGGTAGAGTACCGATACTCACATCAGCTCCGTTGTGGATCGTCAGATCCATTGTTGGATTTCGTCCGACATCGCCCTTAATATTCAATAACCTTGTGAGCCTTTCCACCGGTATATAATGCCTTTGGTAAATTGTATCCTCTGCCTTGTCAACCATGCTCTACTTTCGAGCTTGTGTTATTTACTCCTGAAGTTTGTGATATATGTTCCTAAGATACCCGATGGTTTGAACTAATGCCTTCCCTAATCTGTGCAAACCCGGAAGATTTCACGGGTCATACTTATCTGGTATTGCACCAGGTAAAACTTTCAACAACTAATGTCCTTTTCAAAATACGAGAGGCGAATGAAAGGTTATGCGTTGAAGAAGTGGGAGTCGACCTTGAACTTTGTGTTCATGCCCATGGACGCGATGTAGATCTTATCATTAAAGCTTCTCTTAAATTAATTTTTTCCCTTGGTATAAGTTTTTATATTTAGGATCCGGCCTTTCGCAATCGTGGTTTCGACCATATGCTCTTCTTTGACCCCATTTCACGGGCAATTTTAAGCACTTGTCTTCTGTGGATCAATACACCAATCCAACCTTTACTTTGATCTTCCGTCGAGTATTACACCATGGTACCTCGATAATATCAAGTACTACATAACCTCTTATGAGTTCCTCATCAAGTACTACATTCTCACTGATTCCAAATTTTTCACGGGCACTCAAAAACCGATAACTGAACCGAGTCCGCACTACGGTTCAACAACTTTTGGTAATATTCTTTACTTACGAGTTTACACCCGATCACATCCTTCCTACCCTATTTGGCTATATCATTACTGTGATGATTTTAACTGTGCTACCTAGTCCTTATTCCCGGAGCACAACTTTCGATGATGAGCTAAGCTTACGTCGATCTTCCTCATCATACCACTTTGCCTTAAACAACAAGCTTGGTTTTGAGTTTGTGTCATACCCTTGGGTTCAATAACCTTTCGCTTCATCATTCCCGTGGCTTGATGTCATCGCCGACCGATTACATCTTCATGAAATCTCTCAACAATTGTGTCGTGACCATCATCGGCATTCTGAGCTCTTCCAGGATGTCAATTGAGTTCATTATGAGAAATACCATCCTTGCCCTCGATGATCTATGTTATCATCGACCACTTTATTGACTTCCCTCCAACACAAACTTATTTGTGTTTTGTGTTATACTTTGAGATCCTTGCTATCCAGCAATTATCCTTCTTTACCTTGGAATATTACCATCTTTTATGTCAAGTATGTTGTGAGAATTTCACCACCTCTTTTGAATTATTGATGCAAGTGATTCTTCTCTCCATCACCATTCTTTTCATGGCCCCCGTGTTCCAACCGGAATACCGACAAATGGATTGTGATGTGAAAAATTCAAAACTTCTAGCAACCCTATTGCTTATAAGTTAATGAATGATAGATACATTCTTTGTGTATTGGATATCGAATCACCCTTCTATCATTGATCTTGCTATCTAAGCCCATACTTCGGGTGCACCGTTCAACCAATGTTTAATTTGTGTATGTTTTTCCTCGAGTATACATCATTATATCATTTGATCCGACAAATGTTATCTCCTTGTTCACATATCCATGGAAATCCATCTTTTTGGATACCTCGTTGAATTATTGCTGGGTCCATCAGCCACCTCCCCATCCTCTCCTTGGCTTAATGATGAATCCCTTCGTGTATCTAGAGTCTGACCTTTGCTCGAAGACCTTGTCGATGCTATCTCGAAGCATGTTTGTGGTACTCCGATTTTCAATAAGAACATTCGAAGCACAATGCTAAAATTTCTTTATTAATTACCCCAAACATCGTTGTATGGGTAATGTCATGATACTCTCTCCCCTTTCCTAAAGGGTTTTCTACGTTGTATCTTGCCATAGATATCATGCTCTTCTTGTCCTTGGGAAGAATATACCACTGAATGTGTTTAAACACATTTTCCTTTCCATTGTTCTATTTAACCTGATGATCACGTTTACCTTTCCATTGGTTTGTTTGACCTTTCTGGTGATCATTATGATCTAAGTAGTATTAATTCCCTGCTTATGTTAACACCTCCGTGTACAATTCTGTCAGTAAGACCCTGTTGCTTTTGTTGATGGCATTCTGGTAACCACCGATGGACGAGAACCTTGCCTATTGGACCGCCTCGTTCAACGAGCAGGAAAATGGTTCTCTTCGTCCCCTGCCCTTGGTACCGACGCTATTGCCGACATAACTGACAGGTTATGGTCTAACCTGCATGGTTATCATAACCGTGCAAGATGACACCACTCTTTCTGTCTTTAAACCACATGGTGGGCCCATAACCCATAGGCCCCGGGATTGAAACCTGACTCTCCTGTACACCCTGTTGCCAAAGATATTCCTCGCGCTTGACTTGATATGTAATTCGCGAGGCATCTTCCTAGTGATCTACTCTGGTATCAGGCGCAATACTTATTCTCGTGCCCTCAAACCCTTTCACCTTCTAATTGGGCAACGAATGATTGCCTATCCGCTTGATACTTCTTACTATACCTTCTTGCTTGGCTCTCGATGTGTTTTATTTGACCAACTCGAGAGATACCCCTGTGTTCATTCATGGGATAACCCCCGATGGTTAACCCTTATAGCATTCTATCATTGTCGAACTGCCCCTTACCTATTCGTAAGTGCGAGACAGACCCCGAAGAAAGGATGCGACTTCGTCAAGATGACCCGATGTAGAGAAATGAAGACATCAACGACAGGGATCAACTTCTTCGCGAAGAGCAAGCCAGGATGAGAAGACCTGCTACATTCGTAACCAAAACCTTTCCCCCTTTCACTACCTCTAAAATCTCGGGACGAGATTTCTTGTAGTGGAGGAGAATTGTGATGCCCGGATAATTAGACTACATTAATCCCCTGCTAGTGATGCCACGTCAACTCGATTACTGTTGATAATCTCGCGTTAGTTCAAAACCGATTCAAATTCAAACCCAATTAAAAGCAAACATTAAAAGTTTTCAAAACTTTAAAACTAAAATGTTCAAGTTGTAGAAAATAAATCATAAATAATATTGATGCAGAAACCACATTTTGATAAAATATTTAGATGCAAGAAATTAATTAAAATAGGGGCTAAACAATTACTTAAATGCTTTTAAAAAGATTAAACTATTAAAAACCAGTTTATTTTGAAGAGCTAAATTAATAGTGGCAAAGGCACAATTTGTAACACTAAATTAGGTGCCACTTTTGTTTTTTATCAAAAATAAAATAAATAGCAACTATAATAAATCGGAAAGGATAAATAAAAAAATAGTGAAAAAGGAAAGAAAGAAAACCCTGGGCCTTCCCCCCTCCCCTTCGGCCATTTGGCCCAACTGGGCATACATCCCACCAGCCCACAGGCCCAGCCGCCCCACATCACTCCCTTATCCCCTCTCCCCCGAAACCCTAATCCAACCACCCCACACTCCTCCCCCACGTCTCTCTCCTCGATCCAGATCAGGATCGGGGGAACGAACCCACGTCGCCCCCGACGCCAGCGCCACCCGGATCGACACCACGCCGGCCCCCCTTGCCGGATCGCTCCCCCGACGCCAACGCCGCCTCTTCATCGCCTGCAGCACAGACGCCCACCCCCTCGACCCAAGCAAAATCGGGGGCTCGACCCCGCGGTGCCCTAAGCCTCGGCACTGCTCCCCGCCGCCGTCATCGCCTCGCCTCCTCACCTCTCCCTCGCGCTACTTCGGCCAACCCGAGCCTCCCCGAGCACGCTGCCAAAACCCCTACAGCCCCCGTGAGCTCTCCCTTTCCTCCTCTCTCCCACGCGTGCACATGCTCGCCGTGCTTGACCGCGCGCACCGTCGCCGCGCTGCTCGCCCGCCTCCCCCGCGCGTCGTCCTCGCGCTGGTTGCCCCGTCGCCGCGCCTCTCGCCCGCCTGTTGCCGCACACGCGCACCCGAGCCCCGCCTCGCCCCAATCGCTGACAAGCGAGGCCAGCGTCGCCTCGCCCTCCCTGCTCGCCCGCGCGCGTCCGCGCTTGCCTTTGCCGCGGCCATGCCGCGCCCGCGCCCTGGCCTCTCCACCTACTGTTTGCTGCTGCTCTGCACCGGCAGCCCCGCGCGGCCCCACTCGCCCTCGCTCCATCGCTGCAGCCCGCCCCGGCCTCCTCTTCCGTGCGCCCGCGCGCTCACCGCGCCCGCGCTCGGTTCGGACGACCGCCCCCCCACTCGTGCCCCTCGCCCCACGGCCCCGCTCCACCCTGCCGCCCGCGTCCCCCTGCTGCAGCTGTGCCGCACCACCGTGCCCGTGGCCGCGCCGCCCGGGCCTCGCATCCGTCGCGGGCCACCTCGCCGCGCACCGGGCGGGTTGCACCCCAGCGTGTGGATGCACCCCGCCCGGGCGCCCGTTGCGCCATATCGGGCTGCGCCCGACGCCCGCGGCGCCCTGTGCCTGCTAAGGTCAGGGGCCAATGACATGTGGGGCCCACGGCCCAGAACGTTTAATTAAAAAAAGTTAAAATTAATTAAAAAAATAATAATTAAAAAAGTAATATTAATTAATTAAATAAAATAATTAACTTAATTAGTTAACTTAATTAATTCTTTTAACTAACTATTAAACCTAATTAACCTGCAAATTAATCTAACTAAATAGTTAGTTAGTTAGTTAGACAATGATAGTGGGACCCATGCGTCAATTTGACCAAGTCAACTGACTGTTGACTGCCGACATCACCCTGATGTCATGCTGACATCATAATGGCATTTCCTAATTAAATTAATTCTGATAATTCTAAAAATAAATTAAAACTTTGAAAATAATATAAAATAAACCGTAGCTCGGATGGAAAAACTTTGTACATGAAAGTTGCTCAGAACGACGAGACGAACCCGGATACGCAACCCGTTCGTCCGCCACGCATCCCTAGCATAGCATACACACAACTTTCCTCTCCGGCTCCTCTGCCCGAAAACGCGAAACACCGGGGATACTTTCCCGGATGTTTCCCCCCTTCACCGGTACCACCTCGTACCACGTTAGGGTATAACTAGCATCACGCTTTGCCATGTCATGCATCGTCATTAATTTGTTTGCATTATATTTATTGTTTCTTCCCCCTCTTCTCTCGCTAGACACCGAGACCGACGCCGCTGCTACCCCGTACGACTACGATGTTGACGACCCCTCTCTCTTGCCAGAGCAACCAGGCAAGCCCCCCTTGATCACCAGATATCGCCTACTCTACCCTCTATACTGCTTGCATTAGAGTAGTGTAGCATGTTACTGCTTTCCGTTAATCCTTTCCTGATGCATAGCCTGTCCTTGCTACTACTGTTGTTACCTTTACCTACAATCCTAATGCTTAGTATAGGATGCTAGTTTATCATCAGTGGCCCTACATTCGTGTCCGTATGCCATGCTATACTATCGGGCCGTGATCACTCGGTAGGTGATCGCGGGTATATACTTATACATATATACATGCTATACTGGTGGTGACTAAAGTCGGGTCAGCTCGTAGGAGTACCCGCAAGTGATTCCGATGTTGGGGGCTGAAGGGGCAGGTGGCTCCATCCCGGTAGAGGTGGGTCTGAGTTCTCGAAGGCCCCCGACTGTTACTTTGTGGCAGAGCGACAGGGCAGGTTGAGACCACCTAGGAGAGAGGTGGGCCTGGCCCTGGTCGGCGTCCGTGGTTATTTCAAAATAACACGCTTAACGAGATCTTGGTATTTGATCTGAGTCTGGCCACTAGCCTATATGCACTAACCATCTACACGGGGACAATTATGGGCACTCGACGTCGTGGTATCAGCCGAAGCCTTCGTGACGTCAGCGACTGAGCGGCGCGCGCCAGGTTGGACCGTGTAACGCAACTTCCTTTGTAATGGAGGTTGCTAGGTCTGCTCACCGGCCGCGTACGCAACGTGCAGGTGTGCAATGGGCGATGGGCCCAGACCCCTGCGCCATAGGATTTAGACCGACGTGCTGACCTCTCTGTTGTGCTTAGGTAGGGCTGCGAGGTGTTGATCTTCCAAGGCCGGGCATGACCCAGGAAAGTGTGTCCGGCCAAATGGGATTGAGCGTGTTGGGTTATGTGGTGCACCCCTGCTGGGAAGTTAAGCTATTCGAATAGCCGTGATCTTCGGTAACTGGACGACTTGGAGTTGTACCTTGACCTTATGACAACTAGAACCGGATACTTAATAAAACACACCCTTCCAAGTGCCAGATACAACTGGTGATCGCTCTCTCACAGGGCAACGAGGGGAGGATCATTGGTTAGGATTATGCTATGAGATGCTACTTGGTGAACTTACCATCTACTCTCTTCTTCTGCTGCAAGATGGAGGTGGCGAGAAGCGTAGTCTTTGATAGGACTAGTTGTCCCCCTCTTATTCCGGCTTTTTGTAGTTTAGTCCACATATGATACCCTTATTCCATTTGATACCAATGCATACATATGTAGTGTAGCTCCTTGCTTGCGAGCTTTGGATGAGTACTCACGGTTGCTTTGCTCCCTCTTTTCCCCCTTTCTATACTCGATTTCTGCGACCAGACGTTGGAGCCCAGGAGCCAGATGCCACCGTCAACGACGACTACTACTACTCGGGAGGTGCCTACTACTACATGCAGCCCGCTGACGGCGACCAGGAGTAGTTTAGGAGGATCCCAGGCAGGAGGCCTGTGCCTCTTTCAATCTGTATCCCAGTTTGTGCTAGCCTTCTTAAGGAAAACTTGTTTAACTTATGTCTGTACTCAGATTTTGTTGCTTCCGCTGACTCGTCTATGATCGAGCTCTTGTATTCGAGCCCTCGAGGCCCCTGGCTTGTAATATGATGCTTGTATGACTTATTTTATTTGTAGAGTTGTGTTGTGATATTTTCCCGTGAGTCCCTGATCTTGATCGTACACGTTTGCGTGTATGATTAGTGTACGATTGAATCGGGGGCGTCACAAGCTGGTATCAGAGCCGACTGCCTATAGGAATCCCCCTTCCACAGTCCTTGGCCGAAGTTGAGTCTAGACATTGCAAAACTTTACTAATATGGCTGTGTGTCTTACGGGCACACGTCGCCATTGGGTGGTAGTAGGATCTTTTATTCCTCAACCTATACTCTGGGACTCTGACATCTCTTCTATTCGGGTTAAACGATTTTACTAACTCTGACTCTAGGTTCTCGATAATACTTTCTCCCGGAGAGCCCCTTATTATAGATGCTCGTCTGCTGCACCAGAAGAATCCGAAGATACTCTCTGATGTTCTCTTGAGACTTTATGGCATCGCTTTTGCAATTCCCTTCCATTGATAAACCCCTGTGGATAACCACGTATACTCGCCTTTCATACGATGCTTCCCAGCTGATCTTGTTACTACGAGATACCTTGAAATTCTCTCTGTTGTTCAGAGAATCCTTTGAGTTTACTGCCTTGCTGTTCTCTGTCACCTGAGTACCCCTACAGATAATTCTCGCACTTATCGAGTATCCGCTCATTCCCAGTTGTTCATGTGTTTCGACAAAGACTTCAAAATATCATTCGATCTTCCGAAAATCCTGAGCAGCCTACTGCTCTTGAAATTCTCGCTTTCTTGAATTATGGTTAATCCCATAAGTTCCTTAATCTTATTGTCCTTCCTTGTCTTTATCATTTTAAGTCCATTGATTCAATATGTTGAGGATGCCCGCATTCCTCAGTCGAATCCTAGGATTCATCCTTTCGGCTCAGACGTCATTTGGATATGAGCTAGTTCTTGACCAATCGATGCCTTGATTGTTTGTGCTTCTAAGTCTATTGAGCTTATTCATTTTCGATCAAAACGATTGCTTATGATCCCTTGATTTGGAAATCATAAAATTTCCTTGCATTGAGCTTTGAGTTAGTTAGTTGTTTCTATCAGCTGATCCCCTTGCATTCTTTCTTCTTTTGGTAGAGTACCGATACTCACATCAGCTCCGTTGTGGATCGTCAGATCCATTGTTGGATTTCGTCCGACATCGCCCTTAATATTCAATAACCTTGTGAGCCTTTCCACCGGTATATAATGCCTTTGGTAAATTGTATCCTCTGCCTTGTCAACCATGCTCTACTTTCGAGCTTGTGTTATTTACTCCTGAAGTTTGTGATATATGTTCCTAAGATACCCGATGGTTTGAACTAATGCCTTCCCTAATCTGTGCAAACCCGGAAGATTTCACGGGTCATACTTATCTGGTATTGCACCAGGTAAAACTTTCAACAACTAATGTCCTTTTCAAAATACGAGAGGCGAATGAAAGGTTATGCGTTGAAGAAGTGGGAGTCGACCTTGAACTTTGTGTTCATGCCCATGGACACGATGTAGATCTTATCATTAAAGCTTCTCTTAAATTAAATTTTTCCCTTGGTATAAGTTTTTATATTTAGGATCCGGCCTTTCGCAATCGTGGTTTCGACCATATGCTCTTCTTTGACCCCATTTCACGGGCAATTTTAAGCACTTGTCTTTTGTGGATCAATACACCAATCCAACCTTTACTTTGATCTTCCGTCGAGTATTACACCATGGTACCTTGATAATATCAAGTACTACATAACCTCTTATGAGTTCCTCATCAAGTACTACATTCTCACTGATTCCAAATTTTTCACGGGCACTCAAAAACCGATAACTGAACCGAGTCCGCACTACGGTTCAACAACTTTTGGTAATATTCTTTACTTACGAGTTTACACCCGATCACATCCTTCCTACCCTATTTGGCTATATCATTATTGTGATGATTTTAACTGTGCTACCTAGTCCTTATTCCCGGAGCACAACTTTCGATGATGAGCTAAGCTTACATCGATCTTCCTCATCATACCACTTTGCCTTAAACAACAAGCTTGGTTTTGAGTTTGTGTCATACCCTTGGGTTCAATAACCTTTCGCTTCATCATTCCCGTGGCTTGATGTCATCGCCGACCGATTACATCTTCATGAAATCTCTCAACAATTGTGTCGTGACCATCATCGGCATTCTGAGCTCTTCCAGGATGTCAATTGAGTTCATTATGAGAAATACAATCCTTGCCCTCGATGATCTGTGTTATCATCGACCACTTTATTGACTTCCCTCCAACACAAACTTATTCGTGTTTTGTGTTATACTTTGAGATCCTTGCTATCCAGCAATTATCCTTCTTTACCTTGGAATATTACCATCTTTTATGTCAAGTATGTTGTGAGAATTTCACCACCTCTTATGAATTATTGATGCAAGTGATTCTTCTCTCCATCACCATTCTTTTCATGGCCCCCGTGTTCCAACCGGAATACCGACAAATGGATTGTGATGTGAAAAATTCAAAACTTCTAGAAACCCTATTGCTTGTAAGTTAATGAACGATAGATACATTCTTTGTGTATTGGATATCGAATCACCCTTCTATCATTGATCTTGCTATCTAAGCCCATACTTCGGGTGCACCGTTCAACCAATGTTTAATTTGTGTATGTTTTTCCTCGAGTATACATCATTATATCATTTGATCCGACAAATGTTATCTCCTTGTTCACATATCCATGGAAATCCATCTTTTTGGATACCTCGTTGAATTATTGCTGGGTCCATCAGCCACCTCCCCATCCTCTCCTTGGCTTAATGATGAATCCCTTCGTGTATCTAGAGTCTGACCTTTGCTCGAAGACCTTGTCGATGCTATCTCGAAGCATGTTTGTGGTACTCCGATTTTCAATAAGAACATTCGAAGCACAATGCTAAAATTTCTTTATTAATTACCCCAAACATCGTTGTATGGGTAATGTCATGATACTCTCTCCCCTTTCCTAAAGGGTTTTCTACGTTGTATCTTGCCATAGATATCATGCTCTTCTTGTCCTTGGGAAGGATATACCACTGAATGTGTTTAAACACATTTTCCTTTCCATTGTTCTGTTTAACCTGATGATCACGTTTTCCTTTCCATTGGTTTGTTTGACCTTTCTGGTGATCATTATGATCTAAGCAGTATTAATTCCCTGCTTATGTTAACACCTCCGTGTACAATTCTGTCAGTAAGACCCTGTTGCTTTTGTTGATGGCATTCTGGTAACCACCGATGGACGAGAACCTTGCCTATTGGACCGCCTCGTTCAACGAGCAGGAAAATGGTTCTCTTCGTCCCCTGCCCTTGGTACCGACGCTGTTGCCGACATAACCGACATGTTATGGTCTAACCTGCATGGTTATCATAACCGTGCAAGATGACACCACTCTTTTTGTCTTTAAACCACATGGTGGGCCCATAACCCACAGGCCCCAGGATCGAAACCTGACTCTCCTGTACACCCTGTTGCCAAAGATATTCCTCGCACTTGACTTGATATGTAATTCGCGAGGCATCTTCCTAGTGATCTACTCTGGTATCAGGTGCAATACTTATTCTCGTGCCCTGAAACCCTTTCACCTTCTAATTGGGCAACGAATGATTGCCCATCTGCTTGATACTTCTTACTATACCTTCTTGCTTGGCTCTCGATGTGTTTTATTTGACCAACTCGAGAGATACCCCTGTGTTCATTCATGGGATAACCCCCGATGGTTAACCCTTATAGCATTCTATCATTGTCGAACTGCCCCTTACCTATTCGTAAGTGCGAGACAGACCCCGAAGAAAGGATGCGACTTCGTCAAGATGACCTGAAGTAGAGAAATGAAGACATCAACGACAGGGATCAACTTCTTCGCGAAGAGCAAGCCAGGATGAGAAGACCCGCTACATTCGTAACCAAAACCTTTCCCCCTTTCACTACCTCTAAAATCTCGGGATGAGATTTCTTGTAGTGGAGGAGAATTGTGATGCCCGGATAATTAGACTACATTAATCCCCTGCTAGTGATGCCATGTCACCTCGATTACTGTTGATAATCTCGCGTTAGTTCAAAACCGATTCAAATTCAAACCCAATTAAAAGCAAACATTAAAAGTTTTCAAAACTTTAAAACTAAAATGTTCAAGTTGTAGAAAATAAATCATAAATAATATTGATGCAGAAACCACATTTTGATAAAATATTTAGATGCAAGAAATTAATTAAAATAGGGGCTAAACAATTACTTAAATGCTTTTAAAAAGATTAAACTATTAAAAACCTTTTTATTTTGAGGAGCTAAATTAATAGTGGCAAAGGCACAATTTGTAACACTAAATTAGGTGCCACTTTTGTATTTTATCAAAAATAAAATAAATAGCAACTATAATAAATCAGAAAGGATAAATAAAAAACAGTGAAAAAGGAAAGAAAGAAAACCCCGGGCCTTCCCTCCTCCCCTTCGGCCGTTTGGCCCAACTGGGCATACATCCCACCAGCCCACAGGCCCAGCTGCCCCACATCACTCCCTTATCCCCTCTCCCCCGAAACCCTAATCCAACCACCCCACACTCCTCCCCCACATCTCTCTCCTCGATCCAGATCAGGATCGGGGGAACGAACCCACGTCGCCCCCGACGCCTGCGCCACCCGGATCGACACCACGCCGGCGCCCCTCGCCGGATCGCTCCCCCGACGCCAATGCCGCCTCTTCGTCGCCTGCAGCACAGGCGCCCGCCTCCTCGACCCATGCTAAATCGGGGGCTCGACCCCGCGGCACCCCGAGCCTCGGCGCTGCTCCCCACCGCCGTCATCGCCTCGCCTCTTCACCTCTCCCTCGCGCTACTCTGGCCACCCCGAGCCTCCCCGAGCATGCTGCCAAAACCCCTACAGCCCCCGTGAGCTCTCCCTCTCCTCCTCTCTCCCGCGCGTGCACACGCTCGCCGTGCTTGACCGCGCACGTCGTCGCCGTGCTGCTCGCCCGCCTCCCTCGCGCGTCGTCCTCGCGCTAGTTGCCCCGTCGCCGTGCCTCTCGCCCGCCTGTTGCCGCACACACACACCCGAGCCCCGCCTCGCCCCAATCGCTGCCAAGCGAGGCCAGCGTCGCCTCGCCCTCCCTGCTCGCCCACGCGCGTCCGTGCTTGCCACTGCCGCGGCCATGCCGCGCCCGCGCCCTGGCCTCTCCTCCTGCTGTCTGCTGCTGCTCTGCACCGGCAGCCCCGCGCGGCCCCACTTGCCATCGCTCCATCGCCGCAGCCCGCCCCGGCCTCCTCTGCCGTGCGCCCGCGCGCTCACCACGCCCACGCTCGGTTCGGACGACCCCCCCCGCTCGTGCCCCTCGCCCCACGGCCCCGCTCCGCCCTGCCGCCCGCATCCCACTGCTGCAGCTGTGCCGCACCACCGCGCCCGTGGCCGCGCCGGCCGGGCCTCGCATCCGTCACCGGCCACCTCGCCTCGCACCGGGCTGGTTGCACCCCAGCGTGTGGATGCGCCCCGCCCAGGCGCCCGTTGCGCCATATCGGGCTGTGCCCGACGCCCGCGGCGCCCTGTGCTTGCTAAGGCCAGGGGCCAATGACATGTGGGGCCCACGGCCCAAAACATTTAATTAAAAAAAAGTTAAAATTAACTAAAAAAATAATAATTAAAAAGTAATATTAATTAATTAATTAATTAAAATAAATAATTAATTATTTAACCTAATTAGTTAACTTAATTAATTATGTTAACTAACTATTAAACCTAATTAACCTGCAAATTAATCTAACTAAACAGTTAGTTAGTTAGTTAGACAATGACAGTGGGACCCATGCGTCAGTTTGACCAAGTCAACTGACTGTTGACTGCCGACATCACCCTGATGTCATGCTGACATCATAATGGCATTTCCTAATTAAATTAATTCTGATAATTCTAAAAATAAATTAAAACTTTGGAAAATAATATAAAATAAACCGTAGCTCGGATGGAAAAACTTTGTACATGAAAGTTGCTCAGAACGACGAGACGAACCCGGATACGCAGCCCGTTCGTCCGCCACACATCCCTAGCGTAGCGTACACGCAACTTTCCCCCTCCGGCTCCTCTGCCCGAAAACGCGAAACACTGGGGATACTTTCCCGGATGTTTTCCCCCCTTCACCGGTACCACCTCGTACCGCGTTAGGGCACAACTAGCATCACGCTTTGCCATGTCATGCATCGTCATGCATTTGTTTACATTATATTTATTGTTTCTTCCCCCTCTTCTCTCGCTAGACACCGAGATCTTGGTATTTGATCTGATTCTGGCCACTGGCCTATACGCACTAACCATCTACGCGGGGACAGTTATGGGCACTCGACGTCGTGGTATCAGCCGAAGCCTTCGTGACGTCAGCGACTGAGCGGTGCGCGCCGGGTTGGACCGCGTAACGCAACTTCCTTTGTAATGGAGGTTGCTAGGTCTGCTCACGTGCCGCGTACGCAACATGTAGGTGTGCAATGGGCGATGGGCCCAGACCCCTGCGCCATATGATTTAGACCGGCGTGTTGACCTCTCTGTTGTGCCTAGGTAGGGCTGCGACGTGTTGATCTCCCGAGGCTGGGCATGACCCAGAAAAGTGTGTCCGGCCAAATGGGATCGAGCGTGTTGGGTTATGTGGTGCACCCCTGCAGAGAAGTTAATCTATTCGAATAGCCGTGATCTTTGGTAACAGGATGACTTGGAGTTGTACCTTGACCTTATGACAACTAGAACCGGATACTTAATAAAACACACCCTTCCAAGTGCCACATACAACCGGTGATCGCTCTCTCACAGGGCAACGAGGGGAGGATCATCAGTTAGGATTATGCTATGCGATGCTACTTGGTGAACTTACCATCTACTCTCTTCTTCTGGTGCAAGATGGAGGTGGCCAGAAGCGTAGTCTTCGATAGGACTAGCTATCCCCCTTTTATTCCGGCTTTATGCAGTTCAGTCCACATATGATACCCTTATTCCATTTGATACCAATGCATACATATGTAGTGTAGCTCCTTGCTTGCGAGTACTTTGGATGAGTACTCACAGTTGCCTTGCTCCCTCTTTTCCCCCTTTCTATACTCGATTGCTGTGACCAGACGTTGGAGCCCAGGAGCCAGACGCCACCGTCAACAATGACTACTACTACTCGGGAGGTGCCTACTACTACGTGCAGCCCGCTGACGCCGACCAGGAGTAGTTTAGGAGAATCCCAGGTAGGAGGCCTGCGCCTCTTTCGATCTGTATCCCAGTTTGTGCTAGCCTTCTTAAGGCAAACTTGTTTAACTTATGTCTGTACTCAGATTTTGTTGCTTCCGCTGACTCGTCTATGATTGAGCTCTTGTATTCGAGCCCTCGAGGTCCCTGGCTTGTAATATGATGCTTGTATGACTTATTTTATTTGTAGAGTTGTGTTGTGATATCTTCCCGTGAGTCCCTGATCTTGATCGTACACATTTGCGTGTATGATTAGTGTACGATTGAATCGGGGGCGTCACTATACACCTCAGGGGGATAATAGGACTGGTCATTTGCCTCTGAATCCTCCTCTGAAGAGCTATCTGTAACCAGCAAGATATCTGCTTCAGCAGGTAGCATTGTCTGCTCTGAAGACCTTGTTTTCACTCCAGATTTCTCCATCACCAATTCAAATGGCTGATGCACAGGAAGAGCAGTTGAATATACAAACATTGTCGACAAAAGCAATGAGAAATACAAAAAAGGACGGCATGATATAATTCACATATATGACGCTTGCCTAAACAGCATGGCATTGCATAATTCACATACATAATGCCTTGCAACAAGATAACATTGCATAATTCACATATATAATGTCTTGCAACAAGATGGCATTGCATAATTCACATATATGGTAATTAGACATTAAACAGGTGGCATTCACACAAAGCATGTCTAAACTAAGCAAATGACATAGCAATGCAAGATACCATACACACGATATGAGCAACATAACCCTCCCAAGTTAGGGCATGCACCTGGGGGGGGGAATATGAATGGTCATCTGTCTCTGAATCCTCCTCTGAGGAGCTATCGGTAACCAGCAAGACATGCGCTTCGTCAGATAGCATTGTCTGCTCTGAAGACCTTGTTTCCACTCCAGATTTTTCCATGACCGTGCTGAATGGCTGATGCACAGGAAGAGTAATTGAATGTACTAAAATTGTTGACAAATTTAACACGTAATAAAAATAATTATGGCATGATATAATTCACATATAAGATGACTGGCTAACCAGGGTAGCATTGCAAAATTCACATATATGATGCCTGGCTAGACAAGATGGCATTGCATGATTCACATATAGGATAAAGAAACTAAACAGATGGCATTGACACAAAGCATGTCTAAACTAAGAAGATGACATCTTTAATGTATACAGTAAGCAATGCAAGGCACCATATGTATGATATTACCAACATCAGCATGCCAAGTTAGAGCGAAGACCTCATGGGGTAAATAGGAGTGGTCTTCTCCTTCTGAATCCCCCTCAGAACAGTTATCTTCCTCTTGATTACGATCCGAAATGGGCGGAGGGGGCTGCCTTTGCGCCCACCATGGTATGATGTCTGCATGAAATTTTATTGCCACGCAAGGCTCGTCTCTTTTGCTCTACATGATTAGTTCCATTGTGTACAATAACTGGCATGCATAGGAATAAAACATAGTGAGATTATGTAAGGAGTGCATGCACAAATCCAGAGTGATGGTAGCAAACTGTGGATAGACCCAAAACCAATGATAGCAGGCAGATAATAGCTTTAGTTAAAAAATACATATAATGGCTCCTTTAATGTTTGTTTGCACCCAACATGAAACTCATAGTAGACACCGGAGATTAACCAGATAGTAGACAGATAGTACTGATTGCTACCCCAATATGTACCCCACAACCATTTAAAAACTCAAGTTTCAACATTAGTTTGGACCTGACTCGGAGTCTAATAGGTGAACATGACGATAATGTAGCATGTCATCATATTAAGCGACGCATAACGTAAGCAGACATGAAAGAGTGCAACCTCTCTTGCAGACCCATGTAGTCCTCAAGGTCATCTGCTCAATTGATGATGGTAATGCAGTTTCCATGGCTGCCGGCAGCGGGGAAGAAGATCTGAGGCGGCGAAAGACAGTCTGGAGAGCGGATCCCTGTTGTGGTGAACCCTTCCATCATTGGAGCAGCTGAGCTGGGGTGGAACACAGCGCCGCAGGAGCAGGACAAACCACACAAGGTTTTCTTTGACACATATCTGTAACAGAAGTAATTGAGTAAGGGCTTGTTTGAATTTGAGGATTCTAACAATGCAGGGATAGGAAATAGACAGGAATAGGATAGGGATGCACGTGCAAAACAGAGAATTTAAAAACACAGGATTTCTGCCAATCTGGGTGTTTGATTCACAACAATTGGAAAATCACATGATGCAAAAAAGCATGGTGAGATTAAGTCAAACCACAAGAAAATGTACTGTTATAATGCTATTATGCTACTATCTCTTAGTCTTGTGCTTGATGAATAGGAATATGAAAAGGAGGAGAAGTGGAAATTAGAATTCCTACGGTTTTTCTTTCAAGGAGACACTAAAGGAACAAATCCTACAGTTTTCCTTTGCTCCATTTCTTTGCACCAAATTCATGAAAAGTAGTACCATAGGAAACTTTCCAATTCCGATGTTTTTCATTCACTTTTCCTTTCAAGCACTGGCGATTCTAGTAGGCAGGCTTGAGCAAGGAAAATCCTACACTAAAAAATGTTTTGTGCTACTTCTATTACTTTGGACCCAGGCCACTGCCATACTAGCTCAACTCCCAGGCCCATCGACAAATGGACAACACAAACGCGCAGAGATAAATAATGATGGCGTTCAAGAGAGTCCATCACGGATAGCTAAGTTGCCTGGTACCTCACTACTTGTCATATAGTAGGATAAAATAATCGTATTTCCCGTTACTATGAGTGCTCAGTGGATAATATATATAACATGTAGAGTAAAAAAGAGATGCAACAAGTGTACAACCTCTTTGGCAAAGCCATGTCGATCTCAGCGTGATTGGGTTGGCCAGTGAGGATGCTCCGGCTGACTTGGCTGTCGGAGGAGGGGAAGAAGATCTTAGGCGTCTGGAGATGGAGCCCGAGGTACTGCTCCACTGTGATGGAGGGTTTCGCCGTTGGAGCAGCTCCGGTGAGTTGCAGGACGCCGAGGCTGAAGCAGGACAAGAGAGACAACGAACAACGTTAACCTGAGTGGAATTCTAATAGCATCTCCAATACATGACGTAAAATACATAACCACAAAGTGCTAGATGTAAAATACATCAGCAACTCATCTATGAACTTAACTGTCGAAACTGAACTTAACTGTCGAAACTGAATTTTGTTGTCGAAACTGAATTTTGTTGTCAAAACTGAACGCACTAGCAAGGTGAGGCTACACATCGGTCGACTGACTTTTTCATCTCTGGTCAGTCGATTTTGCAGCCGTTGGATACGAAATCAAGGGCCTGTGGTTCATCTTCAACCTCCACCCCCCTGAGCCGCCAACCATCACCGGCCAAACAACAGCCCCCCGCCGCCCACGGCCGGCGGTGCGCCGCCCCGCCCACCCCGAAAACACTCCCCACCACCGGTCCGCCGCCGCCCCGGCCATCCTCTAGGCCCCCCCATTCTGAGCTTTTTCTCCGGTGATCCCCACGCCACTGCCCCGCCAACGCCCTGCCACCGTCGGCGACCACCGCCCCCATCCTGAACCCTAAGATAGATAGTGGGGTACCTCTCCGGCGAGCCCCCTGCCCGTTGCGGCTGGTTCTTCCTTCACCCCGGCGAGCCCCCCACCCCCTAAAAATTGACTGACCCAAAAGTTGATTCATTCGACTGAAGTGTAGCTAAATCGGAGCAGCATCGCAAGCAAGAGCAAGAGCGAGAGCAGCAGCGCGAGCAAGAGCAATAGCAAGAGTAGACCAGGCAGGGGACCGAGATCAAGAGCAGAGCAGCGGCGCGAGCGAGAGCTAAAGCAGCAGCAGCTCCAACTGATGTGGACGTCGCCGCCGAGGAAGCGATGCCATGAAGGAAGTGGCCGGCAACGCCGCCGTGGATGGAGCCGCGCCGTGTCGGCTCGGGACCGAGCGCCGGGAGCACCGCGAGATCGAATCAAGAAGAAAATGCGGCGATTAGTGTACAACCTCTTTGGTGGCGCCGAATAGGCTACAGCTTCATCCGAGGAAATGGTGATGATGATGCTCTTCCTGTGGTGCAGGTGAAGACGGCGGTGTGGGAATGGAGGTGGCGTGAAAGAAGAGGGGAACATCAGGGCAACTCCTTGGAGGTGGAGGACGGGGTGGCTGAACCGGCGGGACAATGAGATCGACGACGGATCCTCATCCGGTACGGTGGATGAGGGACGTCGAGGTGTTGCTGTGGACAACGTCGTCGAGGAAGAGGCTCCGACTGGGTGGCAGACGGAGCAGGGTGTGGGGCTTCGTCACGGGTTTTCGCGGCCTCGGTGTATGAATGGGTGGGCAGATGGGATGGCAGTGGTGAACCATGGCTTAGAGACGTGCTTGTCCGAAATGTGGGTTAAGTTACGAAAGTACCCCCACTGATTTGAGGCGGTTCTTTTGGTTTAGGGGTACCACGGGCATTTCACGTGTCGGGATTTCACAGGAGGTGGGAGTTTTTGCGCGCATTGTAATTTCGGAATAGCAAGGCGTGGGTTGAGATGGAGGGAGTTGTCGGAGCACAATGAGACAAAGATATATCTTAAATATTTCAGGCTAACAAGGCGCGGGTTCAAGAGGCGGGAGTTTCGCAGCACGATAGACAGACACGCTAGCTTGAATTTTCGGCATAACAAGGTGCGACTTGAAATTTCGGAAGAACAAGCTTAACGTGTACCAAAAAATGACAATTTGCACCTGAACATGCACAACACACACACAAACACCATTTAGACTAGAGTAAGGTACACGTGCATTGCACGCATGAGATTTGGCAACCAAATTATGAAAAAATACCACATTATAGCATGCAAGCTTTGAGTCATATATGCATAATGTAGATGTTCGTTTAATTCTTATAGTTCATTTCATTCAAAATCATCTAGTTTTTATAAGAAAGCTAATCTATTTTAAGATTCATGGAATTGTGCGTCGTAAGACATAAAGTAAAAGCAAATAATGGCAAATCATGTAGAAAAACATTTGGGCAATTATGATATGGAAGATTCTAGAACAAATAAGAAGTGCTTGTGTTTTGATGTTTGTGCATTATGCTTAAGTTCAACCATGGAGTCCTCTAGATTATACATGTGGCGAAATCTGGTGGAATCTAGATGATATCCAACGGCCAGTAGTGCTCAAATTTGCCATCTTTGGACCAGCGGATTCGCCTCATCCAACGACCATCTTTCAAAGTTAAAGTTACCAGTACACAATAAAAAAATTATAAAATATAAAATATATAGGGGTATAGATATAGATATGTGATGCGAAAGTCGCCCATCATCTCCAATTAGAATAGTGTGTCCATGCACGGATGCGACATCGCCAAATGATGTCTGCCATCTGTATCTCAAATTCAAATCAGTCTGACCTTGTTCAATGTGTATACATTACAACATGCTCGTTTCCAAACCACACCGCGCTAATCTCCGTTATATTCATGCATGCATGGGTTTCAAACATCAGGATCTCTTATTCAAATATTTGAATTCAACTTTACATTGATTATGACCTCACCTATTCTTTTACACCCACACAATAGTCTTCTCTTTATAATTGTACCACTAACTTTCTCTCGTGCATGCATGCACACACACTACCAGTCGGCATTATCCATCGCACGCATGCAATCTTTTTCTTCAGGTTGGTCTCCCATGAAGGCACACACCCACACACATCCCCCTCTCCATCATATCGGGCATTCTTTATCTCTCACGCGTGCATGCACAACGATTGATGTTCCTCTATGTATGTGTGTATATAGCTAGCTCTTTCATAGTTTTCCACACAAACCGATCAATCGATATATCCAGTGAGGTCTCACCCTCTTTCTCACGTCCACATCGATCAATCTATACCTCTCTATATAGGATTAACATATATAGCTAATGCACCCACATTAATTATATATCCAACGTCCCCCTCTCATCATCCATGCCTTCCGCTTCATCTCTCAGACGCATGCACAATGGCAAAGACAGGGGGCAGTAAGGGCCCTGCCCCCTCCCCCCTAACATCACTATATATCGAGGCTAATATGAATGTGATCATTAGACAATTGCTGCTAAAAATGGTTTAAGTTCATGAATTGACCTTCCTCGTAAAGATTAGCAATGCTTGGCCCCCTAGCTCATTTATTTTTCATGGCACCGCCACTGCGCGCAACAGCGCACGTGTTCGCCCCCTCTCTCTAAATATCGATCTCGCACTTGTGCATTCCTTCATAGTCTCCCTCCACTCGGCCCCTCGCACCATCTTCTAGCCCCCACCGGATTTTGCCACATGTACAATCTAGCAGACTCCATGGTTGAACTTAAGCATAATGTCACAAACCTCAAAACAACAGTGGTTCTCTTTTGTTCTAGAATCTTCCGTATCATAATTGCCCAAACTTTTTTCTAGTTGAATTGCCATTATTTGTTTTTTACTTTATGCTTTACAATGCACAATTCCATGAATCATAAAATAGATTAAGGGCTTCTTTGATTCAAAGGATTCTCAAAGGAATTTTGGAGGATTCTAATCATTAGGAATTTTTCCTATCTTGGTTGTTGATTCGTAGGATTGTAAACCATAGGAATTTTTCCATATGATTCACTTGCACTAGATTTCATAGGAAACATCCCATCCTCTCAAACCTCTTTGAAAGAATTCTGCGTTTTTTCTATGCACAATCAAACACTCGTACAATCCTGTAGGATTCAAGACGACATTCCACTATCATCCCATGTTTTTCCTATTCCCGCGTTCTTAGCTTTTTTATAAAAACTAATTGATTTTGAATGAGATGAACTATAAGAATTAAACGAAGGGCTACATCAGGCATATATGACTCAGAGCTTACATGCTATAGTGTGGTATTTATTCATAATTTGGTTGCAAAATCTGATGCGTGCAATGCACGTGTACCTTACTAGTACTTCGAGTATGTGAAAAAAACGTAAATTAGAATACCAATGGCACACTACAAAGTATCTCTCTTACAGTTCATGAAGCCACGCGGCACATGTGGAGGCGTTGTCACGACCTCCTTGCGTGGATTGATCACAGTGACGTGCTGCTGGTTCCAGAAGAATGTACTCGTCCTCCCTGAGTCATACTGGCGGTACATGCATGAAGCGAAGATGTTCACGCACGCCACGCACGCACTCATTCCCTTGCACGCACACGCGGGTACACGGGCGGACGCAATTTTGTACCAAGATCCACCCCATGTGATAATTTGACGCGTGTAAAGTCGTTCACTTCATTGATGGTCAATTAATGCAGCGCATGCAAATTGAGTGGACGTGAGGGCAGAAGAAAGACATTATTACTCCACTGCACGCATGCGAGTAGTTAAATCGTGGGTTGCTAGTAGTACTTCCATTGGTCTCCTTCGTATTTGTGCCAATTTTTGACAGTAACATAATATTTACACATTTGAGCAGTGTAGTACTTGAAATTTATGTTCCACTAAACTCATCGGGAGCCGTTTCGGGCCTCGAAACCAAAACCATCAATTAATCTTTACCTTGTTCCCATCACATTCGAAAGCCTGCTCACACCTACTAGTACGTACCAAACCTGAACGTGTTCCCACTATGCAGGTATTAGTACTAGTGCTAGTACTTTGGTTATAAAAAGGGGAACTACCTAAACGAAAATTACTCTACCTTTCCTCCTCATAAGTGTTGCTTCTTCGTCCGTCGATGCCATGGCCGGTGAGCAGAGCTCTAGGTCGAGAACTACTCGTAACAAGGGAGCGGCAACCAAGGCTGCAGAAAAAAAGAGAGGGCTCGCCGCCACGCAGAGACCTCGAAAGATCTCTCACGGGCAGACGATGGCTCCCAGGAGCGCCCTAGCCGCGGAGGCGAACATGCTGAGCCGGCGGAGATGGAGTCATTATCCCTCGACGACATGCCCAATCAGGTCAATAAGCACCTCAATAAGCAGAAGGAGTTCATCCAAGGCTTGATGGAGTTGCTGAAGGAGAGCCTCGATGACATGCCCGCTGAGCTCAATCAGCAGGGGGAGTTGACCGTCGGCTTGGTGATGCTGCTGAAGAAGAGCATTGCCTCGGAGAAGAAGGCGACCGGCAAAATCCTACGACTTCAGGAGGACAAGGCGAAGCTCTGCCACGAGATCGACCCGTTGAAGGAGAAGAACGCCGGCTGGAAGAAGCTGCATGAGAATAGTAGTTCCTCGATGAAGATTCTGCAGGCCCTCGTCATGTAACAGAAGGAGGAGTTGGTGAAGCTCCGCATTGAGCACCCGGCTGCTGTCAAGGTACGTAATGCGGCCGTGGAACAGATGATGAAGGCTCACATCGAGAAATCCCGCGTCATGGACAAAAATGAAGAAGATGGTAGAGGAGATGCGCAAGGAGATGGAGGTCGTGGAGGCGATGAAGAAGCGGTTACGACTCCGTGGCGAATTATATCATTTAGGGTGATAATCTTCCTTCTTCTTTTGCTCCTGTGTTTCATCTTTTGCTTTGGGTGTTTCACCGCACGTGTCACGTTCTCTGCGAGGCATGAATAGAAGAATGTTTTTTTTGAGGGAATGAATAGAAAAATTCTAACAATGAGATTACTAGCAAATTAGATCATTTTTATCGCCATATGGAACTGGGCTACCGTGTTTCGCGCTCCTCCATCGCAGTACTACTCCAATGGAAAACTTTTGTATACCGCATGGTTCTTTGCTCCTCCTCGATCAAGTCGTTGGTGCATTTATACGAGCAGTCAAATCACAAGGCCCCGCCTTCCAGCAGTATTGAGCCGTCAAATCACAAAGGCCCTTGCCTCTCGTGAAACCCACCAAGCTAGACTGCCCCGCCCTCTAACCTTTTAAAAACGTATACTTTTGTAGAGCAGTAGTATCGATGGATTGCGCCATGGAGCAAAACTTGAAAGTAAAAAAAGGTGGTACATATAGAGAGCGCTCCTCACCAAATTATGCATATAGTACTATTAAAAAGGCTAGTCACAATAATGGTGTCCAGCACAACCTACCCCTCAAATAAAACTAAGAGGGTGCTTGGATACATTTTAGTCCCATGACTAAAAGTAGTGGGACTAAAACATGCTACCCTCACCCATGCTTGGATCCAAATACTAAAAAGGCTAAAATCAAGTTAATGATCATTTATTATCCTCCAAACCCTCCAATCCAGAACTCGCCTGTGTCAAAGGAGAGGAGTTAAATGAGTAGAGAGAGGACTAATCCACATTTTAGTAGGGGTTCCCTTGACTAATTTTTTTTAATCTCAAGACTAGTTTTAGCCCCTCTTTAGTCAGGGGTGCTTGGAACTTTATCCTCGTAAAGAGACTATTTTTAGTCAGACTAAAATAAGTCCCTTGGATCCAAGCACCCTCTAAGCATCCTGGAATTCTTTGACAAAACTAAGCACCCTGAAATTCTTTGACAACTAAACTGCTGGCTATATGATGTTGGCCATATATATTGTACGTATATAATGTGAAGAAACGAGTGGTAGTACTATACCAACTAAAAGATTAAATGTAAGAAATACTAGTATGTACATACTGAAGAGTTAAAGTAACGAGAAGAAACATAACATTGTTCTGCTGGGGGCTCAGCACAACACACCCCTCAAATTAAATTAAGCACACCTGAAATTAAACTTTGCAACTATTTCGGTAGACACTGCATTAGAACCACCATGAGCAACGACACTGCCACCATACTCGGAGTCCTCGTCCAAGTCCTCGACTTCGTCCTTGTCCCTCTTCCTATTGGCCGATACTTCTTTGCTTGAACTGCACACTTGGCTGTTGCTCTTCATCCAATCCTTGTAGATATTGAAGCAAAGGTAGCCATCCATTGCGGCGTAGTGGATGTGGTCTATATCTAGTACATTCTGCTACCATGCATGACGATGAAACGTGTATGGAGGTTTCTCCTGCCAGGGTCAGCATTGAAGGCTGACGAGAGGACACCAACCAATTCTTCTGGAGGTCGAAGGTGTTGCCTACAACTAGGCCTATCTGATGCAAGACTGCTTTGTCATTAATAAAGTCTAAAGTAACGAATTTGACTAGGTTTCTCTCAAGGAAGTCCTTAAAATCCTGGCACTCAACGTCGGCATGGCATATGTGGTAGACCAAGCATAAGTCATGCACACAAACCTGGATCAGGGCAGGCTTCTTCCTCTCTTCATCCTTTAGATCCTTCTCTCGTCCCAGGACTGTGGTGTACTCAACATCTAGCCCAGCGACCCATTCATCATCTGAGTCTTTGAACATGCATGCGTCTGAAGCGAGAAAGGCATGCTTTCACCGTAGCGGAAGAACTGGTGTAGATGACCTCGAACTCATCGTCGGTGATGGTTCTAACCTTGTACTCACCGCCGATCATGGAGATTTGGGACGCCATGGATTTGGGAGGAGGGTTAGGATTAGTGGAACTGCTGTAATGTGAATGGACGGGACGACTAGGAGCGAACTGCCGTAGTATTGAAGGACGTGCGGGGACGAGTAGGAGTGAACTGCCAGCGTGCGAATGGCAGGGTAGTGGCTTTCCATTCTCCCATGATACGGGCTTCCGGGAGCCCTTGGATCTGAGATCGAATGGTTGCATGGCGTGATTCTAGACCTATGGGTGAATATCGTATCTTGGAGGGTTATTCTGCAAATTTTCAGCAACTTAGCATGCGACCGTTTGATCTCAGATCCAAGGGCAGCCAGCAGCCCATATCATGGTCGCGCCTACCACGACCGTCGCATCGCTCGCGCGGTCGCGCCCTTGGAGATTTAACACGGTGCGTCAGGCTATCTGATGTTGGCATGTCATACATAGTCATCACTTAGTCACTCATACTACAACAAGGTTGGCTATAAGGTTGGCTATAAGTGTATTTTTTACTCCTCTCTATCTCTTTCTTCGTACTCCCTCCGTCCCATATATAAGAATGTTTTTGACACTAGTGTAGTGCCAGAAACATTCTTATATTATGGGACACATGGAGTACTAGTATTTATTGCATTTGCCAAGGAATGACTTCTTCCAATGAAATGGTGTTGCTAAGTTTGCTTCATTTAATTAGCTATAGACTCAAAATTGTCTTTTCACCTAGGTACACGCGCTTAGCACTGTTTCTTCCTTGGGTCACCAAACTAGTCTCTCTCTTCTTGATTAACTTGCCATATCAGACTTTATGCCTATGTGGCAAGCTTAAGCACCTGTAGGAGCAAGTAAAAGTAAGTACAATAGTGCGCTTTACATGGCATTTTTGCATATGTGGAGGAAAGAGAGGCAAGGAAAAAGTGGAGAAGTGGGCTCTCATGCAAGAGACAGCCTCTCCTACATGGTGGAGCATTGGGAGAGGCACCTGTATGGAGGTGGTCAGGAATCAGGAGACTCACGCCAGTCGTAGCGCCGCAGTTAAAATGATAATGGCAAGTCAAATCACGGGGCCCCACCTGTCCAGCAGTAACTCGCTGTCAAATCACACGGCCCTACGTTTGCAGCAGCCTACTCCCACGTCTTCTCGCATCTCTGTCGAACCGACTAGGCGGAACTGCCCCGCCGCCTACCGCGCAGGAAAAGCCCCGCCCTCGACTTTTAAATAGTATACAATATACTAATTTTGTATCCATGGATTGCGCCCGCGCCATGGAGCAAAGAGTCTAGAAAACGGCGGTACACATGTACGGAGTATACAGCACACCCGTCGCGTTCACGTCGCACCCTAGATGGTCGGTCGGTCTGGCACGCTGCTCTCCGAATGGAACGCGCGTCATATTGTGTTTGCACACACATGTGGGACGACAATTGAGAACAGACCATAGGCACACTCCCCGGCCCCGCAAGTCGGGTGACTTAATAGAAGAGGGAGATGAGTGATAGTACTAGAGAAGTTTTGTACTACTTTGGTGCCTGGACGATCCCTGCAAGACATGGAAGATCAGTTCATCCATGCATGTGACCAGACTCCAGCAGACACGCCTGGATTGGCTATCATCTACATATCGTGCAGGCTGTGTTGTACATGGCTGTAGTTGTGGTGAGAAATCTAAAAAAAGGTTTCTTGTCATCTCACAAAATTAGGTGTCATGTGCTTCGGATCACTGCGAGGGTTAAACAGCGACAACTGAGTTGGGCTAGTCATTGGGGGCACATGCACGAACAGTGACTACTCAGCTGCCATCTAGGTCAAGCCGAGTATGTTAATTAGGACATCTATCGATGGACCCCTTTTCTACGAGTTTATCTTTAATTTGAGCTTTGTTCCTCGTCTAGTTTGTCCGTTGGGATTCATGTTGTCTCTTTTGGGCAGTGAGGTTATGATTTCTTGTCATGTGGCATTTTTTCATGTGATATGTTATAATCCGGCGCTTCAGATCAAAATGACGACAATTGCGCCTCCGAGCCACGTGCATGAATACTTCTCGATAGTCATTGACGAGGTCAAGCCGGCTCCGGTAGACAAAAGAAAACTAGTACTACTCCACTATATAGGCAGGAGCCTCCGCGCTTGATTGCTAGTGTTGCTCTCTTCACACTGTCTCGGCCTCTCCAGATCTAAACACGACAGCGGTGGTCACACTCTCTCTCTCTCTGCTCACCGCTGGTCATAGATCCAGCCGGATTGTAACACCCCGGATGTAACTTTCCCAATTTGTACTCCAACTCTTGCCGTTTCCGGCGTTAAGGTATTTTATTTTTCTTGGGTTCGGGTTTTTGTCTCCGTGTGTTGTTTTCATTGTCATGCATCTCATATCATGTCATCATGTGCATTGCATTTGCATACGTGTTCATCTCATGCATTCGAGCATTTTCCCCGTTGTCCGTTTTGCATTCCGGCGCTTCGTTCTCCTCCGGTGGTCATTTCTAGCTTTCTTTCGTGTGTGGGGATTAAACATTTCCGGATTGGACTGAGACTTGCCAAGCGGCCTTGTTTTACTACCGGTAGACCGCCTATCAAGTTTCATATCATTTGGACTTCGTTTGATACTCCAACGGTTAACCGAGGGACCGAAAAGGCCTCTTGTGTGTTGCAGCCCAACACCCCTCCAATTTGGCCCAAAACCCACCAAAACCCTCTCCTTCATCTAGAGCGTTCGATCACGATCGCGTGGCTGAAAACCGCACCTCATTTGGACTCTCCTAGCTCCCTCTATGCCTATATAAAGGCCTCTCCCCGAAATCCGGATCCCCCCTCGTTCTAAACCCTAGTCCCCTTCGTCTCCATGCGCCGGCGGACAAATATCATCCGGCCGGACACGTCCGGAGTCGCCGCCGCCCGCCCGCACCTATCAGGCGCCACCACGTGGCACAGCAGCCGCCGCCGCCGAGGCCCGTTCGGCCCATGGCGGGCCCTCGCCGCCGCCAACCGGGCCGCCGCCTCCTCAGCCGCGCCCCGCCGCCTCCTTCTCCGCGCCGCCGCTGAGCCGCCGCCGCCCCGGCGTCCACCGGCCGCCGCGCCACCGCGGGACCCCGCCGCCGCAAGCCGCCTGACGCGCCGCCTCGTCGTCCAAGCCGCCGCGGCCGCCAAGTCCGGCGATCCCGCCGCCCTCCGGCGTCCTCCCCGCGAACTCCGGCGAGATCCCGCCAAGTTCGACCACCATGACGCCATCGCCGGCGACCTCGACTCCGTCATGAACAGTGCCCCGACCGTGCCTCGGATTTCGTGCGAACCCTAGATCTGAGAGAGGTTGTTTTTTTACTATGTCCCCGGAAATTCCAGATCCATGTGCTCTTGTTCTTAGCCTCGTAACTTTGCATCCGTAGCTCCGATTTGGGCATATAGCATATCAAAATGTTCATCTCAGAGAGTACATCATTTCATTCCATTGCATCATTTTCATTTGAGTTCATCTTGATGCCCGAAATGCTGTTATAAGAGGGCTACTTGAGATAATTGTCAGATCTGCTGCTCCATTTAGCTTTTTTGTCATTTTTGCCATGATTAATGTGTGCATGATATGCCCTGATGTTCTACATATGTTTTGTTAAGGGTTTTGTCATATTTCCAGAGGTGCAACCCATGTATTTTTGTGATGTGTGTGGTGACTAGCACAAGCTTGCAAAGTGGTGCACTTGTTAATTCTGATTTTAGGGACTTAGCATTTCCACTAAGTCCTTGAGCTGTTTATCTCATGTTGCCATATGTTCATGTTGTTTCCTAGTGATCCATGCCTCTTTTGAGGATGACCAGTAAGGATGTTTTGTTAATATTGTAGTGCTATATCCATCCATGTCTTTGTTTGCAATTATGGAGCACCCTAGCTTGAGTCAATCGAGCTCTACTTTTGCTACTTTGTGAATCTGGGCAGATTGTCAACTTGTTTGCAATTTTGCCGATGATGTTGTAGTTGATCCGTGCATGCGATGTTATTGTTCTTGCCATGTCTAGCTTTCTTTTTGTGTATTCTTGATGTATGTATGCTTAGCCTATCATGACTTGCACCCTAGTGAGTGCATCGAGCTCATAAACATGCCTACTTGAGTTATGTTTTCAGCATGCTCCAGTTTTCACCAAGTCTGGGAACTGATTATGTTTTTGCCATGTTCACATGCTTGCAATTGTATTTTGTGATCCCTTTTGGCTCAAGGTCACTAAGGGACTTTTGTTAAGATCTTTGAGTAGCTCCATGCCATGCTTTCCTTTTCAATGTTCAGTTCCTGCAGCACGTAGTTTTGTTGCTCCGAAGAGTGCTACCTGATCTGAAATTCCAGACAAGTGTTAATTTCACTATGTCTGAGATCTGTTTGCCATATGCATTTTTGCCGTGCTTGTTTGAACCTGTTAATGGATGAATTGGCCGTAGCTCAGTGCTAGACTTTTGTTAAGCATCTTGTATGCATCCCTTCCATGTATTTTGGTGTCATGTTTGGATGTTGTAGCATGTTCATCTCATTGCATTTAGATGGCTACTTACTGTAAATCGCAGACCGGTGTCATATTTCAATCGCTTGCCATTTCCAAACTGTAACTCCGATTCCGGCGTTCTTTATATCGTTTTCAAGCGATTTCATCTCATCTTTCCAGTGGTATACTTGGATTTCCAAGTTGAGGCCAGGTTCATGCATTCCTTGTCACATCTTGCATATGCATCCCGCATCACATCCCGCATAGCATATCATCTTTGCATCATCTTGTTTGATCCTTGCACGTGGTTGATTTGTGTCCTTGTTGCTTGTTTGTCTTGTTTGGGTAGAGCCGGGAGACGAGTTTGCTAACGAGGAGCCCATTGAGTTTGCTTTCGAGGATCCAGCCAACTCTGACAACTGTGCAGGCAAGATGATCATACCCTCGAAATCACTACTATCTTTGCTATGCTAGATTGCTCGCTCTTTTGCTATGACCAATGCTATGATGCCTACCACTTGCTTTCAAGCCTCCCAAATTGCCATGTCAAACCTCTAACCCACCATGTCCTAGCAAACCGTTGATTGGCTATGTTACCGCTTTGCTCAGCCCCTCTTATAGCGTTGCTAGTTGTAGGTGAAGATTGGAGGCCGTTCCTTGTTGGAACTTTTATTTACTTGTTGGGATATCATTATATTATCTTGTTATCTTAATGCATCTATATACTTGGTAAAGGGTGGAAGGCTCGGCCTCTCGCCTAGTGTTTTGTTCCACTCTTGCCGCCCTAGTTTCAGTCATATCGGTGTTATGTTCCCGGATTTTGCGTTCCTTACGCGGTTGGGTTATAATGGGGACCCCTTGATAGTTCGCCTTGATTAAAGCTTTTCCAGCAATGCCCAACCTTAGTTTTACCATTTGCCACCTAGCCTTTTCTTTCCCTTATGTTCTGCAGACTCAAGGGTCATCTTTATTTTAACCCCCCCGGGCCAGTGCTCCTCTGAGTGTTGGTCCAAACTGTCAGCCGCCGGTGGCTACCAGGGGCAACTCTGGGCTGGCCTACCGGAAGTTTAGACAATCTGAGTGTGCCCTGAGAAAGAGATATGTGCAGCTCCTATCGGGATTTGTCGGCACATTCGGGCGGTGTTGCTGGTCTTGTTTTAACCTGTCGAAGTGTCTTTAAGAACCGAGATATCGAGTCTGATCGGAACATCTTCGGAGGAGGTCTATTCCTTCGTTGACCGTGAGAGCTTGTCATGGGCTAAGTTGGGACTCCCCTGCAGGGATTTGAACTTTTGAAAGCTGTGCCCGCGGTTATGGGCAGATGGGAATTTGTTAATGTCCGGTTGTAGATAACTTGAACCTTAACTTAATTAAAATGAACCAACTGAGTGTGTTACCGTGATGGCCCCTTCTTGGCGGAATCCGGGAAGTGGACATAGTGTTGGAGTAATGTTTGTGCAGGTTGCTCTCTAGTTTCTCGCTCGCGCTTTGCCTCCTCTTCTCGCTCTCTTTTGCGAATAAGTTAGCCACCATTTTTGCTAGTCACTTGCTGCAGCTCCACATATACTTTTACCTTGCCTTACCTATAAGCTTAAATAGTCTTGATCGTGTGGGTGCGAGATTGCTGAGTCCCTGTGGCTCACAGATTACTATTACACCAGATGCAGGGCCCGATGATTCCGCTCCAGGAGACGCGTTTGAGCTCAAGTGGGAGTTCGACGAAGACTCTCAACGTTACTATGTTTCCTTTCCTGATGATTAGTAGTGGTGTCCAGTTGGGGGTGATCGGGACCGTGTCGCATGTTGGGTTCTCTTTTATTTTGGCGCCATAGTCGGGCCATGAGTGTTTGGATGATGTAATGTTATTTATGTACTTGATTGACGTGGCGAGTGTAAGCCAACTATGTTATCTCCCCTTTATTATTTATATTACATGGGATGTTGTGAAGATTGCCTAACTTGCGACATACGCCTTCAATGCGATTATGTCTCTAAGTCGTGCCTTGACACGTGGGAGCTATAGTCGCATCGAGGGTGTTATACGGATCCTCTCCGTCGGGGAAGGTGAGAAGGTGCAACGTTCACGTGGTCGTCCTCGGCGACGGCTCTTACCCACTGCTGTGCGCGTCCCGATCAGCCTGCCTTGCCGTTCTCTCCCAAGCACCGCTGGCGAGGGAGGGCCTCCGACCCCTTGTTCTTCGCTGCCATAGTGTGGGCAGATCCGGCCTCCCGCCGCCCACCTAGCGACATCCCGGCGACCATCAGGTATAACTTCCTTCGAAACCGGCCTTGCTCTACTTCTCGAGCTCCTGACATCACTGCATTTGTATCTTTTACTATTTCTCAGGCCCCCTCGTAGATAGGATCAATCGGCTGTTCGAAAACCACCTAATTTTTTTACGTTTAAGAGGTAAAACTAGTTCATGCACTTGAACCTAGTACTACTTGGTTCAAACAAGGAAGAAAGGGGGTGGGGGTGGGGGAGGATTTGTTACCTGAATCTAGGACTTGGTCGAAAGAGGAAATAATGGAGGCGAAAAGTAGCAGAGACTGGCTATCCAACTGGTCTGTAGGTCTAATAGGGAAATAAAGGGAAATGCAGTACAAACTCAATATAAACCCGATCTATTGGTTGAAAAAGGAAATAAAGTGGGGACTGGGGGACAACACTACAAAAAAAATACACTTCCGTGATGATACGTGTTTTTCACAGTAGGTCACGTTTTTTGTCATGCATGTACATCCATGACGATTTTATGACAGAATCAAGATAGTCATACCTGTGCTGTCATAGAAGTATTCCATGACATTACCAAAATTATCATCACGGAAGTGTCCACTTCCATGACGATAAATCACGCTCACAGAAGTGCTTTCGTCAAGGGTGACCAACACATGGCATCCACGGTAACGGAACACCATTAAGCTATCGGGTTGGATTTTGGATCCGATAACCCGTTAACAGCCCTGACCAATGGGAAATTTCCATGTGTAAAATTCTGATTGGCCGAAGGGAACACCTGTCAGCTCGTCAATGGGCCAGATGTCTCCCATCCATTGGAGGAGACATGCCTATGATACGTCGACACGTGGCTGGGCCCAACAGAGGCCCATATAGGTTAAAAAGGCTAGCCCAGCCAAAGGCCCGTAGAACTTAATCAGGTACTAGTGGGCCAGCCCAATAACGGCCTGCTTAATAAAGGCCCATTTACGGCACGAAGCCAGACCTGGCCCGTTAATTGTTCGCCCAATATTTGGGCCCATTTACGGCCCGAAGCCAGATCTGGCCCATTAATTTATCGCCCAATATTTGGGCCCATTTGCGGCCCGAAGCCAGATCTGGCCCGTTAATTGTTCACCGAATATTTGGGCCCAACTACAGCCCAGTGACTTTCGGCCTGTTAGAGGCCTAATGTAGACATGGGCCCATTTCAGCCCGGTGTGACTTTCGGCCTGGGAATGGCCTCTGCTGCCCATGGGCCATATATGGTCTGACGGGACATCGGGCCCACTAACGACCCGTGCTAAAGATGGCAACAGTTAAGCCCAACGTGACTTTGGGCCTGTTAAAGGCCTGTCGCGTAATTTGGCCCGTTGATGCCTGTGCTAAGCTTTCGGCCTCTTAAAGGCCCATGATATCAATGGGCCAACTAAGGCCCGAGATATGTTTCAGCCTGGTAACGGCCCATGAGCTAACAGGGCCCAAAACGGCCCGATCTACATTTCGGCTTGCTGAAGGCCCGTCGACGACTAGTGAAAATTGAGGCCCAACATGCATTTTGGCCTGCTAAAGGCCCGTGGTCTCATCTCGGCCGTAATAGGCCAGTACAATATTCATCCTGTTAATGGCCCAACGCTACCTGGGCCAAACTAAGCGCTGGGTCGACAAAAGGCCCAACTAAAATATAGGCCGTTGTAAGTTTGAGCCTGACGCAATGTGTGAAGGCCCCAATCATTCGGGGCCAAGAAAGACGTAGGCCGGCCCAATTGTGGCCCGCTAAAAACCTGGCCCGTTAGAGTCGAATGTTTCGGTTCGGTCGACCACATCTGATTTTTTTTCAAATAGCAAATGATGGAAGTAACTAGCAGGAATTAAGAACAAACCTACTCTATACAATAAAGAAATTACGACATAGTAACTAAGAATAAACCTACACTATACAATAAAGGATTTAAGGTATATTACATCCACTGGGCATCGAAGTTCGCCACCAGTGATCATAAAGCGCAACGAAGAAGCAGATTACAAAAACTGGGCACCATTGCAGCGTAACAAAATAATACTGAACCGAGACCACTTCCAAGACAGTTCAAGAAAGGTTAGCCTTGCGGGGGAACTGCTGCGCAAGCTGCTGAGCAAGGTTGTGAGACCGGCCTAGCATGTCGGTCATAGCTTCTAGGTGTAGCTGTTTAGCGACGAGGTTCTCATTGGTGTTCTCCGCAATCTTTCTTAGAGATAGGACTTCAAGTCGAAGTTGAGTTGCAGAATGCCTTTCTGCTAGAACTTGGGACTGAAGAAGTCGAACTGATTTAGACAACGAATTCTGTGAGCTTGTTTGACTGTTAGTCTCAAGTAACTTGAACACTGCATCAAGACAAGACTTTGGGGTTGTCTCGCTATCTTCAAGATGTTTTGCCTTCTTTGCTGCAATATATGTTGGGTTTGTCTCACAGCCTTCAGCAGACTTGTGCATGCCATCAGGCATATCACCCTGAAACAAAGCAGAGAGATGACAGGTTTTGCACATGTATAAACAAATATGATAAGTGTTCTGTCAATTCTATCCAATTTCAAATTAGAAAATAAAGAGTAAGTTCAAAATAACAATAGCATAATTTGGCATTGTTCATAATGCGGGGAGCTTCACCACACTACTGGATTACCATGTCGACATAACAAGCATAGATGAAGGGCAAAGAAAATCATTGTATCTATTTTGGATAATGTGCATGGCATGTTGTTCATATCATCAGCCACATCAGTAAGATAAAACAGGAGATGACAAGGTGCAAACGTGGGCTGCTTCACCACACACTGGATTATAGAGCCACAAAAACAAGCATACATATAGGGAGTATTAAGTAATGTGCATGGTATGAATAAGGAATTTGGTTTTACAAGTAAAACTTAGAACTTAAGGTTCTTACGAACATGCATTTTGGTAGAAACAGCAAACTAAACAACAGTAAACGATAGGGAGTATGAGCAAATTAAACATCAATTGAGGATAAACGCTTTAGAAGGACTGACTTACATTAACAGTTAACACCGGCTTTATAATGCCCTTCTCCATGTCAAGGGAAGGATAACTCAAGAATTTCAGCACAGAATCTTCTTCATAAGCATTGCATGTACTCTACATTTTGTAGAGAGTAATTATAGATATGATAATACTGGAAGGGATAGAGGATAATGAAGATAAGATGCTACATAATCAACTACCAATCCCTGGAAGTACAAGCGTTACAGGACAAAATGTATTGACAAGAGCAATGGGCTACACTTCTGCACTGGCATTGTCTATGTATTCTACTTGTTGGTAAGATTAAATATAGATCTGATCATATTTAGTAAATGGTGGCCGAGGGAGATAAGATGCAGAATGCTACAAATGAACCAATCCCTCTTCCCATAATACAAGAGTGTTTTGAACACTGGTGTACTATACAAAACGTTCTTATATGGGACGGAGGGAGTAGCTGTTAATGTAAGTATAGTGATAGACCACGTTCAGTCCTTACAAGAGGACTGCAGAGCTAAACCTCTTCAAAAGCATTGGGTTGATTCTAAATTTATGTAAGAGTCCATGAGTCCATACGGATCTTATAATGTCCACCAAATGGATGATTACGAGGCTAAAATGTGCAGTGATGCTACATAATCAAACAGCTATGAAAGTAAGTATGGTCATACAGGGCAAGAGGTACTCACAAGAGCAATGCAATGTGTAGTATAGTTGCGAGATTCTATGGTCCCTTGAGAACGAATGTTATTCTGCTAACAGTTTTCGTACAAGTGAGACATTAAGGCAATTGTAGAAATGTAGTTCAAATTGTGATGTGATATCATAGACAGTACCTTACGCTGCAGCCGAGACCAATGTGTAACAAGATTATTCTAGTCATCGTCGGATAAATGTAGCACCGGAGACTTTATAGAAATTTTGTTCAGAGGCTTGCCATCGAAGTGCGCTTGCCTCAGGTAGGAACGATACTTCATCAACGAGTGCTTGAAAAGCGCAACCAACCCTTGCTCGTCATCACAATCCAGTTTGCTCCTCGCCTATTTAAAAGAATGAAAACTTGTGTCTTCTGTCAGCAGAAACATATGCAGTAATGACCATGAATAACATTAGTACATTACTTACGCGTAAGTTGCGGAGGAAGACTGGAAATTGTTCTGTTCTACGGTATAATCTTTCCATGAAGGAAAGATGCGCACAAAGTTCCTAACAACAACATAAGCTTCATCTTCTAAACTGGGAAGAAATGGAACATGGGTCCTATTTGCTGCAATTGGGGCTCTCTCTGGTTCGAAAAGGGATTTGGCAACTGGATTTGGTGTACTCTTTGCTGTAATAGGGGTTTTGCGTCGTACAACTGGTGCTATGTCAACTGGCATAATCATACTGTTTGCTGCAGTTGGGGTCTGCTGAGTTGGGGCATCAGAAATGACCAGTGTAGTAGGGCTAGAGTCTGCTAGAGTTGGGGTATTTTGTGGGTCAGGTGATATTGCAACTACACCTAATGGGATATTTGATTTATCAGGTGCCACTACCTTTTCCAAATACTTTGCTTGCGCTCCTCCACAATCAGCAATCACCCTCTTCCTTTTGAACGTCTGATACACAAGAACATCATTTGAATGGATAAATATGGTATGATGACAGATGGAATATGTACTGAAAATGGATAGGCAGGGCGTATTCACATACACGATGTGTAAACTAAGCTAATGGCAGTTCAACAAAGTAGAAGCAATGCAAAGCATCAGTTGCAAGAGATGTCCGAGCAATGTAACCTTGCAAAGTTAGAGCAAGTATCTTGATGGGTGAATAAGATAGGGCATCTTCCTCTGACTCCTCCACTAGGGAGCTACATTGACTTAGGTCTCCCTCTAGCTCAGAATCACTTTTAGGATCATATTCTGAGTATGAATCTGTAGGTGGAGAGCGTTTTCATTGCATTGCATCCAGACTTGATTTCAGTCCCTTAATGCCAAGTTTGACATCCATGGCATTGTTCTGATTTATTCTTTTCATGAGCACAAGCTCATAATCATTATGATGCTGTTCAGAATCTGAGATTCATGAAAACATAAAAAGTAGTTAGATTATCTATGGAATGCATTGCGGATTCAACTCGGAGAGTGTCTCGCTATAAACCCCTGCATATGCAAAGTTCACCTCCCCAACCGTGCTGAGCAGACTACACACAGAAATACAAACCCCTTATGTCTCTATAACAGTTTAGCTTCAAGGGTGGAGTGTTGGTAGTGCGACACAAGGCAAGTAGGCATATTGTATTCCATGTAAAAGATCGAAACCTATGTAAAAGCTGGAAATGACACTTTCTTTCTATACAATGCAGTGTTCGTTACCCACACATGATGGAAGAGATCACATAGAGAAATACTATTCACTCATGTCTACGGTTCCAGTATTTAGAAACAGGGTGGTCCACCCTAAAAGAATATTGACAACAAATATGACAAGGCAAGCATAGATGTAGTGAATCAACCATTTACTTGTGAGCTTACTAGGACAAGTATGCAGAATTGTAACTGCAGTAAGAGACCGTCCAAAATCTAAATGAAGAGGTTTGTCTAGCACTTATTGTTTGTAACTAATCGACGTGAATAATTGGATATTATATCGAATGAGTAAGAAAGACAAGTAAAATTCTCAACAAACCTGGCTTGCAGTAGTAATCTGGGTCAATGTCACTACGACCAACAATCCAAAATGACTAGTTTCTATTCCGAGGGCCAGAATTTTGAAAACCCTGTGAACTTTAGAGGTACTAAAGATTACCGAAATACATGTGAACCATTAAGTGTAGGTAGTACTGAGCACACAACAAACCCTAATGACAGTCTTGCCTAATGAGTAATGAATCAATTAGAATATGGGCGATGAGGAGTGGCTGCTGAGTGTTGAGGACGTATCTCAGGATAAATCGGGTTGGCTTGGTGGGTGATGCACGCCTGAGCCTTGAATGGACTGGGAAGGTAGGCACGGCGGCACGCCCGGGCAGCGGTGACGCTGTTGGGCGAGCGGCTCCTGGCCTCCTGTTAGTCCGGCATCTCCTCCTAGAGTCATGCCGTCCAGGGACGGCAAGTCGCCGGCGAGGCAGGTGGCTGGGGGCGAGTAGAGATCGGAAGCGCGCAGCAGAACAGAGGGGAATCGGGCCCTGGGACGACCCAAAATCCCAGGGTGGGCCGGCCCACCATGGGCACCCTGTAGAGATACACACCCGAGTGGCGAACATGCACTTTCGAAACTAATTTAGGAACATTTAGCTGACCAATTAAACAACTCTGTTTTAATAATATCAGATTCGTATTTGAAAAACTAAGCTTGTTTAGCTTGATGGGTGGAGCAGTGTTATTATGGCACGAAGAACGTATTCTGATCGTATAGTGATCATAAAAGGGGGAAACTCTAAGCATATTTTTTTAGCAAAAGAGGGTTTCCCCTCCGATTTCTATTAAAGAAACCACCACGGAACCAACATGATCAATTAAACGCTAAGCATGATCAATTAAACCGTATTATGGCTGTGCCATGGCAGATTTGAAGCTACAAACTGGATAAATGATATTTAGCATCCATTGTTTGCTTCAAACTAAGAACTAAATTCTAAGAGCTGAAAAGAAAGTAGAGTAACCAAGTTAAGATATATTTTCTGGTTGAGATCAAAAAGTTGAGGAGATATGAAGTACCACCTCTCTTGCGGCGCCGTGTAGGCATCGGGGGTGCGATGGCTGTCAGTGGCCTTGAAGCAGATCTGCGACAGTAGACGGGTGCATCGGGGGATAAGTCCTGTTGCGGTGGAAGAGAAGGTCGTGTGAGCAGCCCCGACAAAGAGTACGATGACGCCGATGAAGCGAGAAGACACGATGCAAGGCTATTGGTCCGCGTCGTGGATGAGAAACGCCCATCTCTAGCAGTGGATGACGCGGTCTTGGTAGGCGCTCTGGCATGGTGGAGGACAGTGGCGATGGATGTGGTGGAGGATGGCGGCGATTGATGGGGTGGCGGACGGAGGCTGGTGTGGGGATGGGGTGTTCTAGCGCGGACGGTGTATGAATGGGAAAATGGAGGGAGAGGTACGGGGAACCATGTTTTTGGGACGGGCCTGTCTGAAATATGGGAAAGTTATGAACTTAGCCCCCATTTAAAATTTGGACGTCTCGTCGGTTGGGGATAGGACGGTAATCTCGCATCTCACCAATATTTGCCCAGAGCGATTTCAGGCAAGGAGAGGGTGGTTGGCGCCCATGGTTGGCACCCATGGTGTATGAACAGGGCTGACAGGTAGGGCGGTTGTGTCACGTCTGAGTGAAGTTACAAACCTGCACCTATTGAAAGTATTTGCCTACATCGATTTCGGCCGAGTCGAGTTTGTTTTGCCACCCACCATGTATGAATGGGGAATGGAGGGAGAAACAGAGGTCTTTCGGACGGGCTTGAATCAAATGAGTTTTGCCGCCCATGTTTGACGCCCACCGTGTCGGAATGGGCTCAGAGGTGGTCGTGTCACGTCTAATTGAAGTTACTAACCTACCCCTATTTAGAGTAGTGGAAATTGGGCCGATGGATTGTCCGTGTAATGGGTAGACAGTAATTTCCATCTCCCAATCACTTGGCTTCGGGCAGCCGACGTAGGAGTGGACATTTTGCTGCTTCTTTTGAATTTTGGGAAAATAAGCATCCATGTTTACCCTGGCAACTAAATTCGAATCCATTTTGTATTCCTATATGAATATGTATAAATCATTCTATGTGTTTCTATATATCTTCAAAAGGACGACAAAGATGTATTCCACTTTCATATATGAATATGGTTTACTAATGCCGATACTCAAATTCAGAAACTAGAATCCAGTTTAAGGTGAATTCGAATATTTGGAACACTTCATGTCCAACTCAAATGTCACATGCAGCATAATGTGTACTCCCATTTAGATATGTACACAAGCGATGCATCAAGATTCAAATACCGAGTCAATCGACCAAGAATGTATAGAACTAACCGACATATAAACACTTATAGAGTATATGGATCAATAATATCAACTAACATACATAAGCCAGGCCGCTATACTTTTTTTTGGCTACAACAACATCCTTTTTTTTGCCAGCATCTTGGACCTTTCCGATGCATGCCACTTATGGTCCATCTATACTACTACTATTGTTGAATGCACATTCAGCCCGATTGGCATATTTGTAGGTCTGGCACAACAATCCAAATGAAATGTCTCCGAGTCTTACCAATTAATATAGACTTGTGCTCAAATAAAATTACAAACCAAAAAAAAAGACAATTATTACATGATCTCCAAAACAAATGGTTTGATTGATTACATGAACAGAAAACACAAAGGTTATTCAACTTTGGAAAGAACATTTCATCTGATTTACCAAGTAGGAATTTAATTTCCTTTTTTCCTTCAGGACCTTAACAATCTGGTCAGTCTCAGCTTGCTTCGTTTTGAAATCCACCAAATATTTAATGTTTGTCTTGAGTACTGCTTGTGATTGTACTATTTGCTTCCTCAACATGTCAACTTCATCTCTAAGTGCAGAAGCAGAATCTCTTTCTACCACTAGTTTAGCCTCTAGAGCATCAGCAGTTGGCAATTCATAATGCACGATTGGGCCGGTGCCACTGCTGTGGGATGATGCAACGTCCATGGGGACCTCGCTCTTCGATCATGGGCTAACCTGTTTTGCCATTAAAGTTCCGATTGGATTCAGAAAAGTTGAAGTTAGCAAAACATCTCAATTGGGAGTTATAACAGCAAACCAGTTAAACAAACAAGGAATTAAAGAGTTTCAATTGGATGCTGAAAAGTAGCTATTAACATCATTGTAACCCGCTGTTGCAGCAGCAAAGCAGTTAAACAAACAAGTAGATATTTAAGTTAAGGCAAACAGGTAATTCTTAACAGTAAGTATCAAACACATAGATAGGCGCAGTCTACAATATGATTAACATGCTATGCCATTATGTAATTAGTTGCAAACTAAATTAAGCCAAGCAACGTAATTGAACAATTTTGCAATAAGTGGCTAACTAAAATTCCGACAAGCAGGTAACTGAACTTACGCTAGTTCTTTGTACAGGCACACTGCAACTTCTTTTTCGCTTACAAGGTTGTACGAAGGAGTCCATGGCATCAATTGCTTGGATACGCAGTCCCAATACTTCTTTCTTCCCACACTGCATGGGTAAGTCGAATGGTTAATCTGGTAAGATGGTGCGTCCTTGATATGTTATATGAGGACGAGTAGTCAGACTAGTTGTAGCCAAACACATCACACTGGCTTTTACTGTATATTTCATGCAATTACTTTTGGCATATCGAGATCTAAGCAATCTACAATAGGATGAAAAGACTAGCATCCTTCACATTATTGGCGAACTCAGTTCATAGAAACAAGCAATTCATCCATTCTGTGGGTAAATCAAAAGCGCCACTCGAATATTTTTCACTATCCAATCATACACGCAAAAGGGGCGACGCCACCATAGGGGCTGGTATGGGCGGCCGCCTCAGGTGGCTGGAAAGTGTGCACCTAGTTTGAGTCGTCCAGGTTGGCCCACGCTAGTTTTGTTCGTCCCAACGCACGAGCAGGCAATGTAAAAAATGAAGAAAAATGTTTCAATTTGGATGGGCCAATAACATAAGTGCAAGGCAGGCCCTATAGCAGGTTCGTGGCCCAAACGAGCGCCTCCCATATCGATCAACAACAGGAAAAATCCCAATTCATTTGCTCCAGCCTCCAGTCTGGTTCGCTCCTAACCTAGTCGCCGCTGGACAGACCAACACAACACTTCCTCGCACCCTCATTGGAGGGCGGTCACCGGGCTTCAAGCGAACGGAAGGATAAGAAGATGAAGATCCAACCCTGGGTGTAGCCTTGCGTGGGAGGCAGCGGCAACAACACATGCATGGTATCGAGCTTGCGCAAACGGTCAGTCGCAGCTTGCAAGAGTAGCATGCGCAACGAGCAGGTACATCACATCCCTGATTATATCTAATTCAACTCTTCAATTTCTGGCCAATAGTTAAACCTGACGGTGTTGTAAAACTGCTTGTATGTAGGGAATCTATGAGAAAATGAAACCAATTTCTACTTATTTTGTAAGTCCCCCAATCAATACTGAACTGATTGAATCTGATGTATCTAATCAAGTTTCCGGTGCAAACATACAAGCTCATGTTGTTCTTGAGCCAGAAGTGTCTAATGAATAGACTGCTAATGAAGGATTTGATGCAAACATTTTACATGCTCCTGGTGATGAACATATAGTGTCTAATGAGGGATATAATGCAAGCATTTTGCAAGCTCATTGAAGGATTTAGTGTCTAATGATGATCTACTATGTTGAGAGAGACAGAGATTTGCAAGCATTGATGACAAGTAAATTATAGTGCATTTTCATAGCTTGAGGAAACGTCGAGGCCATATACCAGAAAGACCCCGTCATGAAAACATAGCATAAATACTTTTCTAATCTATTGTTTGAAACTATTGGCATACTTGTGCAGGATAGATATATTGATATGCAGTTTGCGCACTGGTTATACGTGCAATTACACTTCGATATTTTCAGCCAGAGAACGAATAATTCAAGCAGGTACAGACCATGTTTGTAGTCCTTGTACACCATGTTGCATTTTGTGTTCTTTGGTGCTTGCATCATTTAGTGTTTATAATCTGAACTACTTTGGATCATTAGCTGGTTTTCAAAGTGCATGTAGCTTCACATTTCTCAAGTTATGTTGATTTCCGGAGTGCAAGTGCCTTCGTATTTTTTAAGTTAAATGTTCGCCCCTGGTAACTTGAATTCGTGGATCAGCCACTACACACAAATCATACACGAATGCCAGTACAAATTAAATGAAAATGCAGGGACTTACGCTAGCTCGTTGTACAGTCTCACTACAGCTCTGCTTGCGCTTGGGATGTTCCATGTACAAGTCCATGTTACCACTTGCTTGGATGTGCAGGCCTTGTGCTCCTTGCATCCCCCTCTGCATTTTTGACACGGCGAATGGTTGATCAAATAAGAGGAATCGACCTTGATGTTGTACCGGAGGACATATACTTACAAGGTTATACTGGTGTGCAGGATATGTACCAGATCCCGTAGCGCCATCATGCTTTGCTAAAAAAAGGATTTGCTTGTTTTAGATGATATCTCCAGAAGAAATAAGTGTTAAAGTCAGAGTTGCATAGGCGTGTAAGCTAAGAGAGCAGTCAAAGGATATCCAAACATCGTCGGAACAGTGCACAAGGGAGTGATGTGTGGATACATAGTTCGGGCCGGCGTTTGGGCATGCTCGCCTAGCTAGAGTGCGGGTCACTTCAGAGCCGTTGAGGGTGATGCGCTAGAGTTGGCTGGCCGCGCACGGATGCAGATCTTGAGTGGCAGCAGAGCGCTATGATGCGGTTGATGAGACCGTTGGTGAAGCCCCAACGGCCTCGGGGGGCGGAGGTGCGATGATGTGCTCGGTGAAGTAACCCCGGTGAGCTGGGAGACGGCGTCGGTGAAGCACACTTGATACGGTGGAACTCGGTGTCTATGAGGCACGTCGGTTGCGGTGGCCGACGTTGTCGGTGGACCACCCAGTACGGTGGACGAGGGCGTAGATGAGGTAGCTCCGGTGCGGTGGTGAAGCGCGACCGTCGTCTTCGTTGTCGTCATCCGGCACAGAGGTGGGGAACAGTGGGGAAAGAGACGAGACGAGGGGCGATTCGAGGGTTGGCGGCAAATTAGGGATTTGAGCAAAATCTGGGTGCGGAAGGGGACAGTGGAGAAGAGAGATTTCGCAGGGCTGGAATTGGAACTGCAAGATATTTCAATCCGAAACGTGGAAGCGCGAACTTATATTGTCGTCGTCCTTTTTTGGGGGGAGGGGCGGGGTGGCTTGGTACTACGCGCCTGTCCGACACACGCGACCACCCCGACAGGACTATGCTTCGGTGCCTTAAGGCACCTGCCTTTGTGTCCATGACATGTGGGCCCAACAGGTGGCTGGCCCACATGTCAGTGACCCAAAGGCAATTGCCTTTAAGGCACCGGAGCAGCGTCCACCCCGACACGACCCTGGTCTGCCTGGTGCGCCTACATTTGAGAATGCAAACGAATCTTCTTTCATTTGCAAACGAATCTGTATGTATTGCCATGCCCGTGTTTTCCTTGCAATAATTAGTCATTCGAAACGAGATACTCCATCCGTTCACTTTTGTAAGTCATTTCAGACAACTTAAAATGAACTGTTTTGCACATTGTCTGAAATCTCTTCAAGGTCTTATAAAAGTGAATAGAGGGAGTACTATAAATTAATTAATGAGGAGTTATTTGAAAAAAATTCGAAACGGTACCCATGCTATCATGGATTAGAGTGTGTGTCACATAATTAGTTATTTGAATTAGAGTGTGTGTCACGCAGTTAGTTATTTGAATTAGAGTGTGTGTCACGTAGCGATCTCCAATTCTAACGTGGATTTCGCATTTCATTGTATCCACGCTACTTTTTAATACAAATTCATATGTATATGATGAACACCATGGTAGTGAGAAAACTTTTGGATGGATGTAAACATATGACCTACAAAATAGCACAACAAACTGAGTCAATGTCAACTTTTCGAAACTTAGTATGGCACAAATTCGAAATAATTACCCGTATGCCTGGTCCTCAGTTCAAATCTTACAATGTACACCGAATTGAAACATCGATATTAAGTCTCGTGCTATGTACATTCAAATGTTGTTTTTAGCCCCCCCCTCCCCGCACAAACACTACATACTTCTTGTATTGGTTAATATTCCTCTTCTAACCACCTTAGGAAGCTATCGGTTTCCAACACACGTTCATTGTTTCTCTCCATGTTTCGATCTCTAAGTCTCTCAACTACACAACCCCTTTTTCCACTCTGTTACCAAATGTATTTACCTCACACACCCGCCATTGCACCCCATGCGGAGCTCTCTCTCCCCCCTCTCCCTCTCACCCTCTCGCGCTAAATACATGCATTGCCTATCTAGCCCCCCAACCTCTCGTGCGCACGCACACACATTGTATATCTAGGTCAGTCCCTCGAGACTGTCTCACTCTTTCTTCCGCACGACAGGCCACACTCGCTCAATCTCGCTCTCTTTATCTGAGTCTCGTTTAACCTCGTTTTCTTTCACACACAAATGATATATCTCCCTGTTCGGGCCTCGATCGACACACTCTATACTCTCTCACGCAGATTGTCTATCTAGGTCAGTCCATCCAAGCCGCCGCCACTCTTTGGACCTCATGGTGGGCCACGCTCACTCAATCTCTCTCTCTCTCCATATGTCTCGATTGACCTCGCTCTTTCTCGGACAAAAACGATATATCACCATGTTTGAGACCGATTTGACCTATTCACATTGTATACTCTCTCATGCACATCGTCTATCTAGGTCACTCTCTCCAACCCGTCTCACTCTTTCGATCGCACGATGACCCTATGTGATCGGTTGACCTTGCTTCCTCCCACACACAAAATATATCTACACGTCTGTGACTGGATCATCTCTCAAGCTCTATCTTACAGCCCTCACCCTTGCTAAAAAGCTCAATCGGACAATATCTCTCCAGAGCATATATATTTGTTCAATGAATGTCGGAGCACACTCACTTTGTATCTCTATCTACATGTCTCTCGATTGACCTCGCTTTCTCACACCGTATCTTCCACGCGTTGAAGCTACTACCTCTCCATCCCTCGCAAAGCCGGAGCTATTTTCATTGTGAGGGGCACTCCAACCTTGGATTAATTTGTGTAGGCATTTATTCCGGTCGGTTTAGATTATATTTTCATAGCATTCGGGCTACAACTACTCCAAACACCGTTGCAACCCACACAACTCCCCTAGTTGATTTCCTCTGGCTCGGTCATCGCTCTCTCGCACGTCCTTTCTCGCCTTCAATGTTGCACCATGATATTATTGAAAAAACTATGTTGTTCTCTTTAATTATTATAAATAAGCTACAAAACTACACACCGATAGTCCACTTGGAATGGAACAAATTTCGACCCACAAATTAAAGTGCTACAAACTACACACCGAGGGGCCCACATGTCATGAAACAAATTTGGACCCATATACAAATTAAAAAATAAAGGACAAGGATCGAACATGCGACCGGGCCTTCAAGCCGCACGTCAATAGGCAACATACGTAGAATAGCAATGTTTGTTGTACCCCCTTTGTTCACATAATGTTTTTATATTACCACAGCCTAATTAATGGATAACATGTAATATTATTTTTAGTACTATTCGCCTTCACTTACTGGTGGGTTCCATGTGTGCTCTCTCTCTCCTCCCCTTCTGCATTTAGACGCACGGGCAAACAGGAAGAACTCACGGGCGATGTTGCCGTTGACCATATCTAGACGCGTTCACAAGTCACGGCACCAGTTTCACGTACTAGCAGCACTAGTCAGTGCGTATGTGCAATGCACGTTAATTTGGAAGTATATTAAGTGCATGCGTATATTAACTACTAGCATATTATTTGCGTGTTGTCATGTGATTAGCACTATTTTTAGCATGAAATTAACTGCACGCTAAACGTGTTGAGCGCTCGACATTGAAGCAGTCTAGGTCGTTGGATGACAAGGAATACATGTGGCTTGATGACGTTTTATATTTAATTTGATACGGCTCTAGCAGAACATTCAATCGATCAAACCATACATTTTGTTCAGTCTGACTCCAACTTTAAATTATACGACGATCGATATAAAATAAACGGAAATGATAAACATTCGGATTTTAAGCATGGCAATCCGAACATTTTTCATGGAAAATTTAGATTACGCGGTGATGGCGGGGGCCGCTCGCGGTGGGAAGCGGCTCCTCTGCCGTGCTCTGTGTGTCGTCGGGCCACTGGCCGACGGCGATGGTGGCGTCTTGCGCCATTGTTGGCGTACTCCTGGACGTTGGCCTAGCTTCAAGGAAGGCCAAAATGTTCTGGACTTTGGATCGAGTCAACTAGCGGGAGGAGGCGACTAGCGTTGGTGCAAGGAAGCGGTCGATGGTGGCCATCCATGCCGCTGAGGGGGGCACTGGCACCCGCGCGGGGCATGAGTTGTCAACGGCGCGGCAGAGACATTCATGTGCACGGGCACTGGCATGGGCGCGCACGTCAGTGCACGCGCAGGTGCATGCGCTGGCAGGTGCATGGGCACAGGCACGGGCATGCGTGTCAGTGCACGCGTAGGCACATGCGCTGGCAGGTGCACGGGCGCGTGAAAGTCGGTGGGGACCTCGTGGAACCCCGTGGGATCAAGCTCGGCGATAATGTACGGCTCCCAGCCCATCAATGCCACGGGGATGGGCGCTGGCGCAGTCGGGGCGACGGGAGCCGGAACGGGAGCGGGGACAGGCGCGACGTCTTCCCGCAAGGCCAGTTCAAGCTCGTCCCAAAGCGCCTTATGTTCTTGAGACTCTGGCTGGGTGTCTTCGTCAGGAAACTGGAACACTAAGGGCAGACCATCGTGATGCGGCATGGCGTACGTTTAGGTCAGGCTAGTTGGAGGTAGACGACAGGAGAATCGGAGAGGAAGAGAGAGGATTGTAGCGATACCGGGTAGTGCGGGGTTGATTTTAAACTGTGGCGCCGGCGACATTAAAAGTGGGAGCAGTTGGGACGATGGTGGGCGGCGGAGCCTGGTCAAAGGGCTCGCCTCCCGGTGAGCCTGCACAGCGGTCTGCTCGCACGCCTCCCTGACAGCCGGCGCAGCGGTCTGCTCGCACGCCTCCCATCGACTCACACGCTTGCTCGGACGGCACCTGCCGATGAGAAGCGGGGACTCGTGGCGGCACGTAAACGCACACGGTTTCAATAGTGAAAGCGTTCGCCTTAACGTGACAGGTCTTTGTTCCAAAATACCTTGGCTCTTCATTTGTGCAACTTGTCATAAGCAACTTGTCTCAAATTGAAGAAAAAACTTACGAAGTAATATTTATGCCATATCACGTGACCATGCTTAGTTTCAAGAATTTATGCTCACTGTTGGATTTTCTGAAATTTAAGATGCAGGATTCGAAACAATATCATAACCTGCATCATGCAATAAATTTTCAAGCCATACATCTGTCCTGTTGTATTTCTTAAGAAAGGATTTGGTCAAACATTTTGCTTAGTTAGACTTCAGACAAGTTATATATGTAGAGTAAAAGGATAATCGCTCCGTACCAGTGCATTGCCTGATATATTAACTCAAGTACTAGGCACGAACAAACGGGCTCAATTCTGTGCTCATCCTGGTGTAGTAGTAGTAGTACTAGGCAATGCAGTTGACGGGTGACCTTGACGAGCGGAGACCGAGGGAATTGAACCGTGCTCGGCACGGTAGGTAACGTTGTCTAGTTACTAAAGCATCCCTCCGTTGTTCATCGCTAGTCATTATGGACCGGGGACATGAGTGGAATTTCCTAGGGCTGGAATTCTGGCCGCCAGATATTTCGACTTGAAACACCGAGGCTCGATTGGTTGGGGTTGCCTAATGTGCGTACCACGCACGCCACCGAAGGACACGAGCCCGGTTTTTTTAGGATCAACACGAGCCAAGGTCTGGCTGGTACGCCGTTGGGTCCTACCATTCGAGAATACGAAAGGAACCTTTTAAATTGTTGAACGAATCTATGTGTATTACAATACCCGTATTTTCCTTGCAAATACTAATCTCAACGTAGTAATTGATTTATGACAAGTTGTTGAATTAGAGTGAGTTTGTGATATAGTGATCTCAATGTGGATTTCACATTTCATGGTTCCCTAGTAAGTTTTCCAATGCAAATTCAAATTTAAAAGATGAACAATATGGAGGTGAGAAAACTTTGTATGTATCAAGCATATGACCACACACACACACACACACAGACACACACGCACGAACACAACAACAATCCAATAAGTATATTGCATCTATTTTTCTAAACCATGCATGTATGACACGAATTCAAAAATACTCCTTCTATTCCTAAATATTAGTCTTTTAGAGAGTTCAACAAGTGACTACATACGGAGCAAAATGAGTGAATCTAGACTCTAAAATATGTCTATATACATCCGTATGTGCCAGTCCATTTGAAGCCTCTAAAAAGACTAATATTTAGGAACGAAGGGAGTAAAATGTAAGACATCCATGGTCCTCAGTTCAATATTTAAAATGAACATGAAAATGAAACATGAATATTAAGTCTAGTACTACAGTACATGCAAATGTTGTGTTTAGGCGGAGCTATAATTGTCGGGGGTCAACCCCTTGACCTTAGATAAAATTGTGGAGCTCTGTTTAGGGTTGTTTAGACTATATTTGTCCCCACCCTCCCAACCACCGATTGGTTGTGCACCCCCACCCCTCCTCCCCGGGAGAATATCATGTGCCCCCATACCTTAGATGCTATATGCCGATACGAGTTGTTTGGAGCTTGTAGATCTGAGATATAGCAGCTCACATGATGTGTCTTAATATTTTTGCAGGAAACCTTGATGAGTTTGAGAATTGCACAAAATTTGTACAAGAACTACTTAGATGCCCTTTGATCCCATATCCAACGACCTCGAAGCTCGTATTACCGTAGCATCTAAGATGAAGGAGGACATCATATTCTCCTATATGTAAGAATATCATGTGCTACCACACCTTAGATGCTTTGGTGATACAAGCTCTTTGGAGGCGTTGGATTTGTGACCCAACACCTCCTCGGTGGTTCGAATGGTTTTTTGCAGAAAAGCCCCAAAAGAGTTCGGCCACTACTTCCAAGCACAAGACTGCTCAGATGCCATTGGATCTCAGATCAAACGACCTCCAAGCTCGTATCGCCGTAGCATCCAAGCTGTGATAGCACCTTATGTTTTCTCGCATGGGAGAGTATGAGGTGCTCCCGCATCGTAGATTCTATGGTGATACGAGTTCACTGAGATCTAACAGCCCACAATAGGAGGTTTGAATGTTTTTGCAATATACGGCTGATAGAGTTTGGGAAATGCACAGAAAGTACAAGTACTACGCATGTGCCATCTGATCACTGATCATACAACCTAGATGCTCATATCACCGTAGCGGGTAATTAAGCTATGGGGAGCACCTAATATGAGCACCGGGGAGCCGTTGGATCGAAGATGCAGCGGCACACACAAGGCCTGAATGTTTTTATTTGCAAAAAAACCTTTGGAGAGTTTGGAAATTGCGCATAATTACAAAGACTACTCCCAAGCCATTGGATCTCACTTCCAACGGTGTAAAAACTCGTATCACCATAGCATCTAAGCTGCGAGGTGGATGTGATATTCTATGCCGCTGTCATTTTTGTTCGTAAACTTGCAAAAAACGTGTAACTCGTGCTGTTACTTGTCTAACCGCGCAAAGTGTTTGTTCAAAAAAACCATCCTACACTGAAATATCGGAACAACACACGGGGGTCCCACTTTTCATTAATAAAATTTGGACCTAAAACTAACAAATCTGAAAGACGATATTCGAATTGGTGACCTGGACTACAAAGCGTAAGTCGATAGCATGAAAAAGTGAACGGTTGTTGGCTTTGTCCCATAACTTGATTTTATACAGTACTTGCATTGAGTAGAGTAGAGGGAGTGCCTCGTCAACACGTGCATGACCGTTGTCTCACTTACTGGTGGGTCCCAGGTCTGCGATCTCAATCTCTCTTCTCTCCATCGTCTAACCTTTGCACGGGCACACATGAAGAGCGGCGCCAGCTTGCCGTGGTGTTATTAAAACAAAAAAAGCTTGGAAAATAGAAGAATCACCTAGAACAAGAGACATTGTGGCTGGTCGAGACGGAGCTAACCACATCTATCCTCCGTGCCACGTTTGCATGATGAAGTTGTGTGGCTAGTGGGGTGTTTTCGACCGACTGGCTGGGTCACGAGGTCGAACCATAGGTACTACATATGATATAGTATATTTTTACACGCACATTTTTCCTCCGTGCCGAGATGTGGCACACACTACCGCGCGGTTTCGGGGTCCTCCCGGGTGGTGCACGCATATATTCTTCCTAACGTGGGATGCCGTACCATGCGTTTTCTGGGTCCTCCTCAGTCGTAGCACCAAAGCAAGTAAATGAGTCATCAAATCGCGAAAGACCACCTTTCCCGCCGAGTACATCAGTGAAGCACGATGGCTAGCTAGTTGGGCTAGTTCGACCGATTACCTAGGCTGCCGCCACATTTGTTTTTTCACCCCTTTTTTTATCTACTTGACGGCAGGTAAATTTAAATATCCACCGAGGCGTTGCTCTGGTGTTTGGGTGCGGCAGGATTTTTAATTTTTTGATTGACGGGAGCAGGCGCGACAGCAATTAGTCATGATGACTCCGCCTGTAAAAACCCACTGCTCCCTGATGTGAGAAGTCGTCGACTGGTGTTTTACCGTGATGAAAACAAAAAGATTCCCCGCTCCCTCCGCCTTCCCGTAGATTGCATTGCCTTTCAGCCGTTTTCCCCCTTTGCTTCCTCTCCCCATTGCTTCTACCTGGTGCCATGACGGTGCAGCAGATCATGGAGTCTGAGGTGAGGCACCTAACACTGGCTCTCATCGACCGGGAGCGGGCTCTGCGGGCGGTTGCACCCTGCATCACGAATGTCGTGCGCCTCGAGAAGTAGAGGGACTTCAGTGGTGTTTAGGCGCCCTCTTCATGGGCATGTCCATGTCTCGGCGCAACATGACCGTTGGATCAAACTCAGACGGTGCAGATCAGTCACTATAGCACAAAGCGTGTGGGTGTGTTTGGTTGCATTCTCATCTCAATATATTTGTTTCCTCTTTGTGTATTTTTGTCAACTACTAGTGTGGACTCATGCACCCTTCATGCACTCTGCCAAACACCCAAAAGTGGGTCGAGAAGGGAACTTTTGCTCCCATCCCGTGCACCCTTCATACACCCTCCCTAACACTATTCATGCTTCATATGGTTCATGTTTCATGGAGTACTGTAGCACCGTACTCTCCGTGCGCTGTGGACCTAGTTCTGTTAACATTGATCTCACCGTTCATTCTCGACCGCACAGTCGAAAAAGCGATACTATGTTACATATAGGAGTAGTTGACATGCGCACAACATCATTTGTTATCGTCATATCTTACTACACTAGCAACAAGATTGTGTAGTACTGACGTATGAACCACTGCACATGCCTAGTAGTAGGAGCACTGTGTATGTTCATGTGGCTTCCGTGTTTCACACTCCTCCGTCGTAAGAGTGGAAACGCTTTCTGTAATCATTTTTCTTCTTCAGAAAAACAGTGGACACGCTCTACCGTGCGGATCCTCCTCCAGCCATGCACTAAATTAGTCACTTTCGCCGATGTGTGGGACAGCCAGCACCTGGGTCCACCAGCCATGCACTAAATTACTCTGTAGTAGAGTGACGGCAGACTACCCCGATCGAACCGTCGCAGTAATGCCCAATGAGCCGTCAAATCACAAAACCCCCTCCTTTCTAGCAGTAAGTTGGACGGACGAAGCAACCATCATTTCACTCTTCTCTCTTAGCTTCCTCTCTTGAAGAAAACCCCCACTCGCTTCACTTCTCCCTCATCTCATTCCTCCTTTCACTCTTCTCTCTCAGCTTCCTCTCTTGGATGGATGCCGGAGCACCGGCCGATGTGATGTCTATGTCTTTGGCCAAAACCGTCAAGGTTCATAGTACGAAGAAGCGCAAGCACCCCACCGAGACTACCGCAGACAAGCTCAGAGCCATCGCCCTGTCCAAGCCCCCCTCTTTGGGATCCCTCATTAAGCAAGTCCAGGTAATGTCTCTTGTTGATGATCTTTTTCTCGATCTTGATCATGTTTTTTCATCTAACACGCAATACTAGTACTGGTAGTACAACTTTCTGGGTGATCTTCCATGTGATTTTAGTGTGCCAAATGACGGTTCTAAATTCCTCTTTTGACCAAAACATGCAAGAGGTTGACACTAATTTCTTATAGATTACTTTCAACTACTCCCTCTGTCCCAAATTTCTTGTCTTAGATTTGTCTAGATACAGATGTATCTAATACTAAAATGTGACTTGATACATCCGTATCTATACAAATCTAAGACAAGAATTTTGGGACGGAGGGAGTACTTTATGAACATCAATGCTACCTTTTAAGAGGGTATATTTGCCTCAGTAACTTGTGTTATGGATATTGCATGTAATCCCTCTGCTCTCATGCCTTTGAAGACATGTTCTAGTGTCTTTGTTCACTCATTTCTATGCGTATATGTAGTCATATATGGAGTATAATATCGAAAATCATCTTATATTTCTGAAAGGAGGTAGTAATAAAATATGGTTTCTGTTTGAATTATAACCAGGTCCGCGGTGGAGATGAAGTTCTCAAAGTCATGTCGTGTGAACTGGAAGACCTGATGATGAGTTCTACTGCTGAACTATCCAGTTGTTGTGTCCTTGTCGCCACGTGTCCTGAACTAGTGTTTTCCTATAGAATTGTTGTCAGGCGTGTTCTCGAGGTTGTACTTGACCACAACAATTTCCTGGCTGTGCCTTCGATTACGAAGGTTGTGGTTCTTGTAAAGCTTCCCAACAAATCTGATGCGGCCTGTCTTCATCATCATGTTTATGAGTGGAAAGACCACTCTGTTAGCTTCTCCAAGGTTGACAAGATGGTGATGGTGCATGTAGACATCTCACACGAAGTCCATGGCCTAGTCAGTTATGCGGGGTTCATCCCATAGGTCGGTGCAAGAAATAGTCTGCAGAGTTTACTTAGTGCAACTTTGCTTGTCTGTAGTAAGTACTATTGTTCAGTACTTGATTTGTGTTTGTGAACCATGTATTGTTTATTAGTACTGCCGCTTTTGGTGTGTGGTCAGTCCTGAGAACGGTCTATGTTAATGTTTGTCCACTCAATTCAGTCTGTATATTTTGAAGTATCCAGATCATATTATTTGTGAGGACGGTTTATCAATTATGGTTACACTCCAATATCTGTATGCATTGCAGGGTTTATCACACCCACCAAGACTTCCAGTCCCATGGATGTTTGGTCCATACAATTTGTCATGACCTTTGGACTATCCTGCTTGTGGGAGTAGGCAGGGCCCCTGCATGCCGCGCCTAGTTGGACGATCAATCTTCTGTTTAGTACTTCAACATAGTGATTTCCTGGTAAGGATTCACTCGTGTCACATCAAGTAAATCTTATTGATTTACTGTCTAAATCTTATTGATTTAATGTCATGTTCTCTTTCTTTTCTTGCAATTTTACGATGGAGGTTTTGCCATGTGACATTCATCACAAAATAAACCGTTTGGTTTGCTCTACGATGGCTATTTTTGCAGGTTTCACTTCTTATATCGTGTCAGTAACGAAGGCACTGTCCATCACTTATATTACTAGAAAAAATTGGATCAGTCTGTTGTCTGAGTACAAGCTGAATCCCTATGATGAACTGCAGTTTGGTTTAACAAAAATGCCACAATTAGTCCTTCTCGCGTTTAAAAGAAATGAAGAAAAAAACTGGATCACGGTCACGGATCCTAGTCAAGTTAGAAAGCTGATCATAGCAGACCAGACACGATCGCCGCTGTCTCGCACAGATCGAGCACCGGCAGTTGCTCTAGCACTGACAGTGGCAGCAGCTCAGTCTGATCTAGCTGAGGATTGGGCACCGACCGCGTCAGTGGATCAGTCTGATCTACCGTAGGATCGGGCATCGACACCGACACCTGCTCCGACATCGGCACCAGCTCTACAAGGAGCACCATCTCCGGCAGCAGCAGCGGCTTCAGCACCTGCACCAACACTTGCACTTGCATCTGCTCCGGCCCGTGCAGTTGCACCGGCAATAGACTGGGCTGTAGTTCGCACTTCATATACCAAAGTACTTACAAAAACCGACATGTCCACCTTCTTGGTAAGCATTGGCCGCCCAAGCGCTTCGTTCTTTTTTCTTTCAATGTTGTTTCACATGATTCACTGTGTTGATCTAACTGTTTGGGTATGTCTTCTTGTTTGCAAACAAAGAATTCCTAGAGCAACGAGGGAGTTGTTCAACAATCCGGGCGACCGCGGCCAAGTTTCTCTTACCATGTGCAGCCTTGGTGTGAATGAACCTACTCAATATACCGTACATACAAAGGATCGTCACATGATGATTGATGCTAAAGGATGGTCAAGGTTCAAATATAAATCATATCTTGCGGTAGGGGATGATGTCAAAATCGAACTTTCTCGGCAAGGAGAGCTGGTCCAAATCAACTTTGAAATTCTTCAGTAGCAGCATGCAACTACTGAACTGATCTATCCTCCGAGAGATTTTGATGTAATAATCTGGCATGGTGAAACAAGTGTCCTGTGTGTATAAGTAGTACGACAATATTATTTATCACATGGTATATCGTTGATAGAATTGCAACTCTGATTTCCGGTTAGGAACTGTCGTTCGATTTCATTCCAACAGCTGCCGTGCTTTATTCAATTTTGTGTATTCGCCTTGCAATAGCATCTAAAACCAGCGCCGTACCAATCGCTTGCAATATGAAAAGCGCTGAGGTAGAACACATGGGCCCCCAAACATGCAGGGTCGGCCTGCGGCCCAAAGTCCAGAACCGTGAGCCTATCTGAGTATTATATTCTTAGCTGAACCCCCATAATGCCCGTGTGTTGCAGAGGGAGTATATTTCTCGGCAAGGCGAGTCTGTGATATAAAATATTTGTATATTTCTTTACAGAGGGAGTATCTCTCTGTCAAAATATATATTTATGTGTAACTAGTTACTCCTGTCTTTCTACTTCCTTTCACTGATATGTGGGGCAACCGGCAACGGGGTCCACGTGCCATATGCACAAATTAGAGCGACAATATTTCACTGGGCCTGAATCCCCTTCTCCCTCATCTGCTTGTTCAGAGAAAACCCCCTCTCGGCAATTGCATAGGGTTTTCTCATGGAGAACCAGGTACGAATTCTTCATCCATCCCCGATAAATCCAAGTCCCTTGGTCGCAGGTAATGCTAGGATGGCAGCCACCGCCGTTCATGCATTTTTCTTCCTACTGAATCTAGTGTGTTTCATTTGCCGTGCCCAAAGTGTGAGTACCCTACAGGTTTCTGCACCCTCGGCGAGACGCCACACTTGTTCCTTCTCGTACTAACACAACATTTTGGAACGCGCATAGTATGTTCCTAGAATCCTCTTTTCTATCCGGGAGGGTGGGTTTTTTTTGAACATGTTGTGTTCTCATATTATTTTTCCTATAGTGTATTATTTGCTCTGCTAGAACACATGTACTCAAGATGCTCGGCCTTGCCATAACTGAATACACTAGTTTAATGGTCACAGTCAAGACAAGCCATGGATATAAGTTCTATTGGGTTCATGAACCAAGAAGATCGCTGCTTTTTTTATGGACGAACTTGGATAAACTTTCTCAAGTGTTACAGACTGAAAGTTGGCGCACGAATGTTGATGGAAATAGCAGAACCTGGTCTCATCTTCACTGCGATCTTCCACCCCGACGTCGTTCCAATTGTTCATCCATGTTAGTTTTGTATCTGGTTCTTGCTTGTTGCCTCAATTACTTCTTAATCCACCTATTCTGTTTAACTAATCACAATTTAACTTTAGAAGTAGCAACGAATCTCTCACGAAGATGCTACTTCTCACTAATATTTTCTTATAATTGGTGGCACGTGTAGGTTTTTTAGAGTTAAGCAGTCTGCTCGTTTGTTACTCTGTAATAACTCAACTGTTACTAATGGCACTGAAGTTGACTGGATCGACATCCACAAGTTCCTACACTTTATTGATCGTCTTGAGGTCCTTGTGGTGCGTTTCAATGGTGGAAGGCCATGTGGGATATGTGTGCCACTGCTGCACTCGTTGAACAGGTCCAACTGTGTCGAGAAAATTATGGTACAAGCTGTTTTCTGTTATATATGTTGTTCATAAACTATTGCTTATACACAATTTTACAGTTGTGATCTTCTTGAAACAGGAACTGCCGAGTTCTATTGTTCCTATATAGATGCCTGACCATGGTCGGGTCAGACTTGCGATTGGTCACAACATGATGTTTATGTCGACCTACTCAATTCCCCTTGGAGGTGAAAAGATACTTATTCATGGGTGGTCTCAAATAATGAAGGCCCGTCCATCTTGGAGAATAGGACAGAAGATTATGTTCATGCTTTTTCATGGCTCTAAAGCGAATATCCTGTTTGTTGACCAGGTTGCGAGATGAAGCCGCTTTCAGAAGGTTGTGGATGCGCGGGCTGGCGCCTGGGCCTTGTCCTGGGGCTTGGCGGCCTCACCCTTGGTTAACTGTAGGCAAAGTAGCACTGTTCGAGGCGTGCTTTGTACGGTTGAACCTGTATAAGTACTCATACTGCTTTCAGCTTTGGTTGTTAATTGCCTCTGCTGGTTTCAGTTAAGGTTGTTAAGTACTCCTGCTGCTTTTACAGTCTGTCATGTTTCTTTAGTCCTGTCTTCCTCCAGCCGCCAAAACCAAACCAACGCCGGCGGGGCCGCCTGCTTCCGCCTCCCACGGCTGGCTGCGCCTCAGCACACACATCGTCATCCCACCATCTCCTAAATCATTAACGCCAACGTCCTCCACATGCTTTGGTGCACTCGCCGCGGCGCCGCCCTCTCGCGTTGTCAACATGGTCAACAAACAACAGGAATCGGCAGAAGTACATGGAGAGGATGACAGTAGGGGCGCACCACGTCAGCGTATGGAAAAATAAAATGCTTCCTCCTAGTGTTTTCCTAACATCCGGGACCCATGTCATTGTGAGCATATATAGTCAATAGAAAAGAGAACAACACAAGGTCGGCTGACACCTGGGACGTAGCTACTCAAGCATTATTATTTTTGTTTGGTATTGTTGAGACGGAGTAGGGTTTAAACTGGGCTGTGGCCCATCTAGCCCAGGCTTATATTTTATGTTCACCATGTGACCAGCCTAGCTATTTTTTCTTTGTGAAAATGAGCCCAGTTTATTTTTTCTGAAGAATACCCAATCCAAGCCTACTTATTTTTCTACGCCCTGATGTGCTGCAACTCTTTCAAGACGCCTGCAAATCTTGAAAGTAATATGAAATGGGTTGTAAATATAAAAACAGATGACAAATTGGCAATTACTTTATAATTTCTGAATTATTTCACGTTTTAAGATTCCTATTTCACTGGGCATTAACCTAATTTAAATATATCTTCAAAGTACTTTAAATCTGGCTCGACATTTCGGTATTAAAAATAGTTTGGAACCCACATAAATATGCGAAATTGGCCCTGGCCAACCAAAAAAACGATCGCAATAAATTGCATAAAAAGTTGCCATGAGCTATATATATATTATTAAAAAAGGGAGTGGTCTGACTTGTGGGCCTATTTAGTTGACGCGTATGTAAGATTTTTTTAGTTATTATATACGTCAACAAACGATTCTAGCAAACGTAACCGTTGGATGTCAATCCAACGGCCGTCGTGTTTCTTCAATCTTTGATCTTCTTGCTCCAGCCGCCAAAGCAGCGCCGGTGGGACCGCCTACTCCCGCCTCCCGTGGCCGGCTGTGCTACCGCGCAGGCCTCAGCGCCCCCTACTACTCCCACCGCTGGCCAGGGCATCCCTCTACTCACCCACACCCCCTGTTATTCTGCGGCGACGGCAGCCTCATACCGCAGCCGAACCGGTGAACCCTCGTACTCCTCTCCGCACGGGCTTCCACTACCGTGTCTTCCCCGGCTCCGCGTCGTCCCCTTCCTAGGCCTCGCCGTCATCCACCGTCGTGGTGCTCTCGGCGCGGCGTGGTCAATGTGGTCAACGACCGACTTCCATCGGAAGAGTACTGTACATGGAGAGGTTGACAGCTGGGTCCACGGCAGTCGCATGGAAGTGCCTCCTTATTACGCGGAAAATAATTATTTCTCCACCTGACAGCAGGGACCCACCGGACGGGCCACAGGATGGAGGGGTGGGACCCACAGGATGGGCCACCGTATTTCGCGAAAAAATGTCCCCCCCGCTGTCAGCTCGGACCCACCGGAAGTGCCTCCTTATTACGCACAAAAAATGAATACCCCTGCTAGCTGGGACCCACCTTGGTGGGAGGCTGACTTGTGGGCCTACTAAGTTGACTGGGACAGAGGCCTTTGTCAACCTTGGTGGGAGGCTGACTTGTGGGCCCCCCCTGACTGCTGGGACCCACCAGCTACATCTTCGCACACAAGGAAGTGCGTCCGGAAAAAAAAAACGATTCCCCCCCTAACTGCTGGGACCCAGCAGCTACACCTTCGTACGCAAGGAAGTGCGTCCGGGCAAAAAAACAAAAAAAATGATTCGCCCCCCTGACTGCTGGGACCCACCAGCTACATCTTCGCAGGCAAGGAAGTGCCTGACACTCAGGACCGACCTGGTCGAAGCGTACGTAGCGTTGTCATTCTGGTCGCGAATGTGTACGTACATATATATATTGGTCGAAGTAGAGGTGCGCACATGTCGTAGTAGAGGCGCGTATGTGTCGTAGTAGAGGCGCGCACGTAGCATGTACACGTACGTACAGCGGCCAGGGTGCAAGAAAGAAAATACGGCCACATACGTACATACGGGCAGGGTCTCGATCGCCTACTCGCGCATACATACGGCCAGGGCTCGTGTACATGGCTGGGTCGGAACGGAGAAACAGCGTCGTCGTCGTGTTCATAGGGAGGCAACGGAATGCGTCATGTTCATGGGGAGGCAACGGAATGCGTCGTGTTCATGGGGAGGCAGCGGAATACGTCGTGTTCATCGGGACGCAACAGAACGCCTGGGAGCCAACTGGCTGGGTCAGAAGGGAATGCGTGGTCGTGTTCATCGAGAGGGCTTGGACGGAACAGGCGATGGAAACGAGGCCTGACATATCGCAAAACAGAGGAAACGGCCTTGTGTTCGACCGGCCACGTTCGAAACGGGATCCTGTTCATCGGGAGGGGTCTGGCGTATCGCAAAACAGAGGAAACGGACCTCCTACGGTCGAAATGGGGGTCCTGTTGATCGGGAGGGGTGTGGCGTACCGCAAAATGGAGGAAACGGACTTGTGTTGGAGCGCTACGGTCGAAATGGGGGTCCTGTTGATCGGGAGGGGTGTGCCGTACCGCAAAACGGGACTCCACGGGATACTGTTCATCTCCACCGTCGACCTCCTCCAGCCTCCACGGGCTACCGTCGACCTCCTCCAGCCTCCACGGGCTCCTGTTCATCCAGCCTCCACCGCGCGCTACTCCACCGGCTAATGTTCAACCACCCTTCCACCGTCTACTGTTCATCCAGCTCTCCACACCACAGGGTCCTGTTCAACCACCCCTCCACCGTCTACTGTTTATCCAGCCCTCCACACCACGGGGTCTTGTTCATCTAGAGGCAACGCCACCGCTCACTGTTCATCCAAACCCCCCCTCGCAACGCTCACTGTTCATCCAATCGATCGGCTTCAGTTAGTAGCAGTAGCGAAGGAATCGCTCGATCGGGTTCAGTTAACATCCATCGATCGATCGCTCAGGTTCAGTAACGCGTAGCCTGCAGTGCAATCGCTCGGGTTTAGTTAGAGCCCAATGCCTCGCTCAGGTTCAGTAAGAGCCAATGCCTCGCACACACGGCGTACGTGTATGAGATAAACGCGCATCGCTCGGCCCCCGACATCCCACCGTACCCGGGAACTCCCCGAAATTTTCCTCCCCCTCGCTTCTACCATGGTTTTTTCCGTCATGGACAGACCAAAGAATGTCATGCAGCTGCGTCTCCGGCCCGCCCAGGACAAAAAGCCCATTTTCTGTCATGATTTTTTGTCATAGAAGCAAGAGCCCACCATATCTATGACGATACCGGGTTTTGTCACAATTATCGTCATAGAAGTGTCATATGTATGATAGAAATTTTTTTCGTTCGGCCCAAAATGTCACGGATGTGTCTTCTTTTTGTAGTGCAAGTCAACAGAGTAAGTCCAACACTAGATTTGCTAGCCTCACATAGTATAAGGTGGCTATACCGAACAAAAATGGGACCAACCCAGATATCCTGTTCTGATGTTTGTTGCCCCGGGCCACTGTTATGTAATGCCACTGGTAAAATGTAGCAGTCGCACTATTAAAAGTAAGGACACGTTAAACCAATGTTGTTTTCAATGTAATGCCTCTAGTAATATGAATCAATGGCACTTCTTTACATGTCCTACTAAAATTTCCCATTAAGATAAGTTGGTTCTTTTTGTTAGAAATGCAACTGTCCTGGTCCGCCTACTCTCCCGTGCCTAAAGTAATGTCATATTTAATGGTTGTAATTGTTAATCCTAATGCCCACACTAATATCTAGCAATGCCAGTGCTTTAGAAATTGCTACTGTCCTTGTAGGATTGCCATTCAGATAAGGAACATGTTTCTTTTCATTTGATGCATGTTTCATCACTTGTTAGTCACCCTCCTTTCCACCTTTTTTGTGCAAACAGAGATATACATTTCACGCTCGATCTTAGTTGAATTGCACAAATGATATCCAAATGATAGTTGAGCATTCCAGGAGCTTCACAACCAACCTTGATGTTGCTCAATTTTATTGCAACTAATGAAGAAGAAGCTCTGTGGGTTTCGTTTTCTAATGGAAATGGAACCCTGGCTGGAGCCCTTTTCTTAAAAAAATTTGAAGAAGCTGCTAGCTCACGGGACATTGCTTCATTTTAGGTGAACTGCACCAAAAGGTCCCATGAATTGAATCATCCATGTTGGTGAATGAAAGAGCCATCTTCAGCATCCCAGTCTAAGCACTCCCGGCCTCCATCCTTGCGACACACAGTACACCTCGTTTGCCACCTGCTCGACCCTAGTGTCACTGATAAAATGAGGTAATAATACAGTTAAAATAGAGCGAGTGTCATCTCTATCATTTCATTTCCAATGTAGATAAAGAAAGTGCTTCTCTTTGTTAATGTATGTTTCATCAACTAGTCCCATTGTTAATGTTTAAGCGTCTCTGCAAACTGGGGTGCTTAATTTTAGTTGATATGTACAAAAATAGAGATTTGAATGTCTCAAGGCACCTCCTTGTACTACCGCTGTACACTGATGTTCATCACTGGCAGAAGGTGTATCTGGGAGACTTGGGATGATGTCCAGTGAGGCGTACCGTATGAGGCGTCGCAGGGCCCATCTCGCCCTCGCAGCATGGCATACTATGATACTATCGCGATATTTTCTTCTATTTATTGTGTGTGTTTCATCAACTAGTGCCACTATAATGTAATCACGCTTTTTCATTATCTGTGCAAACAAGGTTATTCATCTGCATTTTGGTGGAACTACACAAATGTACGTATGGAACTGGCATATATGTAGAGTCCAAGGTGTGCCAAGTAAACAATTACTGACACCAACCATGCTGCATGCACGCACTGGCATCCACCACCACCAGTGGGATGTGTGGCGCTCTCTGTGGACGGATTTTTCTCGGCAGCAAATCATCTAACCAAATACTAGTAGCTTATATTGGCAGTTTTCTAGGGAGTACTCTTTTCTGAAAGAAGCACCAATCTATTTTTCTTTATTTATACACTGTGTCACAACTTTGACCCAAAGGTCTAGAGCTATTTTAGGGTGATTGGCGTAGTACTTGGAGACAGATTGTAAGCATGATTTTCATTAGTTGTCACACTGATTGTAAGCATGAGCAGGTGGAAGATTAGGTTAGTGCGAAGCTTACCTTAAACCCTACCGCCGCCGTTGAAACGAGGCGAGCATCGAGGGAACCGTGGAGAACGATGGGGAAGCGACATCGCTCCATCCGGCCTCCTCTTGCGGTTGGAGAACGAATACTCTCGTGGCTCTGGCTGGCTCTGCACCCTCACGAACGGCACACCATACTCGATCGATTCGTTATCCTCTGGGTGCTCGACCTTCGACCTGTACGCCCACCACCTCTGCCTGACTGTCGCCTCGGGCGAATCTGTCTTCTCCATCGCCCAGAGGAGATACTCGATGAACTCGGAGGACTGCGGCGTGACTGCCGCCGAGGAGTACATGTACATCGTCGCCGTCTCGCTCTTTCGCATACATTGCCACATGGCCCGCACCGTCCTCGAAATCTCCCACTCATTGTCAAACCAACTAAGGATCTCCTTCAACCTAGCTAACTTTACCTAGTCGCCGCTGGCGATCTGCCTGATTCGCTGCTGCATCCTCTCCATAGATGTCCTGTGCTAGCTTTGGAAGATGGGAGGAGAGACTGTGGTCTTGCAATAGAGAAGAGGGAGAGGCGAGATGGTGGTTTTGGAATGGAGATGATGGAGAGGAGAGGAGGTGGTTTTGCAATGGAGAAGATCAGAAGAGGGAGAGGCAAGACGGTGGTTTTGGAATGGAGATGATGGGGAGGAGAGGAGGTGGTTTTGCAATGGAGAAGATCAGAAGAGGGAGAGGCGAGACAGTGGTTTTGGAATGGAGATGATGAGAGGAGAGGAGGTGGTTTTGCAATGGAGAAGAGGGAGAGGAGCGTGCGGCAACGATTTAGGATTGGACGAGAGGGCCGGCACGCTATGACTGGATCAAAATCAAAATCAATTTACCCTTTAATTAAGAAAGCGACCCCACATTAACTAGTCTCCCTTTTATTCTGGGTCATAATTGACCATGATTTTCGCACATAAAATATATGTTATACGTTGCAAAAATAATATAATTACATTCAGATACGAACCAAACGATACAATTTTTTGTGACATGCATTCACATTTTGCTTGTCAAATACAGTACGTGGTCAAACTTTGACCCAAAATACACAAAATAACAAAAAATACTTCCAAGACCAGCGCCGCTCTTCCGCTCTTCTCCTCTTAAACCACCGCCGCTCCTCTCCTGTTCCAATCTAAATGCAACGCCGCTCCTCTCCTCTTCCATGTCAAAACCACCGCCCCTCCTCTCCTGTTCTAGTCCAAAACCAGCGTCGCTCCTCTCCCATTCTAATCCAAAACCAGCGCTTCTCCTCTCCTCTTCCATTCAAAAACCACCGCCGGCGAGTGAAGGTGCTGTGGAGAAGTAGATCGATGGAGGAGTACAACCGATACTTGAGGATCGCAGACGGCGACCCTGTGAAGCTAGCTAGGATGTTGGAGATATAGTCTTGGTTTGACAACAAGGACCAACTAGTGGCGACGGCGACATCCATGGCCAAATATCTACAACAGAGCGAAAAGGCGGCGATACTCCCGGAGGGAGTCGCGCCGGAGTACATAGAGCTGCTCCTCTGTGCCATGGAGCAAACAGATTCATCGAATCCGATCATGAGGGAGCGGTGGTGGGAGTATCGATCCCAGATGGAGCATCCACTAGAGATTGAAGGATCGAGCATCTGCAGGGTGCCGTTTGTGAGGGTGTCCTGCGAGAGCGAGCCGGTGGAGTCTTCGTCGACCGAACCAAACTGCAAGAGGAGAAAAGCAGGTGGCCCGGTGACGCTTCCCCGCCATCATCTCCCTCTCCGTTCACATGGTCTCACGGGGCGGATGTCTGCCGCCGAGGAATAGGAGGGGGCTACCCCCAGCCCAATAGTTGGGCATGTTGTGAATTGTCAGGAGGAGCTTAGGGTTGTCAGTATTTGCAGGTTGTGAATTGTGTTTTGTGTTGTGTATTTTGAGAGTACTTTCAGATATGAATGTCTTTTGAATTTCAGATTTGCAGTATTGAGCATATGAAGTATTTTATGAATTCTAGAGATATATTTTTAGCACTTAAGAATGTAATTCCATAGAAGTATAAAAGTGTAGACAATGTGATTCTCAGAGAAGAAACTGCAAGTTTCAGTTTCAGATAAGAAACTGCAAGTTCAGTTTCAGATAAGAAATTGCAACTTTCAGAGGCAGATCATTTATATTAACACAACCTTTTCACACAGGGTTAACATCATGTTGGAAGTTTTATTCATGGTCGAAAATGGAACTACCAGCCAGTTAACATCATGCTGATCAACATTCATGCATAGCACATCTTCATATGATGCACAATCAAAATGCTCACACAATGTTGAGTGTGCGAAACACAGAGAAAACGAGGGACGAAGTTTTGGCAAGTGCTGGACGTGGTTTTGGGCTGCCCCGTCTAGGCTTTCGTTTTTAACATGCGCAGCCCACAACCTCGGATGGGAGGTCCATAGGCCTGTTTGTATTTTCTTAGGGCCCTCATGTATCGACCGGCCTATGGACCTCCCATCCGAGGTTTTATTTTTGGCAGACCAATTTATGTATTTTTTTGAAGAAAACGCAGAGGTCTGTTCTATTTTTCTATATAAGAATAGGAATGCCAGGTCCAACTTATGTTTCCCTTCTAACTATATTATATATATTTAAATTATTTTATATGTTATTATATATTATTTTTATTGTCATCATATATTTAACAGATACTTACATATGTAAGAAAACAATATCCCACATCTTATTAAGTTATAAAAATAATTTCTTAACAGATAAAATCCTGGATTGTTTTGGCACGAAAATCCTAGTGATTGTGTACAAAAGCTTGGTAAGATTTAAGGACGAATGTAATAATATCACTTATTATTTAAATATATTTATAACAAAATGCTCATCCCCTTTTTATTTTTTGATAACATTGCTAGCCCAACCCAACATTATAATTAGAATCAGCCCAGCAAAATCGTGTATTTCGAGAAAGTGCAAATGGCCTCTAATTTTTTAGGAAATAAAATAAATGGGCCGCATGGACGCTACATTATTTGTTCACCTAGCCCAGCTAATGGCTGTAATTCAAAAAAAGATTAAATTGACTGTAAATTCTACCGCGCAAAAAAAGACTGTAAATTCTGAAAAAATGGGTTGAATACGTGCCACATTTTTGGAGGCTGAAATTTGGGCCAATAGGTCGAAGCCAACGCAAGTCGTTGTCAATTTAGTCAACAAATGATTCTGACATGTTAGCCGTTGGATTTACATCCAAAGACTGGCATCCATCTTCAATCTCTCGTACTCTTCCTCCAGCGCCGCTGGGACCACCTCCCGCCTCCTCCTACTAGCAGCTCTGCTTAGCACGCTTCGCTATGAAGCGCTACTCCACTGTTGGCCGGGCCATCCCTCCACCCCTCCACACCTCCTGTTCTTCTCGGCCGACTGCTGAACCACACCGCACTAGAACCAGTTAACCCTCGTACACCTCTCCGTCTGTGACTCTACTCCCGCATCTTCCCATCTCCGGCTCGTTGCTGTCCGGGGCCTCGCCGTCGTCCACAACCTTGGATGCGCTCGGCGCGGCGTGGTCAACGTGGTAAACGAACGACACCATCGGAAGTAGAAAGTGCGTGGAGAGGCTGATAGCTGGGTCCATGGCCGCACACAAGGAAATGCCTCCTTATTACGCGCAAAATAATGATTCCTCCACCTGACAACTGGGACCCACCAGAAGGGCCTCTTTATTTCGCGAAAATAACGTGCCCCCACTGACATGTCGGACCCACCAGCTTTATTCGCACGCAAGGAAGTGCCTCCTTATTATGCACAAAAAATGAATATTCCCGCTGCCAGCTGGAACCCAGCATAGTGGGAGGCTGACTTGTGGGCCTACCAAGTTGACGGGGACTGAGGGCTTTGTCAACTTAGTCAATATGAATGATTCTAGCTCCTATTACCATACGATGTTCATCAAACGGCCGTAGTGCTTCTTCAACCTCTGGTCTTCTTGCTCCAGCCGCCCAAACCAGCGCCGGTCGTGCCGCGTGCTCCTGCCTCCCGTGTCCATCCCTCCACTCACCCACACCCCATGTTATTCCGCGGCGACAGCAGCCTCACACCGCAGCCGAACCAGTGAACCCTTGTACTCCTCTTCGCGTGGGCATTCACTGCCGTCTCTTCCCCGGCTCTGAGTCGTTCCCTTTCTAGTCCTTGCCGTCGTCCACCGCCGTGGTGCTCTCGGCGCAGCATGGTCAACGTGGTCAAGGAACGACTTCCATCGAACGTGGACTGTACGTGGAGAGGCTGACAGCTGGGTCCACGGCCGCAGCAAGGAAGTGCCTCCTTATTACGCGCAAAATAATAATTCATCGACCTGACAGCAGGGACCCACCGGACGGGCCACCATATTTCATGAGAAAAACGTTTCCCCCTGACTGCTAGGAACCACCAGCTACATCTTCGCACGCAAGGAAGTGCATCTGGGCAAAAGAAAAATGATTCGCCCCCCTGACTGTTGGGACCCACCAGCTACATCTTCGCACGCAAGGAAGTGCATCCGGGCAAAAAAACGATTCACCCCCCTGACTGCTGGACCCACGAGCTACATCTTCGCACGCAAGGAAGTGCCTGAGAGTCGGGACCCACCTGGTCAAAGTGTACGTAGTGTTGTCATTCTGGTCGCGAACGTGTATGTACACATATACTGGTGGATGTAGAGGCGCGCACATGTCATAGTAGAGGCACGTACGTGTCGTATTAGAGGCGCGCACGTAGCCTGTACACGTACATACAGCGGCCAGGGTGCAAGAAAGAAAATACTGACACATATGTGAACATACAGGCGGGGTCTCGAACGCCTACTCGCGCATACGTACGTCCAGGGCTCGTGTACATGGCTGGGTCGGAACGGAGAAACAACGTCGTCGTGTTCATGGGGAGGCAACGGAATGTGTTGTGTTCATGGGGAGGCAACAGAATGCGTCATGTTCATGGGGAGGCAACGAAATGCGTCGTGTTCATCGGGAGACAACGGAATGCGTGGGAGCCAACCGGCAGGGTCAGAACGGAATGCATGGTCGTGTTCATTGGGAGGGATTTGACGGAACAGGAGATGGAAACGAGGCCTGGCGTACCGCAAAACGGAGGAAACGAACCTCCTACGTTCGAAATGGGGTCCTGTTGATCGGGATGGGTGTGGCGTACCGCAAAACGGAGGAAACAGACCTCCTACGGTCGAAACGGGGGTCCTGTTGATCGGGAGGGGTGTGGCGTGCCGCAAAACGGACGAAACGGACCTCCTACGGTCGAAACAGGGGTCCTGTTGATCGGGAGGGGTGTGGCGTACTGCAAAACGGATGAAACGGACCTCCTACGGTCAAAACGGGGGTCCTGTTCATCGGGAGGGGTGTGTCGTACCACAAAACGGGACTCCAAGGGATACTGTTCATCTCCACCGTCAACCTCCTCCAGCCTCCACGGGCTACCGTCGACCTCCTCCAGCCTCCACGGCCCCCTGTTCATCCAGCTCCACCGCGCGCTACTCCACCGGCTATTGTTCAACCACCCCTCCAAAGGCACGCCTCCACCGTCTACTGTTCATCCAGCCCTCCACACCACGGGGTCCTGTTCAACCAGCCCTCCACGGGCACCCCTCCACCGTCTACTATTCATCCAGCCCTCCACACCACGGGGCCCTGTTCATCCAGAGGCAACACCACCGCTCACTGTTCATCCCCCCCGCAACGCTCACTATTCATCCAATCGATCGGCTTCAGTTAGCAGCAGTAGCGAAGGAATCGCTCGATCGGGTTCAGTTAATAGCCATCGATCGTTCGCTTGGGTTCAGTAACGTGTAGCCTACAGTGCAATCGCTTGGGTTCAGTTAGAGCCCAACGCCTCGCTCGGGTTCAGTTAGAGCCAATGCCTCGCACACATGCGCGTACGTGTACGAGAGAAACGCGCATCGCTCGGCTCCGACCTCCCACCGTAACCGGGAACTCCCCGAAATTTTCCTCCCCCTCGCTTCTACCACGGTTGTTTCTGTCATGGACGGCCCAAAGAATATCATGCAGCTGCGTCTCCGGCCCGCCCAGGACGAAAAGCCCATTTTCTGTCATGATTTTTTGTCATAGAAGTAGGAGCCCACCACATCTATGATGATACCGAGTTTTGTCACAATTATCGTCATAGAAGTGTCATATGTATGACAGAAAAAAATTTCGTTCGGCCCAAAATGTCACGGATGTTTCTTTTTTTTTGTAGTGCACCATACCTACCTATTATGGCATTTCCATAGCCATTCCGAGATATATTGCCATGCAACTTTCCACCATTCCATTATTATGACATGCTTCATCATTGTCATATTGCTTGCATGATCATGTACTTGACATCGTATTTGTGACAAAGCCACCATTCATAATTCTTCATACATGTCACTCATGCATCATTGTACATCCCGGTACACCGCCGGAGGCAATCACATAGAGTCATATTTTGTTCTAAGTATTGAGTTGTAAGTAAATAAAGTGTGATGATCATCATTATTAGAGCATTGTCCCAAGTGAGGAAAGGATGATGGAGACTAGGATTCCCCCACAAGTCGGGATGAGACTCCGGATGAAAAAAAAAGAGAGAGAAAAGAGGCCAACAAGAAAAAAAATAAAGAAGGCCCAAATAAAAAAATGAGAGAAAAAAAGAGAAGGGACAATGCTACCATCCTTTTCCACACTTGTGCTTCAAAGTAGCACCATGTTCTTCATATAGAGAGTCTCCTATGATATCACTTTCATATACTAGTGGGAATTTTTCATTATAGAACTTGGCTTGTATATTCCAATGATGGGCTTCCTCAAAATGCCCTAGGTCTTCGTGAGCAAGGAAGTTGGATGCACACCCACTTAGTTTCTTTTGTTGAGCGTTCATATACTGATAGCTCTAGTGCATCCATTGCATGGCAATCCCTACTCACACGCATTGATATCTATTAATGGGCATCTCCATAGCCCGTTGATATGCCTAGTCGATGTGAGACTATCTTCTCCTTTTTGTCTTCTCCACAACCACCATTCTATTCCACCATAGTGCTATATCCATGGCTAACGCTCATATATTGCGTGAAGATTGAAGAAGTTTGAGAACATCAAAAGTATGAAACAATTGCTTGGCTTGTCATCGGGGTTGTGCATGATTTAAATATTTTGTGTGGTGAAGATAGAGCATAGCCAGACTATATGATTTTGTAGGGATAACTTTCTTTGGCCATGATATTTTGAGAAGACATGATTGCTTAGTTAGTATGCTTGAAGTATTATTATCTTTATGTCAATATTAAACTTTTATCTTGAATCTTTCGGATCTGAACATTCATGCCACAATTAAGAAAAATTACATTGAGAAATATGTTAGAAAGCATTCCACATCAAAAATTCTTCTTTTATCATTTTCCTACTCGAGGATGAGCATGAATTAAGCTTGGGGATGCTTGATACGTCTCCAACATATCTATAATTTTTTATTGCTCCATGATATTATATTATCTATTTTGGATTTCAATGGGCTTTATTTTACACTTTATATCATTTTTGGGACTAACCTACTAACCGGAGGCCCAACCCAAATTGCTATTTTTTTTGCCTATTTTAGGGTTTTGAAGAAAAGGAATGTCAAACGGAGTCCAAATGGAACAAAACCTTCGGGAACGTGATTATCTCAACAAACATGATCTAGGAGACTTGGAGTGGGCATCAAGAAACAAGGGAGGAAGGCACGAGGCAAGGGGCGCGCACTCCACCCTCGTGGGCCCTCTGTTGCTCCACCGACGTACTTCTTCCTCCTATATATATCCATGTACCCTCAAACATCCAGGAGCACCACGAAAACCTAATTCCATCGCCTCAACCTTATGTACCCGAGAGATCCCATCTTGGCCTTTTCCGGAGCTCCGCCGGAGGGGGAATTGATCACGGAGGGCCTCTACATCAACTCCATGGCCTCTCCAGTGATGTGTGAGTAGTTTACTTCAGACCTACAGGTCCATAGTTATTAGCTAGATGACTTCTTCTCTCTCTTTGGATCTCAATACAAAGTTCTCCTCGATCTTCTTGGAGATCTATTCGGTGTAATCTTATTTTGCGGTGTGTTTGTCGAGATCCGATGAATTGTGGGTTTATGATCCAGATTATCTATGGACAATTTTTGATTCTCCTTCTGAATTCTTTTATCTTGCTTAAGGCGTTACTCTGTTCTTATGAACCTAATACTCTAGATGCATGCTGGATAGCGGTCGATGTGTGGAGTAATAGTAGTAGATGCAGAATCGTTTCGGTTTACTTGTCTCGAACGTGATGCCTATATACATGATCATACCTAGATATTCTCATAACTATGCTCAATTCTATCAATTGCTCGACATTAATTCGTTTACCCACCATAATACTTATGCTCATGAGAGAAACCACTAGTGAAACCTATGGCCCCCGGGTCTATCTTTCATCATATTAATCTTCCAATACTTAGTCATTCCCTTTGCTGTTTATCTTACTTTGCATATTTATTTCTCTCTATCATAAAAATACCAAAAATATTATCTTATCATATCTATCAGATCTCACTCTTGTAAGTGACCGAGAAGGGCTTGAAAACCCCTTTATTGCATTGGCTGTGAGGTTCTTATTTGTTTGTGTAGGTGCATGGTACTTGAGCGTGATCTCCTACTGGATTGATACCTTGGTTCTCAAAAACTTAGGGAAATGCTTACGCTACGTTACTACATCACCCTTTCCACTTCAAGGGAAAACCAACATAGTGCTCAAGAGGTAGCAATGCCATTCCATGATAGCATGCCAAGTTTCATGAATTTCAGACGAGTTTAGGATTTACTAGAATTTAAAAACCAGGCATTTCAATGTTTTGCCGGTAATCAATGGTGCCCTGGTGTTTGAAATTCATTCCCATTTCTTGCATGGGACCTAAACATGCACCCAAGGACACATGTTTGATTTTTCAACCAATTTATATGCACTTGAGCATGTGCATGCAGTTCAAATTTGAATTATGCACATAAATGCATTAAAAACTCAGTTAATGCATAAAAATGTCCAAACGAACCCCGAAAAATCACAAAAATTGATACAACACTCCCTGTTGTTCTGTGTTGACACGAGAATTTTTTTGGAAGCAATAAGAGGCAATGGATATCATTTCGTCCCCAAAGGTGTGACGTTCCCTAGCGAAACCATCATGCTCGTTGTGAGAAGCTCTGGTTTGTGAGAAGCATATACCCAAACCTCCCCCAAATGGGACAAAATTTTTACCACGACATGTTGATGCCGCTCCATGAAAGCATGCCAAGTTTCATGAATTTCAGATGAGTTTTGGATTTACTAGAATTTAAAAACAAGGCATCTCAATGTTTTGCCGACAATCAACGGTGCGCTGGTGTTTGAAATTCATTCCCATTTCTTGCATGGGACCTAAGCATGCACCCAAGGACACATATTTGATTTTTCAACCAATTTATATGCACTGGAGCATGTGCATGTAGTTCAAATTTGAATTATGCACATAAATGCATTGAAAACTCAGTTAATGCATAAAAATGTCCAAACGAACCCCAAAAAATTACAAAAGTTGAGACAACACTCCTGTTGTTCTTTGTTGACATGAGAAATTTTTTGGAAGCAATAAGAGGCAGTGGATATCGTTTCGTCCCCAAAGGTGGGACATTCCCTACCCAAACCATGAAGCTTGTTGTGAGAAGCTCTAGTTTGTGAGAAGCATATACCAAAACCTGCCCCAAATGGGAGAAATTTTTACCACGGCATGTTGATGCCGCTCCATGATAGCATGCCAAGTTTCATGAATTTCAGACGAGTTTTGGATTTACTACAATTTCAAAACCAGGCATCTCAATGTTTTGCCGGCAATCAACAATGCTCTAGCATTTAAAATTCATTCCCATTTCTTGCATTTGACCTAAGCACACACCCAAGGACACATATTTGATTTTTCAACCAATTTACATGCACTGGAGCATGTGCATGTAGTTCAAATTTGAATTATGCACATAAATGCATTGAAAACTCAGTTAATGCATAAAAATGTCCAAACGAACCCGAAAAAATCACAAAAAATGACACAACACTCCTGCTATTCTACGTTGACACGAGAAATTTTTTGGAAGCAATAAGAGGCAATGGGTATTGTTTCGTCCCCAAAGGTGGGACGTTCCCTACCAAAACCATCATGCTTGTTGTGTGAAGCTCTGGTTTGTGAGAAGCATATACCCAAACCTGCCCGAAATGGGACAAAAAATTGACCACGACATATTGATGCCGCTCCATGATGGCATGCCAAGTTTCATGAATTTCAGACGAGTTTTGGATTTACTAGAATTTTTAAACCAGACATCTCAATGTTTTACCGACAATTAACAGTGCCCTAGTGTTTGAAATTCATTCCCATTTCTTGCATGGGACCTAAGCATGAACCCAAGGACACAAATTTGATTTTTCAACCAATTTATATGCACTGGAGCATGTGCATGTAGTTCAAATTTGAATTATGCACATAAATGCATTAAAAACTTAGTTAATGCATAAGAATGTCCAAACGAACCCCGAAAAATCACAAAAAATGACGCAACACTCCTGTTGCTCTATGTTGACACGAGAAAAGTTTTGGAAGCAATAAGAGGAAGTGGATATCGTTTCATCCCCAAAGGTGGGACGTTCCCTACCGAAACCATCATGCTTGTTGTGAGAAGCTCTGGTTTGTGAGAAGCATATACCCAAACCTGCCCCAAATGGGACAAATTTTTTACCCCGGCATGTTGATGCCGCTTCATGATAGCATGCCAAGTGTCATGAATTTCAGACAAGTTTTGGATTGACTAGAATTTAAAAACCAGGCATCACAATCTTTTGCCGGCAATTAACGGTGCCCTAGTGTTTGAAATTCATTCCCATTTCTTGCATGGGACCTAAGCATGCACCCAAGGACACAGATTTGATTTTTTTTCAACCAATTTATATGCATTGGAGCATGTGCATGTAGTTCAAATTTGAATTATGCACATAAATGCATTGAAAACTCAGTTAATGCATAAAAATGTCCATACGAACCCCAAAAAATCACAAAAATTGACACAAACACTCCTGTTGTTCTATATTGACATGAGAAATTTTTTGGAAGCAATAAGAGGCAATGGATATCGTTTCGTCCCCAAAGGTGGGACGTTCCTACCCAAACCATCATGCTTGTTGTGAGAAGCTCTGGTTTGTGAGAAGTATATACCCAAACCAGCCCCAAATGGGACAAAAATTTTACCACGGCATGTTGATGCCGCTCCATGATAGCATACCAAGTTTCAAGAATTTCAGACAAGTTTTGGATTTACTAGAATTTAAAAACCAGGTATCTCAATGTTTGTGGTCCAGTGAAGGTGGCAGTGTGTTAGACATTCATTCCCATTTCTTGCATGGGACCTAAGCAGGCAACCAAGGACACATATTTAAATTTTCAAATAATTTATATGCATTATAGCATGTGCCTATAGTTCAAATTTGAATTATGCACATGAATGCACAAAAAACTCAGTTAATGTATAAAAATGTCCAAGCGAACCCCAAAAAATCCCAAAAATTGACACAACACTCCTCTTGTTCTATGTTGACACTAGGAAAAAAATTTGAAATCGAGAAGAGGCAACGGATATCGTTTTGTCCAGAAAGGTGAAACGTTCCCTACCGAAACCATCACACTTGTTGTGTGAGAAGCTCTAGTTTATTAGAAGCTTATTCCCAAACCTGCCCAAAATGGGACTAAATTTTTACCACGGCATGGTGATGCCACTCCATGATAGCATGCCAAGTTCCATGAATTTCGGACGGATTTTGGATTTACTAGAATTACAAAAGCAAGTACGTCGACGTTTGACGGAGAGCCACGGTGCTGTGGTGTTCGAATTTCATCCCCATTTCTTGCATGGGAGACAAGCATAAATCCATGGACGCATATATGATTTTACAACCCATGTTGGTGCACCGGAGCATGTGCATGTAGTTTAATTTTGAATTGTGCACTTGAAATGGCTAGAAAACCAATTTAATGTATAAAATGTTCAAACGAACCCTGAATAATTCCAGTTCTTTTATGACACACATATAGTTGCATGTTCACTCTAGATAAAAAGTCTAGCAATTCAAACACCGTCCATTGCCGCTGTGACCCCATTATGTAATTCAAATCAAGATGAAAAATCAAGTAGATCGCACACAGTTTATTACCACGGGCGCGCGAACCGAGGAGGATTTGGCCGGAGTTCACCGGAGAAGATGCGGGGAGGCGGCCGGAGGTGAGGAGAGGACGCCGGAGTCGTCGGGGCACCGGACCCGGGGTCGCCGGAGCTCGGGGGCGGCGGAGGAGCTCGGGCCGATGACGCGGGGCACCGGGTTGCGCGTGCGACGGTGAGCGGCGGCTGGCGCGGAGACAGGCGTCGACGGAGCTGCTCGCCGGCGGCGGGGAAGCGGCGGGCAAGGCGGCGGTGAAACGGCAGAGGTGCGCGGGAGGCACGGGCGCCAGGTGGCGGGGACGCGTGGGGGCGCGGTCTCGGCGGTGGGCCGGGCGGGCCCGATCTGGGCTCGCCGGCCCGCGGCGGCGGGTGGCAGCGGAGATTCCACGTGTCAGCGTGGGATCGGCGCGGAGCAGCGGCGGCGGTGGCTCTGTCCGGTGGTTTCAGACATGTCTGGCGGCGTGGAGGGGAGATAGCTAGGGTTTGGACCCGAATTTCGGGGGTGGATCACATATTTATAGCTAGGAGGAGGTAGGAGTGTCCAAATGAGGTGTAGTTTTCACCCACATGATCGTGATCCGACAGCGGAGGACATGGAGATGGTTTAGATGGGTTATTAGGCCGTTTTGGAGGGGTGTTGGGCTGCAACACACAAGAGGCTTTCGCGGTTACCCAGTTAACCGTTGGAGTATCAAACAGACTCCAAATGGAATGGAATTTGACAGGCAGTCTACCGGTGGGCTACCAAGACCACTTGACAAATCTCGGTCCATTCTGAGAACGTTTAGCATGCACTCACGAAAAGAGACAAAAGGGGGTACGCCGGTGCACGTATGAGTGTCGGATTGCAAAACGGACAATGGGGAAAATGCTCGAATGCATGAGACGAACATGTATGCAAATGCGATGCACATGATGACATGATATAAAATGCATGACATGAAAAAAAAGAAAGACAAAGACAAAACCCAACCACGAAGGGAATCTCATAACTTAAAACCGAAAAAGGCAAGAGTTAGAGTTACAAATATGACAAGTTACATCCGGTGTGTTACAACTTGCGACCGGAAACAATTTTGCCGTATAATTGTATTTTTTAGATCTATTGCACGTATTTCGTATTTGAGCACTCGCCGGTCGCATGCGACCTCATTTTGCCGAGCGGGTGTGCCAGGAGGGCATATCCCCGACGGTTTTTGGGTCGTTTGGGAAGGACCCCCTACCACCCACACTCACTTGGCGACGGTTCCAAATGCCATCACGGAAAGGGCTAAAAAACCATTTGTTTAGGACCGACCCGTACCAGTGCCTCTTCTCCTATCTGAAGCTTACTGACAACTGCTGGGGATATCAGATTCAACTCGGCCCCGTCATTGTAACGCCCAGAGACCGATGTGCCAGGTGTCTTCCAGTTATTCGATGTTGTTTCCTTGTAATTTGTTTGCGTGTCATGCATTTCATATCATGTCATAATGTGCATTTCATTTGCATACATGTTCATCTCATGCATTCGAGCATTTTCCCCGTTGTCCGTTTTGCAATCCGGCGCTCCTATGTCCTCCGGTGACCCCTTGTACCTCTTTTCGTGTGCGGGTGTTAAACGTTCTCAGATTGGACCGAGAGTTTCCAAGCGGCCTTGGTTTACTACCGGTAGAACGCCTGTCAAGTTTCGTGCCATTTGGACTTCGTTTGATACTCCAATGATTAACCGAGGAACCGTAAAGGCCTCGTGTGCCTTGCAGCCCAACACCCCTCCAAAGTGGCCCAAAACCCCCTCTATCATCCCGGTCGTTCGATCACGATCGCGTGGCCAAAAACCGCATGTCATTTGGACTCTCCTAGCTCCCTCTACCTATATATATGTCATCTCCCCCGAAAATCTCGCGGATGAAACCCTAGCTCCTCCTACCTCGCGCCACAGGACAAAATTTCCCATGCCGGACATGTCCGCGCCGCCCTTCGCAGCCAACCACATGTTGCCACGTCACCTCCGCCGGCCCCTCTCTCTCTCCTCCGCGCCGCCGTTCCGCGTAGCCCACCGCGGGCCCGCACGGGCCCAAGGCGCCGCCACTAAAGCCCGGCTTCACCGCCCCCGCTCGCCGCCCGCTAGAGGCTTGCCGGAGAGACGCCGGCCACCGCCACCTCACCACCGAAAGCGCCCCGTGCCGCCTCCTCCACTCCCGCTGGCGCCGCCTTCGTGCCTCGTCCCGATCCAGGAGGAGAGGAGCTCCTCCCGATCCAGCGCGCCGCCCTGCCGACGAGCTCCGCAGGAGACGCCGCCATCGCCGGAGCTCCTCAACCGCCGCCGCCGGTGAGCCATGTCCTCCTGCTCGTGCGGGAGAACGAGGAGGAGCAGATCGGGCTCCCCGACTCCATGTGGGCCCCGAGTCCGGCCCATCTCCATCGGCCCGTCTGCCTCCTCCCTCTTCTGCAAACTGGGCTAGGCCCATGGCGAGCAGCCCGCTAAATCCCTCCCGATGCGTCTTTTTGTATCCTACGCTCATCCTTTTTTTTTTTCTCAAATGGCTAAGTCCCTAGGTCTGCATATTTTTATGCCTCCTTCATCGCATCATATCTCATCATCCGTGGCTCCGTTTTGGGCATGTAGCATATCAAATTGTTCGTCTCGACGAGTACTTCATTTCTTCTCATTGCACCATATATATACCATTGGTCATACACACCGTACATAGTTTAGTACAAGCCTAGGCTAGAGTACAACTACGGTGAAAGACATTACATCTCATCGGAGGCATTCCAAGCTCCTATACATTATTTTTCTACACCTCCGGAGTGTGATACACACCAAGTCATATCCCATTGGTCACTCAGGACTATGGAGAATACAACTATTACAGTACTAGTGAAACTACTGCTAGCTCAGACGGCTCCGTAGTAATCCTCATAAAAGTCACCACCAAAGCATGGAAGTGGAACATGATCATATGGGAACAGACGGTCCCGCGGAACCTGCGGACCATAGGGACTCGGATGTGGCCTTGGTCCCACAGACGGTGGCAGACGGGGACCATGAGGAGGGGTGATGCCTCCTACATCACGCCACTCCATACAATCTGGCAATCCAGGCCGCACAGGGTACAGGTCCCTCAGGTCCATGTATCCTGCCTGCACCGCAGGTGCAAACCAAGTCAAAGTGGCTCAGTGATCAGCACGAGAGTGGAAAAGCTCCTTACGCAAGGCCCGATTGTCGTGGTCCTTATCCTCGAGCATCTCGGCAGTGGTGCGGAGTAGTGACTCCTCATGTGTAGAGTCATAGTACAAAGCCTGATAGTACCCCTGTGCTCCAGGAAGTGAGGCTGGCATGTAGCAGAAATCGGTGTTCTGAAGCACGGCAGTCCTGGCTCGAATGATAGTCATCATTGAGTAAGGTGCATCCTGCACAGACATCTCAATAGTGACCCCAAGTCCATAGGAGCAGTGAAGGGGCTCAGTGGCTCCAGGATAAGAGGGATATATCCTGACGGTACAAAGGTACTGGCTCTGGTTGAAATCTCGGAACTGCTCCTCGACGGTATATCCCAGATATCATCGATAGCCTGACTCGACCATCACTCGAACCAACATGGTCGTGTGACCGGGTACATCAAGGCACTGGGTCAGATGAACCACTTGGTTCTGGGAACGGGTGGCTATCTGAAAGCACAGAATAATGCAAAGGCATTATAATTTCCTAGGAGAAATCGGACAGCATAACGGCTGTAAATGCTTAGAAAAAGATTTGAGACATCCACAATAGTTTTCAATACCACTCAACAACATCATATCAAGGTTCTGGTTCAACTGACAACATACTAAAAGTAGTAGAAACTATACTGAGGCTTGTAACGACAATCCTATAAGCTACTACGGATTAGTAACACGTGGACCTGATAGAGAGAAGAGAGCCTAGTCCTTAACCCACGTAGAATGAGAAGAGAATGACTCAGATCAGAGGGCATAAGGTAAAGGAGTAAAAGATCCTTACATTCCCTCCCACAATCAATTCCCCTACATATAACTAAAGCATTTATAGACTCGACATCGACCAGTTTGGCTCAACGAACCTACAGGCAGTCCAGCTCTGATGCCAACGCTGTCATGACCCCGATTCCAAGTCACATCGATCTAGCCAGTCGTGAACCCAAAGCGGCACAGACCTATGGGGACAAGCATACATGAATCACATCGAGCATGTTGGTCATCAGCGTGTGAATCTATGCTGTAGCAGGCTAGGCAAAACTCCGGATGTCACCGCGTGACATTTCCCCGAAGGGACAGATATAGGAACCAAGTGAAACACATGCCGGCCAGTCAAGTGTCCTGAGCAGTAGTGCTGGGCTAGCAGGACTCCGGTGAACCGGGCTGTAGCAGACTACTATGGCTCAAGGAGCACTAGACTACATTTCCCCATAAGAGAGGCTGCCAAGGATAAACAACTAGATTGTCGGATCCCACACATACCAAGCATTTCAATCATACACACAATATGGTCGATATGTGCAAATACAACATGGCATCACAACAAAACTCTACAACTCAAGTACTTTATTTAAAGGCTCCGGAGAGCCATACATAACATGTTCATATAGGTAGGGGTCACATGACCCGACACTCAAGTCATACAAGCACATGCGGAAGCAAATAGTCTGAGTACAGACACTAGAAAGAAAGAAGGCTTGTCGAAGCCTGTCTATCTACCTAGGGCCCTCCATGGCCAGAATCACCACCTGGGTGGCAAGTCACTCATCGACGTCGAGGTCTACATAAAACCCATCGGAGGGGGCGGTGTTGTCGTCTGAAAACAGTAATTAAAGCAACATGAGTACAAAGGTACTCAGCAAGTCTTAGAACAGATCCTACTATACATGCTCATTCTCAAGAAGGTGGTGGAGTTAATGCAGCAAGCCAGCTTTGACTCTTGGCTAAGCTATCCTACGAGACACTACTAGTAAAATAGTTTTCACACACGAGTCCACTAATCACCAACACAATACTCCACCGGGGATCCTCCCTCGTCATCCTACGAGAGGGCCATCCTCGGTACTCACACTTATCTTGAGTCTTTTAGTAGTAACCATTAACTTGTCTATGAACTGTATAGGCAACCAAGTAGTGCTTTATCGCGAACGCGGCTATTCGAATAGATGATGTTAACCCCGCAGGGGTGTACTTCTTCATACACGCTCTCACCACTTACCGTCGTTTACACGACATGTACTCGGCAACCTTCAAGCGGAAGCCCAACGAGGGTGTCGACCACGGCCTACCTAAGCACTCAAGTCTCTAGTCGAGGTTTATCGCCTATCCAAGTTCCATCCGCAGGGAGTCCGGCTGAGGTTTCCACATACGGCCCTGAACGATGTGAACAGGGTTCCCGAGACACCAAACGGGTGACTCGGTACACCGTCTCATGGTGTATCTACCGCATCATAGCCCACCCCTAGGGTCAGCGCTACGCACGGCCGCCAACACATAACCTACAAACACCAGAAACTAGTTGCAACTCATGGACAGAGTACTAGGGTGATTAAGAAGCCGAGAGGGTCCATTGGTTTCGGGCCCAATGTATGGTAGTAACTGATTCTTAAATCACACATACAGATCTCAATTCTTAGGGACGGCCTCAATGAAGCAACCCACCATGTACTCCTACATGGCCTCTCATCGATACCTTTACCAAATCATGTTCAACACATCCCTCACATTACTGACGTAATCATTTCACTCTAGCCCATCACCCAGATGAACCAGACCTGACACAACTCTAAGCATAGCAGGCATAGCAAGGTAGGAAACACATACATGGCTCAATCAACTCCTACACATGCTAGTGGGTTTCATCTAGTTACTGTGGCAATGACAGGTCATGCAAAGGATAAGGGTTCAACTACCGCAGCACAAAGCAGTTTGAAACATTGTTGTCTTAATGCAGTAAATGAGAGCAGAAGCGAGAACATGGGATTGTATCGATATGATCAATGGGGCTGCTTTCCTGATGGAGTAGTAGTAGGGTACTGCCCTTCAGTTGGATACTCAGATGTATCCTCGGAGGCAGAACCTACCACAAAAGACACCACATAATACAATCATCACATGGCAATATGCAACAATATGATGCATACTATGACATGGCAATATGAGGTGTCCTGCCCAATGCAATGTGAAACAAGTTGAATTGGGTCCATTTGAATCAAAGATTCAAATGGGAGCTTATGTTCTTAAGCATTATAACTGTATTATCTTGTTTCACCTAAACAGCAAGGTTAAAGTGTTTTGTCATGCATGAAACCATTATAGATGGAAATATTGAAATTTTCTGATCAAATTTCATATATAAATCTTTTCATTTGGAGTTATAGATTAAAAGTTATGAATTTTTGAAGTTTTGGTTATTTTCTGGAATTTCCTATATAAGAATAAATCCAAAAAAGGATTTACTGCGTCAGCCTGGCATCAGTGTGACGTCAGCGGGTCAAAGGCGCCAGCCCAGGTCAAACCAGACCGGTGGGCCCCATCTGTTAGTGTAACAACTAACTAATAGAGTTAGTTAGTGTTTCGTTAGCACTAAACTAGGTTAGTTAGGCCCTGGGCCCACATGTCAGTGAGTCAACCTATTAACGAAAGTAATTAGTGTTAACTAAAGTAATTCTAAATTAGAAAGGGGCATGGCCCACACGTCAGTGACTCAGGGGAGGTCAACCTAGGCCCAGACGGGGTCAAACAGGGTCAAACTCGCCGGCGTTTAGCCTCCAGCGAGGCCAGACACAACGGCGAGGCTTGGGATTCACCTACAAGGCGCCGTTTGGCGCGCGGAGCACAGCTACGTGACGCGGACGCTCGTCCGCATCCAACCGTGGTGGTGGCGTTGCCGGGGAATGGCCGGAGTGGCACCGACGACGAGCTCGGCGGCGGCCGAAGCTCGGGCGCAGGTGGGGATGGGGCTGTGGTGCGCAAATGAGCGCGACGAAGTGCTACGGGGGCTCTACACGATGCGGGGAGCGCGTTGGGCGCATGCCCGGGACTAAATGGTCACCGGAGCATCGCCGGTGACGAGCGCGGGCGGTGGCGCGAGCGGGTGAGCATGGTGCAGTAGCCACGGAGTGCAAAAGAGAAAACGGAGAGGGGGAGGATGATCAGCAGCTCACGATGAGCATGAGGAGCGAGTCGGCGAGCTCGGGGAGGGGCTAAAACGAGCAGGGCGGCGAGGGGGATCTCCAGCGATGGTGGATCGGAATGAGCTCGGTGCAGTGTCTCCGGGGCGAACGAGCGCTCGGGGATCGGTCGAGGCGAAGCAGTGGACGACGGTGAAGCTTTTTGGCACGGCGAGGCGACGAGTGGACAGCGGTGGCTGTGGGTTTCACGACGGCGCGGGCACGGCTGCGTCGGCCATGGTGTCGCGGGAGCGAGGGAGAGAGCAGGGGGGAGTGTGTGAGGTGTCGGGCAGGTCGGGGCGACACCGAGGAGGCGTTTGCGGCGTCGAGGCGGTGGCCAGGTGAAGCAGACGAGCAGGGAGGTGGCGTGGTGAGCTCGGGCGCGTGCGCCGTGTCCCTCCTCTCCCTACTGGCAGAGGTAGGGGATGACTGGCGCGGGCCAGCACAGTGCTGGGCCGGCCAGTGGGCTGCCAGGTGGGCTGCGCCAGGTTAGTTCCTTTCTCTCCCTTTTTTTGTTTTTTATTCATTCTATTATTTCTGTAACTTCAGGGCTTTATTAAAAATGCTAGGGCATTTCCAAAAATCATAAAATTAATCATGGCTACTGCTTAGAATATATCCAACAGTAAACATTTTAGTTTATGATTATTTGAGCATTTAAATTATTTTATAGCATTTAAATGCCCAAATGCAAATACTATATGAATTAATCCAATGACCCTAAGATGTCCTAGAAAAGTGTGCACCATTTTTGTCAAAGGTTTTAACCCAAAACAAAAAGGGTGGACTTTTTAGAAGGACATTTCAGGTTCATTGGAAAAGTTTTTAGTAAACCCTAGTTGTTCTAGGGGGGTGCTGGGGGTTCTGTCATCCCATTTCAGTTTTCTGGGAATTTAAACATGATGCAACACTCTAATGCATGAACTAGCTAGGGTGTGACAACTCACCCCCTCTCAAAAGAATCTCGTCCCGAGATTTGGGATCCGTTGGGAAGAAGGTGGGGTACTCGAGTCAAAGACGATCCTCCCTTTCCCAAGTGGCTTCCCTTTCAGTGTGGTGTGACCATTGAACCTGAAGAAACTTGATGTTATGGCCTCGAGTGGTACACTCGGCTTGATCAAGGATACGAACGGGATATTCCCGATATGAGAGATTATCTTGTAGATCAAGCGTTTCGTGGTCCATTCCACGGATAGGATCCGCGAAGGAACACCTGAGTTGAGAAACTTGGAAGACATCGTGAACTCTAGAAAGATGCGGAGGTAGTTCCAATTGGTAGGCAACTTCTCCTCGTTTGGCAAGAATGCAAAAGGGTCCAATGTAGCAAGGGGCCAATTTTACTTTGATACCGAAACGATGGGTTCCCTTTAACGGAGTAACCCGAAGGTAGGCCTTCTTGCCGACTTCATAAGTCATGAGCTTATGTTTATGATCATAGTGGCTCTTTTGACGAGATTGGGCTGTTTTCAATTTCTCATGAATAATGCGATCCTGCTCTTCTGCTTCCTGAATCATATCTGGGCCAAAGAGTTGTCTTTCCCCGGTTTCTGACCAGTTAAGAGGCGTTCGACATTTTCGTCCATAGAGAAATTCGAAAGGAGCTTTGCCCAAGCTAGCTTGATAACTGTTGTTATAAGCGAACTCCGCGAATGGAAGGCATTTCTCCCAATCCATTCCGAATGAGATGACAAAAGCTCGGAGCATATCCTCCAAAATTTGATTGACTCGCTCTACTTGACCACTTGATTGGGGGTGGAAGGCGGTGCTCAAAGAGAGACGAGTTCCCATAGCATTTTGGAAACTTTCCAAAAATTGAGAGGTGAAGGGACTCCCACGGTCTGAGTTAATTTCCAATGGGACACCATGAAGAGACACTATTCGTGAGATGTATAGGTCAGCTAGCTGGCTAGCGGTGATACTCTCACGAACAGGTAGAAAGTGGGCCACCTTGGAAAGACGATCGATCACGACGAAGATGGCATTATTCCCTCTCTTGGTCCTAGGAAACCTAGTAATGAAATCCATACTGATTTTATCCCATTTCCACTCAGGAATAGCCAAAGGTTGAAGGGTGCCAGCATGCCGTTGATGCTCTGCTTTAACACGATGACAGACGTCGCAACTAGCAATGTATTGAGCAATTTCGCTCTTCATCCTAGTCCACCAAAACCTCTGGCGTAGGTCTTGATACATTTTAGTACTACCGGGATGAATAGCGAGAGGGGATTCATGAGCTTCCTTAAGGATCAGCCGGCTCAGGTTTCGTGCTTTGGGAACCACTAAATAGTTTCCAAAGTATACGACACCTTGATCATCAACGGAGAAACAATTCGCAACTCCTTTCTGAATGTTTCTCTTAATACGGGAGATTCCTGGATCTACCTTCTGTGCCTTGATGATCTGATCCGTAAGGGTAGGTTTCGCCACCAGGGTGGATAGGAATCCTTGAGGAACAATGTGAAGGTTAAGCTTACGAAATTCCTCGTGGAGAAGTGGTTGACTTTGTTGTAACATCAGGTTGTTACAATAAGATTTATGACTTAGCGCATCAGCCATGACATTGGCTTTGCCTGGGGTGTAAGTTATTCCTAAGTCGTAATCCGAGATCAACTTGACCCAATGTCTTTGCCTGAGATTCAAATCCGGTTGGGTGAAGATATACTTCAAACTTTGGTGATCAGTGAAGATCTCGCAATGATTACCGAGAAGGTAATGTCACCAAGTTTTAAGTGCATGGACTACCGCTGCAAGCTCTAGATCATGTGTGGGATAGTTTTCCTCATGTGGATGTAATTGCCGTGAGGCATAGGCAATTACCTGACGATCTTGCATGAGTATGCAACCTAGTCCTTGTCGCGAGGCGTCGCAGTAGATAATAAAGTCCTTGGAGAAATCTGGTGGTACCAGTACGGGAGCAGATGTCAGGCGTCTTTTCAGTTCCTGAAAGATGAACTCGCACTGTGGGGTCCACTCGAACTTTTTATCTTTCTTGAGGAGTTCAGTTAGAGGTTTAGCAACCTTGGAGAAATTCTCGACGAAGCGGCGGCAATAGCTCGCTAAGCCAAGGAAGCTTTGAACTTGCTTGACTGTTTCAGGTGGAGTCCAATCAAGGACGGCTTGAACTCGCTTGGTATTGACAGCAATACCCTTACCAGAGATTACATGGCCTAGATAGGTCACTTCTGGCAACCAAAATTCACACTTGGAGAATTTGGCATAAAGGCGATGCTCTCGATGTTTCGTCAATACCAGCCTTAGATGTTCGACATGTTCCTCCTCATTCTTGGAGTAGATGAGTATATCATCGAGGTATACCACGACGAATTTATCCAAATACTCCATGAAGACCGAGTTCATTAACCGAGAGAAAGTGGCTGGGGCATTGGTTAAACCAAAGGACATGACTGTGTACTCGTATTGGCCATAGGGAGTAACAAAGGCCGTTTTGGGAATGTCCCCGTTTCTGATTTTGATTTGATGGTAGCCCAACCTCAAATCCATCTTGGAAAAGACCGAGGATCCAGCGAGCTGATCATACATATCATTGATCCTGGGAAGCGGATACTTGTTCTTGATAGTGACCAAGTTGACAGGTCGGTAATCTACAACCATCTGATCCATTCCATCCTTCTTCTTGACGAAGAGAACGGGGCAAGCCCAAGGAGAGGAACTAGGACGGATGAAACCCTTTTTCAAGGACTCATCGAGTTGGTTCTTAAGCTCGGCTAGTTCTAAGGGTGCCATCTTATAGGGTCTTCTAGAAATTGGGGCGGTTCCTGGAACAAGGTCTATCATGAACTCGACATCCCTGTCAGGTGGAACACCTGGCATTTCTTCTGGAAAGACATCCGGAAAGTCTCGGACTACGGGAATATCTTCAAGGTCTGGAAGGGGGTTGGCATTTAGGGAGTAAAGCTGGCGCTTGGTCACTCGAGTTAAGACATTGACTGTCTTGCCCGATGGGTGAGTAAGTTGAACGGTTCTAGTGGCACAATCAATCTTAGCACAATGAGCTGGAATCCATTCCGTACACAAGATGAGGTTTATGTCCGAGGACTTGAGAGATATTAAGAATGCAAGGAAGACAAGTCTATCGACAAGAATTTCATTCCCATGGCCTACTCTAGAAGTTTGCCATTTGGAACCCAGAGTTTGAATTACCATGGAAGTGGGCATGTCACAGAATGTCGTGTTATGCAATCGAGCATAGTTCTCATATATGAATGAATGAGACGCTCCAGTATCAAAAAGAACAGATGCCGGATGTCCATTAACAAGGAGCGTACCAAGGACGACGTTAGGATCATCATGAGCCTCCTCAGCTGAGACATAATTGACGTGGCCACGTGCAGTGGTGGCTGGCTTGGCGTAGATGGTCTTTCCCGCTGGCTTACCACGGCCAACGGACTTTCTAGACTGGTTGGGGTTATTGTTCTGGGGACACTCTCGACTGTACTGACCCGGCTCTCCACACTTGAAACATGTCACAACATTGGGGCATGGAGCAGTGAGGGAGTCCTGGATTAGGGGGTGTTCGGGTAGCCGGACTATACCTTCAGCCGGACTCCTGGACTGTGAAGATACAAGATTGAAGACTTCGTCCCGTGTCCGGATGGGACTTTCCTTGGCATGGAAGGCAAGCTTGGCGATGCGGATATTCAAGATCTCCTACCATTGTAACCGACTCTGTGTAACCCTAACCCTATCCGGTGCCTATATAAATCGGAGGGTTGTAGTCCGTAGGCAATCAACTCCATACACAACAATCATACCATAGGCTAGCTTCTAGGGTTTAGCCTCCTTGATCTCGTGGTAGATCTACTCTTGTACTACCCATATGTTCAATATTAATCAAGCAGGAGTAGGGTATTACCTCCATCGAGAGGGCCCGAACCTGGGTAAAAAACATCGTGTCCCTTGTCTCCTGTTACCATCCAGCCTTGACGCATAGTTCGGGACCCCCTACCCGAGATCCGCCGGTTTTGACACCGACATTGGTGCTTTCATTGAGAGTTCCTCTATGTCGTCGCCTTTAGGCCCAATGGCTCCTTTGATCATCAACAACGATACGGTCTAGGGTGAGACTTTTCTCCCCGGACAGATCTTTGTCTTCGGCGGCTTCGCTCTGCGGGCCAATTCGCTCGACCACCTGGAGCAGATCGAAAGCTATGCTCCTGGCCATCAAGTCAGGTTTGGAAGCTTAAACTACGCGGCTGACATCTGCAGAGACTTGATCTTCGACGGATTCGAGCCACAGCCAAGCGCGCCGCACTGTCTCGATGGGCATGATATAGCTCTGCCGCCGAACAGCGCCTTGGAGGCCGCGCACACATCAGTTTCGACCATTGATTCGGAGCCTACTGCGCCGACCGAGGATCAGCGGTTGGACGCTGCCTCAGGGGCTGCGATCTCAGAGGCGATTGAGCCGAACTCCAGCCCCGCACTCCGCATGGCCCGTGACTCCAAGGAGCCGGATTCCTCTTCAAACTCCGAGCCCCCCGCGCCCCTGCCGATCGAATCCGATTGGGCGCCGATAATGGAGTTCACTGCCGTGGACATCTTTCAGCACTCGCCCTTCGGCGACATCCTAAATTCTCTAAAGTCTCTCTCTTTATCAGGAGAGTCCTGGCCGGACTACGGTCAGCGAGGGTGGGATACGGACGATGAGGAAATTCAAATCCCAGCCACCACCCACTTTGTAGCAACTGTCGACGATCTAACCGACATGCTTGACTTTAGCTCCGAAGACATCGACGGCATGGACGACGATGTAGGAGACGAACATGAACCAGCACCTATAGGGCGCTGGAAGGCCACCTCGTCATATGACATATATATGGTGGATACTCCAAAAGATGGAGATGGCGATGGAACAGTGGGGGATGACGCCCCCAAGAAACAGCCAAAGCGTCGGCGTCAGCGGTGCCGCTCTAAATCCTGCCAAAGCAAAAACGGTGATTCCGGCACGGGAGATAATACTACCCCGGATAGCGCTGAAGAACACCCACCTCAGCAAGATTCGGCACAGGAAGATGGAGAAGCCAGCCCTCATGAGAGAGCGGCAGACCGAGAGGTCGAGGATGATAACTATACGCCTCCCTCCGAAGACGAGGCAAGCCTCGATGACGACGAATTCGTCATACAATCAGACCCCGCCGAACAAGAGCGTTTTAAACGCAGGCTTTTAGCCACGGCAAGCAGCCTCAAGAAAAAGCAGCAATAGCTTAGAGCTGCCCAAGATTTGCTAGCTGACAGATGGACTGAAGTCCTTGCGGCCGAAGAGTATGAACTCAAACGCCCCTCCAAGAGTTACCCGAAGCACAGGCCGCTACCCCGATCAGAGGAGGAAGCACCTAAAGCACTAGCGCATGACATGGCAGACCGGCCACCTCGCGGCCGCGACAGAGAGGCCTCTCGGCCCTCCACCCAAGCCATGCCCCGAAGCCGCTCAACTAAGGCATGGGAAAATGCGCCCGACCTGCGAGACATACTGGAGGATAAGGCAAGACAAACAAGATCGATCTACAGATCACGCAGGCGCCCTACGACATGTGACAATGATCTTCACTCCGGATACAACAAATCCGACCGGGCCAAACACAACAGACATAGCTCTTCCGAGCTGCGTCATGATATAGCCCAGTACAGAGGCGCCGCACACCCGCTATGCTTCACGAATGAAGTAATGGATCATAAAATCCCAGAGGGTTTCAAACCCGTAAACATCGAATCATACGATGGCATAACAGATCCGGCGGTATGGATCGAGGATTATCACCTTCACATCCACATGGCACGCGGCGATGATCTACACGCCATCAAATACCTCCCGCTCAAACTTAAAGGACCGGCCCGGCATTGGATTAACAGCTTGCCAGCAGACTCAATCGGTTCTTGGGAGGACCTGGAAGCCACATTCCTCGACAACTTCCAGGGCACTTACGTGCGACCGCCAGATGCCGACGACTTAAGCCACATAATTCAGCAGCCAGAAGAATCGGCCAGACAATTCTGGACACGGTTCCTAACAAAGAAAAACCAGATAGTTGACTGTCCGGATGCAGAGGCCCTAGCAGCCTTCAAGCATAACATCCGCGACGAGTGGCTTGCCCGGCACCTGGGACAGGAAAAGCCGAAATCCATGGCATCCCTCACGACACTCATGACCCGCTTTTGCACGGGAGAAGACAGCTGGCTAGCTCGCAGTAACAACTTATCAAAGAACCCTGGTAATTCGGATACCAAGGACAAAAGTGGCAGGACACGTCGGAATAAGCAAAAACCCCGCGTTAACAGCGATAGCAATGAAGACACGGCAGTCAATGCCGGATTCAAAGGCTATAAATCCGGTCAGCGGAAAAAGCCATTCAAAAAGAATACTCAGGGCCCGTCCAGTTTGGACCGAATACTCGATCGCTTGTGCCAGATACATGGCACCCCCGAAAGGCCAGCCAATCACACTAACAGGGATTGTTGGGTGTTCAAGCAGGCAGGCAAGTTAAGGGCCGAAAACAAAGACAAGGGGCTGCACAGCGACGACGAGGAGCCCAAGCCGCCGAACAACAATGGATAGAAGGGCTTTCCCCCACAAGTGCGGACGGTGAACATGATATACGCAACCCACATTCCCAAGCGGGAGCGGAAGCGTGCGCTACGGGACGTATACGCAATAGAGCCAGTCGCCCCAAAATTCAACCCATGGTCCTCCTGCCCGATCACTTTTGATCGAAGGGACCATCCCACTAGCATCCGTCATGGCGGCTTTGCCGCATTGGTTCTCGACCCAATCGTCGATGGATTTCATCTCACAAGAGTCCTCATGGACGGCGGCAGTAGCCTGAACCTGCTTTATCAGGATAAAGTGCGAAAAATGGGCATAGATCCCTCAAGGATTAAGCCCACAAGAACGACCTTTAAAGGCGTTATACCAGGTGTAGAAGCCAACTGTACAGGCTCAGTAACACTTGACGTGGTCTTCGGATCCCCGGACAATTTCCGAAGTGAAGAGTTAATCTTCGATATAGTCCCGTTTCGCAGTGGCTATCACGCCCTGCTCGGACGAACCGCATTCGCAAAGTTCAATGCGGTGCCACACTACGCATATCTCAAACTCAAGATGCCAGGCCCTCGAGGAGTAATTACGGTCAACGGAAACACTGAACGCTCCCTCCGTACGGAGGAGCATACGGCGGCTCTCGCAGCGGAGGTACAAAGTAGCCTTCTCAGGCAATTCTCCAGTCTGGCCATTAAAAAGCCAGACACTGCCAAGCGCGCCCGGAGTAACCCACAGCAGGACCGCCTGGCACACTCTAAGCAAGCGTAGAAATGCGGCCCCAACCCCAGCTTTCGCGACATAGTGAAACCAGTACCTCGCGTACATAACTACGCCCTTGAAATACCATGGGCACAGGGGAAGGGGCACAATAAAGGCACACCCAAATACGGCTTAAAATGTACTAGGGGCTGCTGGATTATTTTTTTAATTTTTTCTTACTTCCAGGACTCCATACTTCGGACGACCTGTTCGGCAATTCGACTGCCGCACAAACGATGCAAGATCTAGGGAGGCAGACAAGCCATGCCGCATTATGGAACTCCCAGGAGGTCTCTATTACGAGCAGTATACCTGTTTTAAATACAATTCCGCGGCCTGCCCCTGGTCAGGACATACTGAATAGTCCAATATCTTTTGCTTACCGCACTATTTGTATCGTTCGGCTTTGATAAATAGCCTTTATATAAACAATGCATAGCTTTTGTCTATTTTTTGCATTACTCTCTTTTATATATGTTCATTAATGACATGTTGCACCCGTACACTGTGGTACGGCAAGTACGCCAGGGGCTTCAGTACCCTTTAATATGGTGTGAGAAGTCCGTACACTTTCACAAGTGCGGCACCCCGAACTTATAGCACTATATGCATCGGCTCCGAATCATGATTTGGGTCAATAGTTGGGTTTTCCAGGCTCCTATGTGTTGGTGCCTTATGTTCTGCTATATCGGCTAAGGTAGCACTAGGAGAACCACTGTGATTGTGCCCCGGTTGAGCTGGGTTAAGCACCTCAGTGGAGAAAGCTAAAACTGACTGTCATGATGAGGCGAGAGACCGGTCGCTATTCGAGAGGTTTTTCGAGTCCCTAAAGGCTTATACCGCTTCGAGCGAGGAGCTGGATAACCCTGGCCAAGGCGTGGATAGCGCCCCGAACTCGGTCTTCCGAACTAGGGGCTTCGCTGAAATTTAAAATTATAAAGTTCTATGGCTAAGTGAGAGTGTTCAAGCACTATAGTCCGATTGCCTGGTTCGTTGTGTTGAGCGCCTCCCTTGAAGGACCCAACTATGGGAAAAAAGCACTCAGGTCTATCCCGAACACCCCAGCACTAGTGGCATGGGGGCAGAAGCCGACGACTGGCCATCTCTCAATTTTTGATAAACGACCGCACAGAAAATAATATTTTAAATTCAACAAGCATTGTTTAGCGCCTATGAACAAGTTTTTAGCGCACAGGATAAACACGAGCGAGTTCATTCAAAAATTACATCCTTGGTACATTCATCCGCCACAAGGCGGGCACCCGCAAGAACATCCTTATAGTAGTTCTCAGGCTTGCGATGCTCCTTCCCCGGCGGCGGCCCGTCCCTCACAAGCTTCTCACCGTCCAGCTTACCCCAGTGCACCTTTGCACGGGAAAGGGCCCTACGGGCTCCTTCGATGCAGACGGACCACTTGATGACCTCGAGTCGTGGATAGGCCTCCACCAGCCGCCGCACTAGCCCGAAGTAGCTCCCAAATAGGGCCTCTCCGGGCCACAACCAAACTATGAAGCCCTTCATGGCTTGTTCCGCCGCCTTGTGGAGCTCGACCAACTGTTTCAGCTGGTCGCTTAAGGGCACAGGGTGTCCGGCCTCAGCATACTGAGACCAGAACACCTTCTCCGTCGAGCTGCCCTCTTCAGCTCGGTAGAATGCGGCAGCGTCGGATACGCTGCGGGAAAGATTTGCAAATGCCCCTGGAGAGCTCCGGATTCGGGTAAGTAACAAGTAGTTTACTTTTATATTTCTGCTTTGCATAAAGAATGCCTTACCCGCTGCTATCTTTTTCACCTCCTCCAACTCTTGGAGGGCATTTTGGGCTTCGGCCTTGGCAGACTTGGCAGTCTCAAGGGCCGCCGCGAGCTCGGACGCTTGGGTCTTTGACTCAAGCTCCAAACTCTCATGTTTTTTCATGAGAGCCTGAAGCTCTTGCTGCACCTCGCCGACCTGAGCCCCAAGTTTCTCTTGCTCGGTGCTCTCCGTGGCCGTTTTCTTTTCGGCCTCGGACAGCGCCTGCTTGAGGGTCGCCACCTCAGTCGTGGCCCCTATAATAAGCAGTGCAATCCTGTTATTTTTTGCAATCGTGCCTCTCTATAGGCACTTTTTCTGTAAGGTATTTCTTACCTTCTTTCTCCTCGAGCTGCCGCTTGGCAAGGCCGAGCTCTTGCTCGGTCCGCTCGAGTCCCTGTTTCAGGGCACCCACCTCCGCAGTCAGTGCGGCGGTGGCCAGCAGCGAAGCCTGCATACGCATATTGACTCTTTGTTGTTAGACTCCTACAAAATAGAGCATCAGGGGCTACTGTCTATGCGGTAATATTTTTACATATTTTTACTTACCTCGACGCCTGTTAGAAGGCTAGCGCAAGCTTCAGTCAGTCTGCTCTTGGCGGACTGAACCTTCTGGATCACCGTACTCATAATAGTACGGTGCTCCTCGTCGATGGAGGCGCCGTCAAGCACCTCCAGCAGATTGTCCGGCACCTCCGGTTGGACGGAGGCCGCCGGCCCAGAAGACTTGCTCCTCTTGGAAGGAGTTTGCCTAACGCAGTCCGGAACTGTTGAAGATTCTGGCGCGGTGTCCGGCATAAAGCTGGACTTGGAGCCCTGGGGGGGGGGTCTTGTCCCCTTTACTCCTGGAGTCCGGGAGGTCGCCTTGCGGCTCCTCCAGGACCACCTCCTCCTGCCCCGGAGCTCGTTGTGACGCCACTTCGGCGTCATCCGCAGTGCGGGGGAAGACAGCGGGCGGAACTGAGTTCATGTCCGATGAATCCAGGGAGCCGCTCGACGACTCGTTGAGTTTGGCCCGGGGCGGGCTGCATGATTATATTCGACATTAGGGAAAGTTGTGCAACAAAAGGAATATCATGAGTTACTCTAGTATCCGAATACTTACGATTTTGCCGGACGCCTGGCCCTGTCCGGCCACTCCTCTTCGTCCTCGTCGGCGTCGGGGGCGTAGTCCGGCGGAGGGGTTTTCCTCTTCTTGGACCCTTCGGCCCCCTACTGGGGCGGCCTTCCTCTTCTTTCCTCCCCCCGCTGGAGGGGGAGAGGTTTCTTCTTCCTCCTCCTCGTCTCCATGGGAGGAGTGTGTCTCGGACTCGTCGGATGACGAGTCCGACCCCACCATGTTACGGGCACTCTTTCGAGTCCCCGTGGTCTTCTTCTTCTTGGCCTTCTTTTCCGGCACCACATAAGGCGCTGGAGCCAGCAGCTTCACTAGTAGAGCTGGGGCTGGGTCTTCGGGCAGAGGAGCCGGACAGTTAATCGGTCTGGATATCGCCCGCCAAGCCTGTCAAAGGTAAGGGAGTTTAGATCCCGCATAGAGTTCAACTATGAAAAAAGATGAACATCCTGTAAAAGGTGAAGATAGCTTACCTCGCTAGCGTGACGATGCGAGCTGTATCCCCGGTCCTCGGAAGCGGATGCGGGAGCCCTAGCACCTTTGATTAGTGCCTTCTAGACGTCTTCATACGTCGTGTCAAAGAGCCTATTAAGGGTTCGGTGCTGTGCCGGGTCGAACTCCCACAGAGTAAATCTCGTTGTTGGCATGGGAGGATTCGGCGAACGAGCATGACCTGGACTACATTTACAAGCTTGATTGGCTTGTTTACCAGGGACTGGATGCATGTCTTCAGTCCGGTCACCTCTTCCTCGTTACCCCACAATAGGCCCGTCTCTTTCCAGGACATGAGCCGCGTGGGGGGGTCCGGATCGGAACTCGGGGGCTGCGATCCATTTCGGATCGCGTGGCTCGGTGATGTAAAACCACCCAGCTTGCCACCCCTTTAGGGTCTCTACAAAGGAGCCCTCGAACCACAGGACGTTGGCAATCTTGCCCGCCATGGCTCCTCCGCACTCCGCCTGGCTGCCGCACACCACCTTGGGCTTGACGTTGAAGGTCTTGAGCCAGAGGCCGAAATGGGGGCGGATGCGGAGGAAAGCCTCGCACATGATGATAAACGCCGAGATGTTGAGGATGAAGTTCAGGGCCAGATCGTGGAAATCCAGGACGTAGTAGAACATGATCCCCCGGACAAATGGGTGAAGTGGAAAACCCAGTCCCCGGAGGAAGTGGGGAAGGAATACTACCCTCTCGTGGGGCCTTGGGGTGGGGAGGAGCTGCCCCTTCTCGGGAAGCCGGTGCGCGATGTCTTTGGACAAATATCCGACCTTCTAAGCTTTTTGACGTCGCCCTCCGTGACGGAGGAGACCTTCCACTTGCCTCCCACTCCGGACATCGCTGGAGAAGGTCGAGGTGGGAAATGCGGGCTTGGGCGCTGGAGCTCAGGTGCGCGGGAGATGGATAGGCAGGGGAGGAAGAAGGCGTAGGTAAAAAGGGTGGATCCTTATCCCCTTATATGGGCGGATGCGGTTATGCGTCCCCACCTGCCTAATAAAACTCGCTTGCCTCCCAAGCACTGTGGTAAATGGCGCGGTTAGGGTTACCCACGTCCATATTGATGAGAATCCCGTAAAAAGGGCACACGATCTCTGCTTTGACAAGACGTGCCAAGGTAGCCGCCTCGCAAAACATGCTGAGGTGGAAAAGTAAAAACGATTCGAGTAAAGAACTTGGCCGTAGTGTGATGACGCACTGCGGAATACGTCAGCAGATTTGATTTGTGTTAATATTATTCTCTCTATGGCGATATGTGGAAGCTTATTTTGCAGAACCGGACACTACTTTTGGTGTTTACAATCTTCTATGAAGGACTTGGAGGAGGAACCCGCCTTGCAATGCCGAAGACAATTTGCGCGCCGGACTCGTCGTCATTGAAGCCTGGTTCAGGGGCTACTGAGGGAGTCCTGGATTACGGGGTGTTCGGGTAGCCGGACTATACCTTCAGCCGGACTACTGGACTGTGAAGATACAAGATTGAAGACTTCGTCCCGTGTCCGGATGGGACTTTCCTTGGCGTGGAAGGCAAGCTTGGTGATGCGGATATTCAAGATCTCCTACCATTGTAACCGACTCTGTGTAACCCTAACCCTATTCGGTGTCTATATAAATCGAAGGGTTGTAGTCCGTAGGCAATCAACTCCATACACAACAATCATACCATAGGCTAGCTTCTAGGGTTTAGCCTCCTTGATCTCGTGGTAGATCTACTCTTGTACTACCCATATCATCAATATTAATCAAGCAGGAGTAGGGTATTACCTCCATCGAGAGGGCCCGAACCTGGGTAAAAAACATCATGTCCCTTGTCTCCTGTTACCATCCGGCCTTGACGCACAGTTCGGGACCCCCTACCCGAGATCCGCCGGTTTTGACACCGACAAGCAGCAATAGCAGCGGGGCCACCATAGGGTTTAGGCGGTGCAAACTGCTCGTTGGGGCAAGGTGCCTCAAAGGATGGCCTCGGAATGAACCTGGTTGGCAGTGCTTTGCTTGGAATCCACACCCGGCGCTTCTGAGATCCAGAGCCGGATGAAGAACCAAAATCATGACAGCGCTTGCGTGAAGCGTCATAGTCAGACTGGCGTGTCTCAGCACTGATGGCTTTATTGACCAACTTCTGGAAGGAGGTGCACTCGTGCAGACGAAGATTGTGGCGAAGATCGGGGCTAAGTCCCTTGCGGAACCTTGCCTGCTTATTAGCATCGGTGGATACCTCTTCAGGAGCATAACGTGCCAGATTCCCAAACTCACGACTATATGCATCCACAGTCAGTCTGCCTTGGGTGAAATTGCAGAACTCTTCCCTCTTGCGATCTATGAGACCTTCCGGGATGTGATGCTCCTGGAAAGCCTCACTGTATTCAGCCCAAGTAGTGATTTGGCCGACCGGGCGCATAGCCTCAAAGTTTTCCCACCAAAGGCTAGCAGGGCCTTCGAGGTGATAGGCAACATAGGTAACCTTATCAGCTTCGGCTACGTTGGCAGAACGTAGTTTGTGGGTGATGCTGCGAAGCCAGTCATCCGCGTCGAGGGGCTCGACGGAATGATTAAACTTTGGTGGGTACAACTTGATAAAGTCATTGATTGACACCAAGCCATTTCGCTGTTGACGTGTAGTGTTCTTCTCAATCCGCTCTAGCAAGCGGTTAGTCTCACGCTTGTTTCTTTCTGCCTCCAGCATAACTTCGGCCAGAGAAGGCAGGTGAGGCAGATTTTCACCCCTAGCTGCACTGGCTTCTCCCTGCTCCGGGGCAGCAGGGTTGCTGCAGGTGTGGACCATAGTAGGAAAAACAAGACAACGGTTTAGACAAGGATGGCACAAACTTGGCAAGGAAGTGCAGAATGTAATGGATAACATGGAATGCTAAGATGTTCATTGCACGCCATGGTAATATAGAAACTGCCATATATATACCATTGGTCATAAACACCATACATCTCATCGGAAGCATTCTAAGCTCCTATACATTATTTTTCTACACCTCCGGAGCATGATACACACCAAGTCGTATCCCACGGCCACGCAGGACTGTGGAGAATAAAACTATTACATTACTAGTGAAACTACTACTAGCTCAGACGGCTCCGTAGTAATCCTCATAAAAGTCACCACCAAAGCCTGGAAGTGGAACATGATCATCTAGGAACAGACGGTCCTGCGGAACCTGCAAACCATAGGGACTCGGATGTGGCCTTGGTCCCACAGACGGTGGTAGACGGGGACCACGAGGAGGGGTGATGCCTCCTACATCACGCCACTCCATACAATCTGGCAATCCAGACCGCATAGGGTACAAGTCCCTCAGGTCCATGTTTCCTGCCTGCACCGCAGGTGCAAACCGAGTCAAAGTGGCCCAGTGATCAGCACGAGAGTGGAAAAGCTCCATACGCAAGGCCCGATTTTCGCGGTCCTTATCCTCGAGCATCTCGGTAGTGGTGCGGAGTAGTGACTCCTCATGTGTAGAGTCATAGTACAAAGCCTGATAGTGCCCCTGTGCTGCAGGAAGTGAGGCTGGCATGTAGCGGAAATCGGTGTTTTGAAGCAAGGCAGTCCTGGCTCGAATGATAGTCATCATTGAGTAAGCTCCATCCTGCACAGACATCTCAATAGTGACCCCAAGTCCATAGGAGCAGTGAAGGGGCTCAGTGGCTCCAGGATAAGAGGGATATGTCCTGATGGTACAAAGGTACTGGCTCTGGTTGAAATCTTGGAACTGCTCCTCGACGGTGTATTCCGGATACCATTGATAGCCTGACTCGACCATCACTCGAACCAACATGGCCGTGTGACCGGGTACATCGAGGCACCGGGTCAGACGAACCACTTGGTTCTGGGAACGGGTGGCCATCTGAAAGCACAGAATAATGCAAAGGCATTAGAATTTCCTAGGAGAAATCGGACAAAATAACGGCTGTAAATGCATAGAAAAAGATTTGAGACATCCACAACAGTTTGCAATACCACTCAACAACATCATATCAAGGTTCTGGTTCAACTGACAACATACTAAAAGTAGTAGAAACTGTACTGAGGCTTGTAACAACAATCCTATAAGCTATTACGGATTAGTAACATGTGAACCTGATAGAGAGAAGAGAGCCTAGTGCTTAACCCACGCAGAATGAGAAGATAATGACTCAGATCAGAGGGAATAAGGTAAAGGAGTAAAAGAGCCTTACGTTCCCTCCCACAATCAATTCCCCTACATATAACTAAAGCATTTCTAGAATCGACATCGACCAGTTTGGCTCAACGAACCTACAGGCTGTCCGGCTCTAATGCCAACGCTGTCAGGACCTCGATTCCAAGTCACATCGATCTAGCCAGTAACACCTCATATCAATTTGCGGCCTCACACACGGTATCCCCACGGGTGTCGCCTTACCATGGCCCGGGACTGTTTGCGCCTTTTGGCTCACATATATGATAGTTTCGCTAGCATCCATATGACAGAGAACCCGGGCCGACATGGCTAGTCGTGAACCCAAAGCGGCACAGACCTATGGGGACAGGCATACATGAATCACATCGAGCATGTCGGTCATAAGTGTGTGAATCCGGCCTGTAGCACTGGGCTAACAGGACTCTGGGGAACCCGGGCTGTAGCAGGCTAGGCAGGACTCCGGATGTCACCACGTGACATTTCCCCGAAGGGACAGACATAGGAACGAGGTGAAACACATGCCGGCCATTCAAGTGTCCTGAGCAGTAGTGCTGGGCTAGCAGGACTCCAGTGAACTGGGCTGTAGCAGACTACTATGGCTCAAGGAGCACTAGACTGCATTTCCCCGTAAGAGAGGCTGCCAAGGATAAACTACTAGATTGTCGGATCCCACACATACCAAGCATTTCAATCATACACACAATATGCTCGATATGTGCAAATACAACATGGCATCACAACAAAACTCTACAACTCAAGTACTTTATTTAAAGGCTCCGGAGAGCCATACATAACATGTTCATACAGGTAGGGGTCACATGACACGACACTCAAGTCATACAAGCATAAAAGCATACAAGCACATGCGGAAGCAAATAGTCTGAGTACAGACACTAGAAAGAAAGAAGGCTTGTCGAAGCCTGTCTATCTACATAGGGCCCTCCATGGCCAGAATCACCACTTGGGTGGCAAGTTACTCATCGACGTCGAGGTCTACATAAAACCCATCGAAGGGGGCGGTGTTGTCGTGTGAAAACAGTAATTAAAGCAGCATGAGTACAAAGGTACTCAGCAAGTCATACAACAGATCCTACTATACATGCTCATTCTCAAGAAGGTGGCAGAGTTAATGCAGCAAGCCAGCTTTGACTCTTGGCTAAGCTATCCTACGAGACACTACTAGTAAAATAGTTTTCGCACACGAGTCCACTAATCACCAACACAATACTCCATCGGGGATCCTCCCTCGTCATCCTATGAGAGGGCCATCCTTGGTATTCACACTTATCTTGAGTCTTTTAGTAGTAACCATTAACTTGTCTATGAACTGTATAGGCAACCAAGTAGTCCTTTACCGCGGATGCGGCTATTCGAATAGATGATGTTAACCCTGCAGGGGTGTACTTCTTCATACACGCTCTCACCACTTACCGTCATTTACACGACATGTACTCGGCAACCTTCAAGCGGAAGCCCAACGAGGGTGTCGGCCACGGCCTACCTAAACACTCAAGTCTCTAGTCCAGGTTTATCACCTATCCAAGTTCCATCCGCAGGGAGTTCGGCCAAGGTTTCCACATACAACCCCGAACGATGTGAACAGGGTTCCCGAGACACCAAACGGGTGACTTGGTACACCGTGCCATGGTGTATCTACCACATCATAGCCCACCCCTAGGATCAGCGCTAGGCACGGCCGCCAACACATAACCTACAAACACCAGAAACTAGTTGCAACTCCTGGACAGAGTACTAGGGTGATTAAGAAGCCGTGAGGGTCCATTAGTTTTTGGCCCAATGTATGGTAGTAACTAATTCTTAAATCACACATACAGATCTCAGTTCTTAGGGACGGCCTCAATGAAACAACCCACCATGTACTCCTACATGGCCTCTCATCGATACATTTACCAAATCATGTTCAACACATCCCTCACATTACTGACGTAATCATTTTACTCTAGCCCATCACCCAGATGAACCAGACCTGACACAACTCTAAGCATAGCAGGCATAGCAAGGTAGGAAACACATACATGGCCCAATCAACTCCTACACATGCTAGTGGGTTTCATCTAGTTACTGTGGCAATGACAGGTCATGCAGAGGATAAGGGTTCAACTACCGCAGCACACAGCAGTTTGAAACGTTGTTGTCTTAATGCAGTAAATGAGAGCGGAAACGAGAACATGGGATTGTATCGATATGATCAGTGGGGCTGCTTGCTTGATGGAGTAGTAGTAGGGTACCGCCCTTCAGTTGGATACTCGGAGATATCCTCGGAGGCAGAACCTACCACGAAAGACACCACATAATACAATCATCACATGGCAATATGCAAAAATATGATGCATGCTATGACATGGCAATATGAGGTGTCCTGCCTAACGCAATGTGAAACAAGTTGAATTGGGTCCATTTGAATCAAAGATTCAAATGGGAGCTTATGTTCTTAAGCATTATAAGTGTATTATCTTGTTTCACCTAAACAGCAAGGTTAAAGTGTTTTGTCATGCATGAAACCATTACAGATGGAAAGATTGAACTTTTTTTATCAAATTTCATATATAAATCTTTGCATTTGGAGTTATAGATTAAATGTTATGAATTTTTGAAGTTTTGGTTATTATGTGGAATTTCCTATATAAGAATAAATCCAGAAATGGATTTACTGCGTCAGCGTGGCGTCAGTGTGACATCAACGGGTCAAAGGCGCCAGCCCAGGTCAAACCTGACCGGTGGGCCCCATCTGTCAGTGTAACAACTAACTAACAGAGTTAGTTAGTGTTTCGTTAGCACTAAACTAGGTTAGTTAGGCCCTGGGCCAACATGTCAGTGAGTCAACCTATTAACTAAAGTAATTAGTGTTAACTAAACTAATTCTAAATTAGACAGGGGCATGGCCCACAAGTCAGTGACTCAGGGGAGGTCAACCTGGGCCCACACGGGGTCAAACAGGGTCAAACTCACCGGTGTTTAGCCGCCGGCGAGGCCAGACGCGGCGGCGAGGCTCGGGATTCACCTACAAGGCGCCGTTTGACGCACAGAGCACAACAACGCGATGTGGACGCTCGTCCGCATCCAACCATGGTGGTGGCACGGCCGGGGAGTGGCCGGATGTAACACCCTGGATGCGACTATAGCTCCCACGTGTCGAGGCACGACTTAGAGACATAATCGCATTGAAGGCATATGTCGCAAGTTAGGCAATCTTCACAAACATCCCATGTAATATGAATAATAAAAGGGAGATAACATAGTTGGCTTACACTCGCCACGTCAATCAAGTACATAAATAACATTACATCAACCAACACTCATGGCCCGACTACGGCGCCAAAATAAAAGAGAACCCAACATGCGACACGGTCCCAATCGCCCCCAACTGGGCACCACTACTGATCATCGGGAAAGGAAACATAGTATCGTTGAGAGTCTTCGTCGAACTCCCACTTGAGCTCATACGCGTGTCCTGGAGCGAAATCATCAGGCCCTGCATCTGGTGTAATAGTAATCTGTGAGCCACAGGGACTCAGCAATCTCGCACCCTCGCGATCAAGACTATTCAAGCTTATGGGTATGGCAAGGTGAATAAGAGTGGAGCGGCAGCAAGCGACTAGCAAGTATGGTGGCTAACTTATTCGCAAAAGAGAGCGAGAAGAGGAGGCAAAGCACGAGCGAGAAACTAGAGAACAACCTGCGCAAACATTACTCCAACATCGTGTCCACTTCCCGGACTCCGCCGAGAAGAGGCCATCAGGGTAACACACTCGGTTGATTCATTTTAATTAAATTAAGGTTCAAGTTATCTACAACCGGACATTAACAAATTCCCATCTGCCCATAACCGCGGGCACGGCTTTCGAAAGTTCAATCCCTGCAGGGGAGTCCCAACTTAGCCCATGACAAGCTCTCACGGTCAAGGAAGGAATAGACCTCGTCCCAAGACGTTCCGATCAGACTCGGTATCTCGGTAACTCAAGACACTTTGACAGGTTAAAACAAGACCAGCAACACCGCCCGAATGTGCTGACAAATCCTGATAGGAGCTGCACATATCTCGTTCTCAGGGCACACTCAGATGAGACTAGCTGCGAGTAAAACCAACCCTCAAGTTTCCCCGAGGTGGCCCGCAGGCAGCTCAGTTCGGACCAACACTCAGAGGGAGGACTGGCCGGGGGGGGGGGGGGGTTAAAATAAGATGACCCTTGGGCTCCGGTAACCCAAGGGAAAAAGAGGCTAGGTGGCGAATGGTAAAACCAAGGTTGGGCATTGCTGGAAAAGCTTTAATCAAGGCGAACTATCAAGGGGTTCCCATTATAACCCAACCGCGTAAGGAACGCAAAATCCGGGAACATAACACCGGTATGACGGAAACTAGGGCGGCAAGAGTGGAACAAAACACTTGGCGAGAGGCCGAGCCTTCCACCCTTTACCAAGTATATAGATGCATTTAAGATAACATGGCAATATAATGATATCCCAACAATTAAATAAAAGATGTTCCAACAAGGAACGGCCTCCAATCTTCACCTGCAACTAGCAACGCTATAAGAGGGGCTGAGCAAAGCGGTAACATAGCCAATCAACGGTTTGCTAGGACAATGGTGGGTTAGAGGTTTGACATGGCAATTTGGGAGGCTTGCAAGCAAGTGGTAGGCATCGTAGCAATGGCATAGCAAAAGAGCGAGCAAGCTAGCATAGCAAAGATAGTAGTGATTTTGAGGGTATGATCATCTTGCCTGCACAGTTGTCAGAGTTGACTGGATCCTCAAAAGAAAACTCAATGGGCTCCTCGTTAGCGAACTCTTCTCCCGGCTCTACCCAAACAAGACAAACAAGCAACAAGGACACAATCAACCACGTGCAAGATCAAGAAACATGATGAAATGATGATATGCTATGCGGGATGCGATGCGGGATGCAAAATGCAAGATATGACAGGAAATGCATGAACCTGGCCTTAACTTGGAATTCCAAGGGTGCCACTGGAAAGATGAGGTGAAATCGCTTGAAAACGATATAAAGATCGCCGGAATCGGAGTTACGGTTTGGAAATGGCAAGCGATTCAAATATGACACCGGTCTGCGATTTACAGCAAGTAGGCATCTAAATGCAATGAGATGAACATGCTACAGCAACCAAACATGACAACAAAATACATGGCAGGGATGCATACAAGATGCTTAACAAAAGTCTAGCACTGAGCTACGGCCAATTCATCCATTAGGAGGTTCAAACAAGCATGGCAAAAACGCAAATGGTAAAACAGATCTCAGACTTAGTGAAATAAACACTTGTCTGGAATTTCAGATCATATAGCCCTCTTCGGAGCAACAAAACAACATGCTACAGGACCTGAACATGACAAAGAAAGACATGGCATGGAGCTACTCAACAAGCTTAACAAAGTCCCTTAGTGACCTTGAGCCAAAAGGGATCACAAAATACAATTGCAAGCACGCGAACATAGAAAAAACAAAATCAGTTTTCAGACTTAGTGAAAAATGGGACATGCTGAAATATAACTCACGAAGGCATGTTTACGAGCTCGATGCACTCACTACGGTGCAAGTCATGGCAAGGCAATAATACACCCATAAATAAGGCACAAAATACAAGCTAGACAAGGCAAGAACAATGGCATATCATGCACGGATCAACTACAATAACAACGGCAAAATCGCAAACAAGTTGACGATCTGCCCAGATTCACAACGAAGCAAAAGTAGAGCTCGATTGACTGTAGCTAGGTTGCTCCATAATTTCAAACAAAGACATGGATGGATAGAGCATAACAAGATTAACAAAACTCCCTTACTGATCATCCTCAAAAGAGGCACGGATCACTAGGAAACAACAAGAAAATATGGCATCGTGAACAAAACAATCCCAGGACTTAGTGAAATCACTAAGTCCCTGAAAACAGAATTAGCAAGTGCACCACTTTGCAAGCTTGCAAAAGTCACCACACACATCCTAAAAATAGATGGGCTGCACCTATGGAAAGATGACAAAACTCTTCACAAAACATATGAAGAACTCACGGGCATAACATGCACACATTAATCATGGCAAAAATGACAAAAGTCTAAGATGAACTAGCAGATCTGATAAATAACTCACGAAGACTTCTTCTAACAGCATTTCGGCATCCAAATGGGCTCAAATGAAAATGATGCAATGGAACGAAATAATGTACACATCGAGACGAACATTTTGATATACTATATGTCCAAATTGGAGCTACGGATGCGGAGATATCACAGGTCAAAGTATGCATAAAAATTAGAGTTCAGGGGACAAAAGTCAACCGGGGGATCCTCAGATCCAGATCTGGACGGCGCGGAAACCGAGGTCGCCGGATTTCCTGTTCACCGCCGGAGAAGTGGAGGCAGCCGGCGAGGTCGGGGTGGGATCCGACCGGAGAAGTGGAGGCAGTGGCCGGAGCTCGGGGAACGAGGCGGCGGCGGCGGTGGGCGACCGGGGCGGTGGCGGCCGGTGGCGGCGAGGGGTGGCCGCGGTGGTGCGGTGCGGCGGCGCCGGCCACCGGAGATGGCGCACGGCGGCGGGGCGGCCGGGCTCGATGAAGACGGCGGCGGCTCGCGGTAGGAGGCGGCACAGGCGGCTCGGGCCTGCGAGGGCTCTCCCCGGGCCGAGCGGGCCGCGACGGGAGGCGGACGGCGGCGGCCACGTAGCGGCGAGCCACTGGCTGCGGGCGGCGATGTGAGAGATCCGGACGTTGTCCGGCTCGTCCGGACACGTCCGGTGCGGCGGGGAGAGGATTTTTTTAGGGTTTTGAGAGGGGATCCGCGAATTTGGAATGGGGGGTGTATATATAGGCATAGGGGGGGCTAGGAGAGTCCAAATGAGGTGCGGTTTTCGGCCACACGATCGTGATCGAATGCTATAGGACATGGAGCAGAGTTTGGTGGGTTTTGGGCCAAATTGGAGGGGTGTTGGGCTGCAACACACACGAGGCATTTTCGGTCCCTCGGTTAACCGTTGGAGTATCAAACGAAGTCCAAATGACACGAAACTTGACAGGCGGCCTACCGGTAGTAAACCAAGGCCGCATGGCAAGTCTCGGTCCAATCCAGAAATGTTTAATCCCCACACACGAAAGAAAGCTAGAAATGGCCACCGGAGGAGAACGAAGCGCCGGAATGCAAAATGGACAACGGGGAAAATGCTTGAATGCATGAGATGAACACGTATGCAAAATCAATGCAAATGATGACATGATATGAGATGCATGACAACGACAACAACACACGGAGACAAAAACCTGAACCCGAGAAAATAAAATAACTTAACGCCGGAAACGGCAAGAGTTGGAGTACAAATTGGGAAAGTTACATCCGGGGTGTTACAACACTCCACCACTACGAAAGGATCTCGTCCCGAGATCTAGGACTGAAAGAACGTCGGGTACTCAGAACGGAGGTGATCCTCGCGTTCCCGGGTAGCTTCACGGTCGTAATGGTGTGACCACTTGACTTTGAGAAATTTGATTGACTTGTTGCGAGTCTTGTGTTCAGTCTCTTCATGAATAGCAACTGGGTGCTCACGATAAGAGAGATCTTCTTGGAGCTCAATGTCCTCGAAGTTGATGGTGCGGTCAGGAGTCTTGAAGCACTTTCGAAGCTGAGAGACATGGAACACGTCATGAACATTTGCAAAGTTTGAAGGAAGCTCAAGTTGATAAGCGAGGTCGCCTCTCTTGCTGACAATCTTGAAAGGTCCCACGTATCTAGGGGCAAGCTTCCCTTTGATACCGAAGCGACGAGTACCTTTCATAGGAGAGACACGGAGGTAAACATGATCTCCGATCTCGAAAGCCAAATCATGGTGCTTACTATGATAGTAGCTCTTCTAACGGGATTGGGCTGCTTTGAGGTTATCTCGAATGACTTTGCACATTTCTTCTGCTTCTGTGATTAAGTCATTACCCAAAAGCTGACGTTCACCGGTTTCAGACCAATTGAGAGGGGTACGGCACTTCCTGCCATACAGAATTTCAAAAGGGGCCTTACCCGAACTTGCTTGAAAATTGTTGTTGTAGGAGAATTCAGCATAAGGAAGACAATCCTCCCAATTCATGCCGAAGGAGATCACACAAGCCCTGAGCATATCTTCAAGAATCTGGTTGACACGCTCGACTTGACCGCTTGTTTGAGGATGGAAAGCTGTGCTGAAGCGGATGTTGGTGCCCATGGCCTTCTGAAAAGAATCCCAAAACTTCGAGGTAAAGATGCTGCCACGGTCTGAAGAGATCCCTTGAGGAATACCGTGCAGAGAGACAATGCGAGAGGTATAGAGTTCCGCCAATGGAGCTGCAGTGATCGACTCTTTGATAGGCAGAAAGTGAGCCACTTTGGTGAGTTTGTCGATGACAACGAATATAGCATCATTGCCACGCTTGGACTTTGGAAACCCAGTCACGAAGTCCATCTCAATGTGGTCAAACTTCCATTCTGGAATGGCAAGAGGTTGGAGGAGACCAGCTGGCCTTTGGTGTTCTGCCTTCACTCTTCTACAGACATCACATTCATTCACGAATTGAGCGATCTCGCGCTTCATTCGAGTCCACCAATAAGCTTGCTTAAGGTCCTGATACATCTTCGTGCTCCCAGGGTGGATGGAGAGGAGAGAATTGTGAGCCTCGTTCATGATCACTTTACGGAGGTCACCTTTGGGCACAACAATACGATCCTCGAAGAAGAGAGTGTCCTTGTCATCAAGGTGGTAGCACTTGTACTTGGACTGACTCTTGGCAATCCCAATCTTCACCTTTTTCACCATAGCATCAAGAAGCTGGGCTTGGCGAATCTGGTCTTCCAAGGTAGGATAGACTTGAAGGTTGGCGAGGAAACCTTGAGGAACAACTTGCAGATTAAGTTTGCGGAAAGCTTCATAAAGCTCGGGTTGATAAGCCTTAAGAATCAGACTGTTGCAGTAGGCCTTTCTGCTCAAAGCGTCAGCAATCACATTAGCCTTGCCTGGAGTATACTCGATACTCAGATTATACTCTTGAATCATTTCGACCCATCGAGTTTGCCTGAGGTTGAGATTAGGCTGAGTGAAGATGTACTTGAGACTCTTGTGATCAGTGAAAATGTCCACTTTTCTTCCCAATAGAAGATGTCTCCAGGTCAAAAGAGCATGCACAACTGCCGCCAACTCGAGATCATGAGTGGGGTAGTTCTTCTCATTAGGCTTCAACTGGCGAGATGTATAAGCAACAACTTTCTTCTCTTGCATCAATACTGCGCCAAGACCTTGGAGAGAGGCATCACAAAAGACCTCGTACAGTTTGGATTCATCAGGCGGAGTCAGAACTGGAGTAGTGATCAATTTCTCTTTCAAAGTGTTGAAAGCAACATCACACTCTAGAGACCAAACGTACTTGATGTGCTTCTGAAGAAGATTTGAGAGAGGCTTCGTGATCTTAGAAAAGTTTTCAACTAATCTTCGGCAATAGCTTGCGAGACCGAGAAAACTGCGGAGTTGCTTCACGTTCTGAGGAGGTTCCCAATTCACAATTGCAGACACCTTCTCAGGATTCACGGCAATGCCCTTGGCAGAGATGATATGACCAAGATAAAGAACCTCATCAAGCCAAAATTCACACTTGGAGAACTTGGCGTAGAACTGATGTTCTCTGAGCTTATCAAGAACCAAACGCAAGTGCTTGGCATGATCTTCCTTATTCTTGGAGAAAACCAGAATGTCGTCGAGATAGACCAAAACGAAGTCATTGGTGTAGGCGTTGAAGATGAAATTCATCATGCGAGAGAACGTCGGAGGAGCGTTGGCGAGACCAAAAGACATGACAGTGTATTCATATGAACCAAAGCTTGTTCTGAATGCTGTCTTGGGAATATCTTCTTCACGAATGCGAATCTGGTGATAACCCATACGAAGATCAAGCTTGGAGAATACTTGGGCACCTTTGAGTTGTTCGAACAGCTCATTGATGTTGGGAAGTGGGTATTTGTTCTTGATGGTCTTCTTATTCACTGGACGGTAATCAACACAAAGTCGGTCCGTTCCATCCTTCTTCTTCACAAAAAGAACACCACAACCCCACGGAGAAGAACTAGGCCAGATAAGACCCATTTTCTCTTGCATATCGAGTTGCTTCTTCAGCTCTTTCAACTCTTTGGGTACGAGCTTATAAGGACGTTTGCACACAGGTTCCGTGCCAGGCTCAAGATCAATAACGAATTCAACTGGCCGGTGCGGAGGCATTCCTGGGAGCTCTTCTGGAAAGACGTCTTGATTTTTGCAAACGACTGGAATTTGAGAGATGGCATCCAATTCACCCTTCTCATTGAGAGAAAACAGACGGATGGAATTATCCCGAGCGGCAAAGACAATTACATCCTCCGACGAATGAGTCAATTGAATCTGCCTGGCTGCACAATCAAGCTGAGCCTTGTGCTTAGAAAGCCAATCCATCCCGAGAATAAGATCAATATACGAGTTACCAAGAACCATTGGAGAAGCCAGAAACTTGAAATCACCCATCAAGATAGAAATATACGAAACCATCAAACTAGAACTCAGATGCTTAGCTGGAGAGACGACTTGCATAGCTCTAGGTAAAGCCTTAGTACTAAAATTGTTCTCCGATGCAAATGGGAATGACATGAAGGAATGCGATGCACCAGAGTCAAAAAGTACTTTTGCGGGAATATCATTAACAGGAAGGTTACCCATGATCACATCTGACGAGTCCTCTGCCTGAGCTGCATTCATCGAATTGACCTTGGCATGCTTGGGGTTATGCCTGACCACAACTGTACTTGTCGATCTGACAGGAGGAGGAGGAGGAAGACGCCTCTGGTTGAGACACTTGTTGGCATAGTGACCCTTCTGTTGGCACTTGTTGCACGTGACCTCTGAAAGCGGACGGTGATACGGAGCACTCGATCTTGGAGCTTGAGACGAAGTCTTGTTCTGAAAGCCAGGGTTGGGTGGGTGGGAAGAACCACTGCCACCTTTGCTCTTCTGCTGATACGGCTGACGGAACGAAGGAGGAGGAAGCCAAAACTTCTGCTGCTTGGCCACTTGAGTAGAGGAAGAAGGAGTAACATCTCTGACTCGCTTCTTGGAAGCATCACACCTCAACTGAGCAGCCTCTTGCTTTAGTGCCATGTTGTAGAACTCATCGTATCTCAAGGGCTCAAAGAGAACAAGAGCGAGCTGGATATCTTCTCTGAGACCACCCCTGAACTGATATATCATGCTCTTCTCATCAGGGACGTCTTGCTTGGCAAAGCGGGCGAGCTTCTGGAACAACTTGTTGTAGTCATAGACAGACAAAGAGCCTTGCTTCAGATTGCGGAATTCCTCATGCTTGCTTTCAACCACGCTCTGGGGAATATGATGAGCACGGAAATCTCGACGGAAATCATCCCAAGTGATAACACGTCCACCTCTAGAGTCCTTGTACTGCTGGAACCATTATGCAGCTTGATCTTTGAGTTGGAAGGAAGCGAACTTGACAAAGTCCTCAGGTGTGATAGCCTGGCTTATTAGGGATGATAGACTACTCATATCAATAAGGAATTCCTTCTTTTCCGGGAGCCCATTTGGACAGAACTCCAAAGTTAAGCGTGCTCAGCTTGGAGTAGTGTCAGGATGGGTGACCGACCGGGAAGTTGCTCCCGGGTGCGCATGAGTGAGGACAAAGTGCGCAGAAAAGACTAGTATTGATTTGTGGGGCCAGTCTAGATCCCGCCAGGAGTAACAACCACCGGCGGGTGTGTCCGGGGCGTTACAAGTTTGGTATCAGAGCCGACCCTCGCGGTTACACGGATGGTTCCGGACAGGTGCGCGGTCATGTTGTTCATGACGTTTGTGACCCGTCGTGGCACCCGGCATGGCACATGTATCGGACTGGATGCATAGACGTATGTGCCAAGAGGGAACATTCTTGTGGCCCGAAGAGGACGTCGGTTCCTCTGAGTGGGGGTGTATGTGATAGCCTGGCTTATTAGGGATGATAGACTACTCATATCAATGAGGAATTCCTTCTTTTCCGGGAGCCCATTCGGACAGAACTCCAAAGTTAAGCGTGCTCAGCTTGGAGTAGTGTCAGGATGGGTGGCCGACCGGGAAGTTGCTCCCGGGTGCGCATGAGTGAGGACAAAGTGCGCAGAAATGACTAGTATTGATATGTGGGGCCAATCCAGATCCCGCCAGGAGTAACGACCACCGGCGGGTGTGTCCGGGGCGTTACATCAGGCCTGACGTTACTGCACTCGAAATGCTTACACAGATCCACAAGCCAATCGTCAGCATCGGTTGCCTCAACACAATTGCTGAAAGTCTTTGGCCCATTAGCAAGGAACTAGTTGAGTGTAGCAAAGTGACTCTGATTGCTGCCTTGATTCCCTCGACTGCCTTGATTGCGCTCTTAAAGAATTTGCATGATCAACTGTGTGTTTGCATTGGTTGCGGCCATCACAACTTGCCATGCCTCCGGAGGAGGTGGAGGTGGTGGCGGATCAGGATTTGGAGTCATGCGCGTTGGAGGAGCCATCCTGAAGAGGTTGACCACCATTAGCACATTGACAGATAAATATTGAAGCTGAATCCAACGGAATGAAAATTGCAACATATAGTCTTCACATCCGAACAAAATGAACGAATGCATTCCTCTTGAAATGGTCACATATCCATAAATTGAGAAGCCACGTAGAGTTAAGGTAGAGAAATAATTCAACAAGGTACAGTTCAAGAACGAATAATCAGTAAGAAATCCCAATCTCAAACCAATATCCGTGGAAGAAGAACTAGAGCTACTAGAATTCCCACCTATGAAACTCCCAAACCTTTCCGGTTATGCAATCAGGTGTTGGGGATACAGGGGAAGCATAATATCTCACCCAAACTAGCAAATCCTACATCCAGCTATATCCATCCTTCAACACATAACCAAGAAACCTTCGGAAACCATCTACCTCAACCTTCGAAAAGCATCCGTTATACAAGTTATGGCGATACTCCCGAACTCCCGCCCCAGTACTGGGTGGCGTCGAGGTTATCTCACCAACGAACTGCATAAAAGAGATTTTCTATGCCGGTGTACTAGACTCAGGTATTCCAGAACTGCAATGATAAAATTATGATGACAACACCTCAGAGCTCAACTCCCCGGGACACTTCCACTAAACCCCTGACAGGAGGCACCAAGTCAATGTTCTCATCATAAAACCATCGGAACGATTCCAAGATACCCGCGAGATCCTAAATTTTTTTTAGTGAAATTTGAGAAGAGAAGAGTCAAAACTCTACGTCAAGATGCCTTACCAGAGCGATGAGGAGACTGGGAAGTAAAAAGAATTCCTAAACTCTCCGATATATAATTCCTAAATGACTCAAAACATTTTTCTAGACACAACTCGGCCGCTAAAAACGATCAAGCAATGGGGCTCCTAAGGTCGGGGAAGGCTCTGATACCAACTTGTAACACCCTCGATGCGACTATAGCTCCCATGTGTCGAGGCACGACTTAAAGACATAATCGCATTGAAGGCATATGTCGCAAGTTAGGCAATCTTCACAAACATCCCATGTAATATGAATAATAAAAGGGAGATAACATAGTTGGCTTACACTCACCACGTCAATCAAGTACATAAATAACATTACATCATCCAACCCTCATGGCCCGACTACGGCGCCAAAATAAAAGAGAACCCAACATGCGACACGTTCCCAATCGCCCCCAACTGGGCACCACTGCTGATCATCGGGAAAGGAAACATAGTATCGTTGAGAGTCTTCGTCGAACTCCCACTTGAGCTCATACGCGTCTCCTGGAGCGAAATCATCAGGCCCTGCATCTGGTGTAATAGTAATCTGTGAGCCACAGGGACTCTGCAATCTCGCACCCTCGTGATCAAGACTATTCAAGCTTATGGGTATGGCAAGGTGAATAAGAGTGGAGCGGCAGCAAGCGACTAGCAAGTATGGTGGCTAACTTATTCGAAAAAGAGAGCGAGAAGAGGAGGCAAAGCACGAGCGAGAAACTAGAGAACAACCTGCGCAAACATTACTCCAACACCGTGTCCACTTCCCGGACTCCGCCGAGGCCATCACGGTAACACACTCGGTTGATTCATTTTAATTAAATTAAGGTTCAAGTTATCTACAACCGGACATTAACAAATTCCCATCTGCCCATAACCACGGGCACGGCTTTCGAAAGTTCAATCCCTGCAGGGGAGTCCCAACTTAGCCCATGACAAGCTCTCACGGTCAACGAAGGAATAGACCTCCTCCCAAGACGTTCCGATCAGACTCGGTATCTCGATAACTCAAGACACTTCGACAGGTTAAAACAAGACCAGCAACACCGCCCGAATGTGCCGACAAATCCCGATAGGAGCTGCACATATCTCGTTCTCAGGGCACACTCAGATGAGACTAGCTACGAGTAAAACCAACCCTCAAGTTTCCCTGAGGTGGCCCCGCAGGCAGCTCAGTTCGGACCAACACTCAGAGGGAGGACTGGCCCGGGGGGCGGTTAAAATAAGGTGACCCTTGGGCTCCGGTAACCCAAGGGAAAAGAGGCTAGGTGGCGAATGGTAAAACCAAGGTTGGGCATTGCTGGAAAAGCTTTAATCAAGGCGAACTATCAAGGGGTTCCCATTATAACCCAACCGCGTAAGGAACGCAAAATCCGGGAACATAACACCGATATGATGGAAACTAGGGCGGCAAGAGTGGAACAAAACACTAGGCGAGAGGCCGAGCCTTCCACCCATTACCAAGTATATAGATGCATTTAAGATAACATGGCAATATAATGATATCCCAACAATTAAATAAAAGATGTTCCAACAAGGAACGGCCTCCAATCTTCACCTGCAACTAGCAACGCTATAAGAGGGGCTGAGCAAAGCGGTAACATAGCCAATCAACGGTTTGCTAGGACAATGGTGGGTTAGAGGTTTGACATGGCAATTTGGGAGGCTTGCAAGCAAGTGGTAGGCATCGTAGCAATGGCATAGCAAAAGAGCAAGCAAGCTAGCATAGCAAAGATAGTAGTGATTTCGAGGGTATGATCATCTTGCCTGCACAGTTGTCAGAGTTGACTGGATCCTCAAAAGCAAACTCAACGGGCTCCTCGTTAGCGAACTCGTCTCCCGGCTCTACCCAAAAAAGTCAAACAAGCAACAAGGATACAATCAACCACGTGCAAGATCAAGCAACATGATGAAATGATGATATGCTATGCGGGATGCGAAGCGGGATGCAAAATGCAAGATATGACAGGAAATGCATGAACCTGGCCTCAACTTGGAATTCCAAGGGTGCCACTAGAAAGATGAGGTGAAATCGCTTGAAAACGATATAAAGATCGCCGGAATCGGAGTTACGGTTTGGAAATAGCAAGCGACTCAAATATGACACCGGTCTGCGATTTACAGCAAGTAGGCATCTAAATGCAATGAGATGAACATGCTACAGCAACCAAACATGACAACAAAATACATGGCATGGATGCATACAAGATGCTTAACAAAAGTCTAGCACTGAGCTACGGCCAATTCATCCATTAGGAGGTTCAAACAAGCATGTCAAAAACGCAAATGGTAAAACAGATCTCAGACTTAGTGAAATAAACACTTGTCTGGAATTTCAGATCATATAGCCCTCTTCGGAGCAACAAAACAACATGCTACAGGACCTGAACATGACAAAGAAAGACATGGCATGGAGCTACTCAACAAGCTTAACAAAAGTCCCTTAGTGACCTTGAGCCAAAAGGGATCACAAAATACAATTGCAAGCACGCGAACATAGCAAAAACAAAATCAGTTTTCAGACTTAGTGAAAACTGGGACATGCTGAAATATAACTCACGAAGGCATGTTTACGAGCTCGATGCACTCACTACGGTGCAAGTCATGGCAAGGCAAGCATACACCCATAAAGAATGCACAAAATAGAAGCTAGACATGGCAAGAACAATGGCATAGCATGCACAGATCAACTACAATAACAACGGCAAAATCGCAAACAAGTTAACGATCTGCCCAGATTCACAATGAAGTAAAAGTAGAGCTCGATTGACTCTAGCTAGGGTGCTCCATAATTGAAAACAAAGACATGGATGGATAGAGCATAACAAGATTAACAAAACTCCCTTACTGATCATCCTCAAAAGAGGCACGGATCACTAGAAAACAACAAGAACATATGGCATCATGAACTAAACAATCCCAGGACTTAGTGAAATCACTAAGTCCCTGAAAACAGAATTAGCAAGTGCACCACTTTGCAAGCTTGCACAAGTCACCACACACATCCTAAAAATACATGGGTTGCACCTATGGAAAGATGACAAAACCCTTAACAAAACATATGAAGAACTCACGGGCATAACATGCACACATTAATCATGGTAAAAATGACAAAAGTCTAAGATGAACTAGCAGATCTGACAAATAACTCACGAAGCCTCCTTCTAACAGAATTTCGGGCATCCAGATGAGCTCAAACGAAAATGATGCAATGGAATGAAATGATGTACACATCGAGACGAACATTTTGATATACTATATGTCCAAATTGGAGCTACGGATGCGGAGATATCACAGGTCAAAGTATGCATAAAAATTAGGGTTCGGGGGACAAAAGTCAACCGGGGGATCCTCAGATCCAGATCTGGACGGCACGGAAACTGAGGTTGCCGGATTTCCTGTTCACCGCCGGAGAAGTGGAGGCGGCCGGCGAGGTCGGGTGGGATCCGGCCGGAGAAGTGGAGGCGGTGGCCGGAGCTCGGGGAACGAGGCGGCAGCGGCGGTGGGTGACCGGGGCGGCGGCGGCCGGTGGCGGCGAGGGGCGGCCGCGGTGGTGCGGTGCGGCGGCGCCGGCCACCGGAGATGGCGCACGGCGGCGGGGCGGCCGGGCTCGATGAAGACGGCGGCGGCTCGCGGTAGGAGGCGGCGCAGGCGGCTCGGGCCCTCGGGGGCTCTCCCCGGGCCGAGCGGGCCACGGCGGGAGGCGGAAGGCGGCGGCCACGTGGCGGCGAGCCACTGGCTGCGGGCGGCGGCGGGAGAGATCTGGACGTTGTCCGACTCATCCGGACACGTCCGATGCGGCGGGGAGAGGATTTTTTTAGGGTTTCGAGAGGGGATCCGTGAATTTGGAATGGGGTGTATATATAGGCATAGGGGGAGCTAGGAGAGTCCAAATGAGGTGCGGTTTTCGGCCACGCGATCGTGATCGAACGCTCTAGGACATGGAGCAGAGTTTGGTGGGTTTTGGGCCAAATTGGAGGGGTGTTGGGCTGCAACACACATAAGGCCTTTTCGGTCCCTCGGTTAACTGTTGGAGTATCAAACGAAGTCCAAATGACACGAAACTTGACAGGCGGTCTACCGGTAGTAAACCAAGGCCGCATGGCAAGTCTCGGTCCAATCCAGAAATGTTTAATCCCCACACACGAAAGAAAGCTAGAAATGGCCACCGGAGGAGAACGAAGCGCCGGAATGCAAAACGGACAACGGGGAAAATGCTCGAATGCATGAGTTGAAAACGTATGCAAAAGCAATGCACATGATGACATGATATGAGATGCATGACAACGACAACAACACACGGAGACAAAAACCCGAACCCGAGAAAATAAAATAACTTAACGCCGGAAACGGCAAGAGTTGGAGTACAAATTGGGAAAGTTACATCCGGGGTGTTACACCGGAGTGGCGCCGGCGACGAGCTCGGCGGCAGCCGAAGCTCGGGTGCAGGTGGGGATGGGGTTGTGGTGCGCAAATGAGCGCGGCGAGGTGCTACGGGGGCTCTACGCGATGCGGGGAGCATGTTGGGCGCATGCCCGGGACCAAATGGTCACTGGAGCATCACCGGCGACGAGGGCGGGCGGTGGCGCATGTGGGTGATCATGGTGTAGTCACTACAGAGTGCAAAAGAGAAAACGGAGAGGGGGAGGATGATCAGCAACTCACGGTGAGCACGAGGAGCGAGTCGGCGAGCTCGGGGAGGGGCTGAAACGAGCAGGGCGGCGAGGGGGATCTCCGGCGATGGCGGATCGAGACGAGCTCGGTGCAGCATCTCCAGGGCGAGCGAGCGCTCGGGGATCGGTCGAGGTGAAGCAGTGGACGACGGCGAAGCTTTTTGGCATGGCGAGGCGACGAGTGGATGGCGGTGGCTATGGGTTTCACGACGGCGCGGGCACGACTGCGTCGGCCATGGTGTCGAGGGAGCGAGGGAGAGAGCAGGGGGGAAGTGTGAGGTGTCGGGCAGGTTGGGCGCACCGAGGAGGCGTTCGTGGCATCGAGGCGGTGGCCAGGTGAAGCAGACGAGCAGGGAGATGGCGTGGCGAGCTCGGGCGCGTGCGTCGTGTCCCTCCTCTACCTACTGGTAGAGGTAGGCAATGACTGGCACGGGCCAGCACAGTGCTGGGCCGACCAGTGGGCTGCTAGGTGGGCTGCGCCAGGTTAGTTCCTTTCTCTCTCTTTTTCTGCTTTTTTATTTATTCTATTATTTATATAACTTCAGGGCTTTATTAAAAATGCCAGGGCATTTCCAAAAATGATAAAATTAATCATGGCTACTACTTATAATATATCCAACAGTAAACATTTTAGTTTATGATTATTTGAACATTTAAATTATGTTATAGCATTTAAATGCCCAAATGCAAATACTATATGAATTAATCCAATGACCCTAAGATGTCCTAGAAAAGTGTGCACCATTTTTTTCAAAGGTTTTAACCCAAAACAAAAAGGGTGGACTTTTTAGAAGGGCATTTCAGGTTCATTGGAAAAGTTTTTAGTAAACCCTAGTTGTTCCAGGGGGTGCTGGGGCTTCTGTCATCCCCATTTCAGTTTTCTGGGAATTTAAACATGATGCAACACTCTAATGCATGAACTAGCTAGGGTGTGACAATGCCCGCGGTTATGGGCAGATGGGAATTTGTTAATGTTAGGTTGTAGAGAACCTGAAACTTAACTTAATTAAAATGGATCAACCGCGTGTGTAACCGCGATGGTCTCTTCTCGGCGGGGTCCGCAAAGTGAACACGGTGTTGGAGTTATGCTTGAACGTAGGTTGTTCTAGGATCACTTCTTGATCATACTTTATCGAACGTGCTTTGCGTTCTCTTCTCGCACTCATTTGCGTATGTTAGCCACCATATATGCTAGTGCTTGCTGCAGCTCCACCTCATACCTTTTCCCTACCCATAAGCTTAAATAGTCTTGATCGCGAGGGTGTGAGATTGTTGAGTCCCCGTGACTCATAGTTTACTTCCAAAACCAGTTTGCAGGTGCCGATGATACCGTGCAGGTGACGCAACCGAGCTCAAGGAGGAGCTCGATGAAGATCGTGTTCGTTATGTTGTTCCGTGTATCAGTTGATCAGTAGAGGAGCCCAGTTGGGATGATCGGGGATCTATAGCATTAGGGGTACTCTTCTTTTATTTTGGTTCTGTAGTCGGACCTTGTTTGTATCTGGATGATATAATGCTTTATTCTTGTGTTGTGTGAAGTGGCGATTGTAAGCCAGCTATGTCCCTCATTCCTTCTTCAGTACATGGGATGTGTAATGATTACCCCTCTTGAGACATTGCTTACAATGCGGATATGCCTCTAAGTCGTGCTTCGACACGTGGGAGATATAGCCGCATCGTGGGCGTTACAAGTTGGTAATCAGAGCCTTCCTCGACTTAGGAGCCCCCTGCTTGATCGAATCGCTGGCGTTGTTGAGTCTAGAAAAATGTTTTGAGTGATTTAGGATTATATATATATATATATATATATATATATATCATAGAGTAGGATTCTTTTTACTCCTCAGTCCCTTCGTCGCTCTGGTGAGGCATCCTGACGTAAAGTTTTGACTCTTCTCTTCTCAAATTTCACTAAAAAAATTAGGATCATGTAGGTATCCTGGAATCGTTCTGATGGTTTTGTGACGAGAACATTGTTCTTGGTGCCTCCTGACATTTAGGGGTTGTGGCAGTGTCCCGGGGAGTTGAGCTCCGAGGTGTTGTCATCACAATTTTATCGTTGCAGTTTTGGAATACCTGAGTTTCGCCGACATCGAAAATCTCTTTTATGCAGTTGTTGGTGAGATATCCTTGATGCCACCCTGTACTAGGGCGGGAGTTCGTGAGTATTGCCATAACTCATATAAAGGATGCTTTTCAAAGGTTGTGGTATATGATTTCCGAAGGTTTCTTGGTTATGTGTTGAAGGATGGATAGAGCTGGATGTAGGATTTGCTAGCTTTGGGTGAGATATTATGCTTCCCCTTTATCCCCAACACCTGATTGCATAACTGGAATGTTTCGGGAGTTTATAAGTGGGAATTCAAGTAGATCTTAGGATATCTTTCCGACAGATGTATGATATGAAATTGGGGTTCGACATCTAGTGGTCCGCCTATCCACGGTTGGTTTTACAGTGGTCTCGTTGTGTCTTAAAGAGTCCTTGGCTATGCTGACTCGGGGATGCTTCGTACGTCATGTGCACTACCTTGTACATGATGGTACTGTACGATTGAGCCCGTGTAGGCCCCACCATGAAAACTTCGGACGAAATCTCTATCATATGTTTGTTCCAGCTTAGTTTGCAAGCCAATCCTTTGTTTTGCTTTTGAGTTGTGGTATTCGAGTTGCTTCGAAGTCAAGTGTTGATACCATACCTTTTTCCTAAACGGTGTTCTCATACTCCGATGTGAATACCAATCCTTCATGATAATCGAGACTGTCATGTCAATCATTTTCAACCGGCGTGTTCCTCTTCAAGTGGATCCAATCATTTCAACATTCGCGAGATCAATTCTCAGTTCTTTGCAACGGTGTTTGTTTCATCCGTCTCCAAGTTGCCTTTGTTTTTCCCGCCCATCCATCCCTTTTTCTTCAAGGACTAAGATTCCTTATTCAAGTATCCTCTTATTGATGAGAAGTCTCTCCATTCTTTTCTGTCAATGTTCTTACCCGGTGGTTCTCATGAAGATGCTCTACTAGTTCATCATTCTTCATTCTTTTTCTTCTCTGGTGGATCCTATTCAAGCTTTGTTTATCATATCATTTTCCTAGTTTCAATGCTTTCTCATGCCAGTGCAATTCTTAATCATCCATTTCTCGCTACCCAATTGTTCCGGAATGCTCAAGATATCTCGAAGATTCGTGTTTCCACTCTGCATTCGTTCAAACTCTTTTGAGGTTGTTATCTCATTCAAGCCTTTTTAATTCAACCGGTGCAATCTCTCTCTTTAAATCTTTCAATGGTGTTTTCTTTTGAGTGGGCCCTAACCCACAGGTCTTTTCCCAGGATCTTACCCGACTCTTCTATTTTCTCGGAGCTATTCTCAAATCTTCTAAAGTTTGACATAAGAATGAGTTGTCATCAGTCATATGTATTTCTCTAAGATCTTTCAAATTCTTTCATCGTTGGTTCAACTTTTATATTCTTATTTATTCCGGAGTGTCTCAACAATTCATGGTGGTGTTTCTCGTCGACATTCTCGGATTTGAAGACCGAAGAAGAGTTTTTCCTCCATATCTTGCTCCATTCTCTTCAAGACTCATGGTGCTAGTTTGTTGCCATCCTTAAATTATTGTTTTCGATTGTGAGAATTCTTTTCACCTATCCGGTGCAATTCAGGAGCCTTTTCAGTTTGTTTCTCTAGAGCCCATCATTTCAGAAGATTTATTCATTCTCAACCTTCAGCTCTCGTTCTCAAATCATATCGGTGCATCATCAAGTATTCTCTTATCAGCTCGTGACCTTTTCGATCTCATGTATCAAATTCCGTCAAGTATCGTCATTCGTTTTCTAATTCTACCCGGTGCTTCTTTATCTTATCTTCGTTCATTTTCAATTCTTACGGTGGTTCTTCCACGATTCTTCTTCCTTCGTTTATCATATCAATGCATTCGTGCTTTCCAAATGCTACCAGTGGATCGTTGAAGACCTTCCCAAGTTTGCGCTATATCTCTCTTAATCCTTTCTACGAGAATAAGTAGTGTGCCAAATCCATTGTTTGTCATCAATTTAATTGGTGAAGGATACGCATAACATAATTCTTATTCTTGCTTCATCCAAATGATGGATTCATTCCTCCAGAGTTTGTTCACAATGACTAATTCTCGTTGTCAGTTGTTCATCTTATCTTTTTCCCGGAGTTCCAACCTTTTTCAATTATATCACCACGGAGATTCATCTAAATCGCTACAAGGATTCACCTTGTGTTTTCAACTTCTCTTTCCTTTCGTTTGATCATTCTTTTGTTTATCGGAGTTCTTCTTGAAGGTTCTGCATGATGGTTCATAAAGGATTTAATTCCTTCTCGAAGTGTTCATCAAGATTCTTTTCAGAGGAGCTCAAGCATTCTTCATCTTGTAATCCGGAGTGCAATTCTTTCTACCGTATCACTGGAGGTGGTATTATGTCATTCTTGATAATTTGAGTTCATGTTTCATGATTCACATGTTGTTAAGAATGAGGTATTTTAAATCCATCAACCTCTTCGTTGGAGTTATCTTGTGTCATGTTTCACCTAAAGACTTCCCTAAGGATTGTTGCTATTTATGGTGCTCATAAATGACCCAAGTTCTTCATCTATCCTCCCGGTGAAATAAGTTTCTCGTCTTTTTGTTCATATCAATCCAATCTATTGTTTTTCGTTAGTGGCACAATTTCACCTCATAGTTTGGAGATGTTCTCCATAAGCCCACTACAAGCTTACTCTTTTCGTTGCTGTTTTTTTCCAACAACTCCGTCCGACCCTTCTCCTAAGGATGCCTTCTCAAGCTCTTTTGTGGCAGAAGTTGACATTTTCTTCTCCATTCTCCTATTTCAATTATCTATCTTCTATTTTTTCGTTCTGGAGGCATTGTGATGTTGTTTTCTCTCTCATCATCTCGAATGGAGTTCTTTTCGTCCTTATCCATTTAACCGGAGTGTCGTGCCCTCTTTTCAAGTTCTATCATCTTATCAAGTTTTACATCCCTTATCAACCGGAGTGCTGTCTGAGATCTTTCTTACCCCTTGTCCCATTCTTTCAATAGTTCCGGAGGCAGTGTGTTGTGATTTCATCAAGTATCATCTCATCTTATCAAGTTCTTATTCAATTCCTTTTCTTTTCAACCAGATTGATGTCCAAATTTGTTCTTCCTTGTTCCTCTTTTCCTAACGGAGTGCTTTCTACTTCGTTCATCTCCATTGTATTCTTTCTTTCAACCTGTTCAAGCTCTCAAGGTTCTTTGGTTTCACTCGTTTGTCAAAGAAGCAACTTTGTTTTACCTCTTCTCTTTCTCTTCCGTTTTTCCCTCCGGTGCCATTCTAGATCTCGGGACGAGATCCTCTCGTAGTGGTGGAGTGTTGTAATGCCCCGAGACCGATGTGCCAGGTGTCTTCCAGTTATTCGCTGTTGTTTCCTTGTCATTTTCTTGCGTGTCATGCATTTCATATCATGTCATCATGTGCATTTCATTTGAATACATGTTCGTCTCATGCATCCGAGCATTTTCCCCGTTGTCCGTTTTGCAATCTGGCGCTCCTATGTCCTCCGGTCACCCCTTGTACCTCTTTTCGTGTGCGGGTGTTAAACGTTCTCAGATTGGACCGAGACTTGCCAAGCCGCCTTGGTTTACTACCGGTAGACCGCCTGTCAAGTTTCGTGCCATTTGGACTTCGTTTGATACTCCAACGGTTAACCGAGGAACCGTAAAGGCCTCGTGTGTGTTGCAGCCCAACACCCCTCCAAAGTGGCCCAAAACCCACCTAAACCCCCTCTATCATCTCGGTTGTTCGATCATGATCGCGTGGCCAAAAACCACACCTCAGTTGGACTCTCCTAGCTCCCTCTACCTATATATATGTCATCTCCCCCGAAAATCTCACGGATGAAACCCTAGCTCCTCCTACCTCGCGCCACCGGACAAAATTTCCCACGTCGGACATGTCTGCGCCGCCCTCCGCAGCCAACCACATGTTGCCACGTCACCGTTGCCGACCCCTCTCTCTCTCCTCCACGCCGTCGGCCCGCAGAGCCCATCGCGGGCCCGCACGGGCCCAAGCCGCCGTCGCCGAAGCCCGGCTTCACCGCCCCCGCTCGCCGCCCGCCATAGCGTCGCCAGACTTCGCCGAAGAGCCGCCGGCCACCACCGCCTCACCACCGGAAGCGCCCCGCGCCGCCTCCTCCACTCCCGCCGGCGCCGCCTTCGTGCCTCGTCCCGATCCAGGAGGAGAGGAGCTCCTCCCAATCCAACGCGCCACCCCTGCCGACGAGCTCCGCAGGAGACGCCGCCATCGCCGGAGCACGTCGCCTCCGCCCCAGATCCGGATGCCCCGTCGCCGATCTACCCGTTTCCGGCGCCTCTCGCGCGTCCCCGGCCTTCGCAACCCTTGCTGGAGCTCCTCAACCGCCGCCGCCGGCGAGCCATGTCCTCCTGCTCATGAGGGACCACGAGGAGGACGCAGATCGGGCTCCCCGACTCCACGTGGGCCCTGAGTCCGGCCCGTCTCCATCGGCTCATCTGCCTCCTCTCTCTTCTGCGAACTGTGCCAGGCCCATGGTGAGCAGCCCGCTAAATCCCTCCCCATGCGTCTTTTTGTATCCTACGCTCATCATGTTTTTTCTCTCAAATGGCTAAGTCCCCAGGTCTGCATATTTTTATGCCTCCTTCATCGCATCATATCTCATCATCCGTGGCCCCGTTTTGGGTGTGTAGCATATCAAATTGTTTGCCTCGATGAGTACTTCATTTCATCTCATTGCACCATGTTCATTTGAGTTCATCTTGATGCCCTAAATGCAGTTGCAAGAGTGCTATGTAATGTTAGTGTCTATTTCTTAACAGAGATTGGACATTTGTCATTTTTGCCATGATTGATGTGTGCCTCCTATGATCTTGAGCCCTACATGAGTTTTGAAGTATGCCATGCCATCTTTACAGGGGTGTATGCCATGTATTTTTGTGATCTTTGTGGTGACTAGCACAAGCATGCAAAGTAGCTCTCGTGATGTTGCTGATTTCAGGGACTTAGTGTTAAGTCCTTTTCCTGCTGTTATTTTTATGCCATGTATTCATGCTGCTATAGAGTGATCCATGCCTCTTTTGAGCATGATCAGTAAGGATGTTTTGTAGATAATGTTATGCTCCATGAATCCATGTCTTTGTTTGCAATTATGGAGCACCCTAGCTTGACTCAATCGAGCTCTACTTTTGCTATAAAATGTTCCTGGCAGATTGTTTACATGTTAAGCAATTTTGCCGAGGTTGTTATAGTTTATCCATGCATGTTATGAGGTTGTTCTTGCCATGTTTAGCTTCTATGCCATGTCTACTTGCTGGGTGCATGCTTAGTTTGTCATGCAATGCCTTGTGGTGAGTGCATCGAGCTCGCAAACATGCCTACTTGATATCTGTTTTGCCATGTTCCAGTTTTCTACTAAGTCTGAATCTGTTAACGTAAGTTGCTATATTCACATGGATGCCATTGTATTTTCTGATCCCTTTTGGCTTATGGTCAGTAAGGGACTTCTGTTGTATGCTTTGAGTAGCTTCATGTCATGCCTCGCCTTGCCATGATATGCTCCCATAGCATGTTGTTATCTTGCTCTAAACTTTGCTTCCTGATGTTAAATTCCTGACTTGTTATTTTCACTAAGTCTGTAACCTGTTATCTTTTGCACTTTTGCCATGTTTGTTTGAACTTCCTATTGAGTGAATTAGCCGTAGCTTGGTGTTCATATTTTGTCATGCATCTTGAGTGGATCCCTGTCATGTGCTTTGTTGTTGTGTTAGAGTGTTGTAGCTTATTGTTCTTGATGCATTTAGATGACCTCGTGTTGTTAATCGCAGATCGGTGCCATATTTGTTTTACTTGTCATTTGCAAACCGTGCATTCGATTCCGGTGATCTTTATATCGATTTCGACTGAAATCAACTCCCCTATCCAATGGCACTCTTGGTTTTCCATGTTGAGGCCAGGTTCAATATTTCCTTTCCGAAACATGCATATGCATTGCATATCACATCCCGCATATCATGCCATGTTTTGCATAATGTTGCTTGCGCATTGCACCGTGGTTGATTGTGTCTCCCTTTGCTTGTGTTCTTGATTTCGGTAGAGCTGGGAGACGAGTTCGTGTTCAAGGAACCCGTTGAGTACGTTTACGAGGATCAAGATTTCGTCTTCTCGGAGAACTTTGCAGGCAAGATGACCATACACTCGAAATCACTTCTATCTTTGCTTGCTAGTTGCTCGCTCTTTTGCTATGCCTATGCTGCGATACCTACCACTTGCTATATCATGCCTCCCATATTTCCATGTCAAACCTCTAACCCACCTTGCCCTTGGTTGTTTGGCTATGTTACCGCTTTGCTCAGCCCCTCTTATAGCGTTGCTAGTTGCAAGTGAAGATGGAGTTTGTTCCATGTTGGAACATGGTTATTGTTGGGATATCACAATATCTCTTATTTTAATTAATGCATCTATATACTTGGTAAAGGGTGGAAGGATTGGCCTTATGCCTGGTGTTTTGTTCCACTCTTGCCGCCCTAGTTTCCGTCATACCATTGTTATGTTCCTTGATTTTTGCGTTCCTTACACGGTTGGGTTATAATGGGAACCCCTTGACAGTTCACCTTGAATAAACCTCCTCCAGCAAGGCCCAACCTTGGTTTTACCATTTGCACTAACAACCTACCACCTTCCCTTGGGTTCTGCAGACTCAAGGGTCATCTTTATTTAACCCCTCCGGGCCAGTGCTTCTCTAAGTGTTGGTCCGAAATGGGCAGCCTGCGGGGCCACCTCGAGGAAACTTGAGGGTCGGTTTTACTCGTAGCTTGACCTATCCGATATTGCCCTGAGAACGAGATATGTGCAGCTCCTATCAGGATGTCGGCGCATTAGGCGGCTTTGCTGGTTTAGTTTTACCATTGTCGAAATGTCTTGTAACTGGGATTCCGAGTCTGATCGGATTGTCTTGGGAGAAGGAATATCCTTCGTTGACAGTGAGAGCTTGTGACGGGCTAAGTTGGGACACCCCTGCAGGGTTTTGAACTTTCAAAAGCCGTGCTCGCGGTTATGGGAAGATGGGAATTTGTTAATGTCCGGTTGTAGAGAACCTTAAACTTAACTTAATTAAAATTGATCAACCGCGTGTGTAACCGTGATGGTCTCTTCTCGGCGGGGTCCAGGAAGTGAACACGGTGTTGGAGTTATGCTTGACCGTAGGTTGTTCTAGGATCACTTCTTGATCATAGTTTATCGAACGTGCTTTGCCTTCTCTTCTTGCTCTCATTTGCGTATGTTAGCCACCATATATGCTAGTGCTTGCTGTAGCTCCACCTCATACCTTTTCCCTACCCATAAGCTTAAATAGTCTTGATCGCGAGGGTGTGAGATTGCTGAGTCCCCATGACTCACAGTTTACTTCGAAAACTAGTTTGCGGGTGCCGATGATACAGTGCAGGTGACGCAACCAAGCTCAAGGAGGAGCTCGATGAAGATCGTGTTCGTTATGTTGTTCCGTGTATCAGTTGATCAGTAGAGGAGCCCAGTTGGGACGATCAGGGATCTATAGCATTAGGGGTAGTCTTCTTTTATTTTGGTTCCGTAGTCGGACCTTGTTTGTATCAGGATGATGTAATGCTTTATTCTTGTGTTGTGTGAAGTGGCGATTTGTATCCAGCTATGTACCTCTTTCCTTCTTCAGTACATGGGATGTGTAATGATTACCCCTCTTGCGACATTGCTTACAATGCGGTTATGCCTCTAAGTCGTGCTTCGACACGTGGGAGATATAGCCGCATCGTGGGCGTTACAGTCATCCACTAACATCTTTGTGACCTTGAGGTTGCGAATTGTTGAGGAGACCAACAACGGCAAGCACCCTACCGTCGTGGTGCAGCAAGGGTGATCCTCCTCATCAAAGATGATGGGCGTGCGGGACCACTTGAGCGGCTTCTGGGCCTCTGGCGCTGGTTCCACAGCATTGACCTCTCGTGCCCATCGCTTGAGTTGGCGATGAGAGGTGTGCAAAGATGCACCTCCATCAATGCACGGGGCGTCAGTGGCCTTCTCAAATTCCTGCTCACTAGTTTCCTCTTCATCACATGTTTCGTTCTCTCGGCCCCTGGCGGGCTTTCCTTGGTTCTGAAAGGACTTGCCAGGGCGATTTGCTTCACCTCCCCGGCCCTTACCGCCAGTAGCATTCTGACTTTTCTCCTTGTCATGCTTATCATATTCTACCCTCTGTCTCTTGACGAACTGCTCAACCTGATAACACTCCTGAAGGTCGTGGCCTTTGGTTCGATGGATCTTGCAGTATGGCCCATCATCTTTCCCAACTTTTTCCACGGCAGAGGCCTCCCAGCAGGCAGTGCACGCGTCAACTTCCTTGCCAGGGGCCTCAGCCTTGGATTTCTTGCATGTATACTAGGTGTGCCCGAACCTTCCATAGTCATGACTGCTTTATCTCTCGGCTTCTTGCTACACTTCTTTCCCTTCATCTGACTAGTTGATTCATCATCATCCTCTGAATCAACATTGACGCAATCTTCCTCTCCGGGCAACTTCCTTCCTTCTTGCATCCGGGCACATTTATCCACTAGTGTATACTGTTCTTTCACAGTCTTGGGTAACTGCACGTTCATTTTGGAATGAATGTGGTGGTTGCGCCATTAGACTGGAAAGCTGCTATGATAGCTGCCGGATGGATATTTGGAATGTTTCTATGAACTTTACTGAATCTCTGCAAATACTTACGGAGGGTTTCTCCTTCCTTCTGCTGGAGAAGCTGCAGGTCACTGGGCCTGCCGGGCTCTTGGTGGCCACCAGTGAAGGCACCGATGAACTTGTGGCATAGGTCTACCCATGACGAAATGGAGTTCTCCGGCAGGTGCATCAGCCAAGACCTCACATTGGACTTGAGGGCCAAAGGGAAGTAGTTGGCGAACACCTTCTCATCTCTTCCCCCGGCAGCCTGAACAGCGATGGTGTAGATGCTCAGGAACTCTGCCAGGTTCAGCCTCCCGTCGTACTTCTCAGGTATCTCTGGCTTGAACATGCAAATGGACAGCCAATGGACCAAACGTAGCTCTCGTTTAAAGGAATGGCAGCCAACCTTGAAGGGTAGGCACATGCCAACACTGAGTGCGGGCTCGTCGATGTTGAGGCCATCGCACCTGTCAGCCTGGCGAGGATCGTTGAGGCGCTGCTCGACGATGGCGCGCGCGCCCTCCCGTTGCCTGTCTTTCGGCGGTCTTGATTCTGCTGCGCCCTCGCCGGTTGCCATGGCGGGGACTAAACCATGTGGACGACCCCTTCATACGGCTAGCAGCGTGGGCGGTGGTTATTGCTTGGGAAGGTTGCCATGGGAAAGCTCATCGTGAGCCCCCAGCTTCGATGAGACCAAGTAGGCTTTGGATGGTGGCACGCCACTCATCCATCTGCTCGGCCGCTGGCGGGAACCTTAGTAACAACTAAGCTCGCGCCATGGCCTCTGTGGACGTGCTTGGCATGGATGCCGATGACATCGACTGCACCGTCGCCTGGCTCCGGATGGCGTCTGCGGTGACGGTGACGGCGCCGCGCCCACGCTGTGGTGGGACGACCACCGGGGCAGCGGGGTCGCGTGGCGGTGGTGCTCGAAGATCAGCGGCTTGGTTGAGCGCAGCGGCCTAGTTAGCTCATCTGGGAGGAGGCGCATGCGCCGCGGCCGCTCCCGCGATTGGGGCAACCGTAGGGCGATGGCTCGCCTCGAGTCGAACAACATTGCTGCGGCTGTGCTCGTCGACAGGAAGAGGGGGCGCAGATGGAGTGACCCCCTCACCCGCACCTTGCAGAGCTTGACCGTCAAGACCCTGCTGCTGTTGTTCTCCTCCGGCAGCTCTAGCCCCCATGTCAGCCGCAGGGGAGGCAGTAACAGTGCCACCTGCTCCAACCACACCCCCAGCAGCGCCCACATCTCCGTGAGCTGCCCTGTCCCCCGCGGCGTTGGAGGCCGCGGGTAGAGTTGCTTTCGAAGTGGATGGATGGGCCGAGGTGCCAGATTTCTTCTTGGGCGCCATGGTCGGTGGCTCTGTGGAGGATGGCAACGTCGATGAAAATGACACGCGGTGTACCCTTTCAGGTTCGCGCAAGCGCTCCCCTTACCTGGCGTGCCAAAGATGTCGCGGGATTTCCCCGGCCACCTATGGGACCGTGCGGCCCGTTGTTGGTTTGGCGGGGGATGGCGCATTGCACAAAGAGCAGACCAGCGTACGACCACGCAGCAGAGAGCACACAATCGATTTACCCATGTTCAGGCCGCCGCGAGGCGTAAGACCCTACTCCTGCTTTAGTGGGTTGATGGAAGAATGGATGTGGTGGTGCATAATACACTTGCCCAGCAAGGTTTGCCCGAGGCGACTACGTGTATGTGGTGGCTTGGGGTTGTCAACACTCCAACCTTCTAACCCCTCCTACGAGTGCCATGGGCCTCCTTTTATAGATGAAGGGGTCACCACAGTGGCAAAGTGGCAAAGGGGCCTCCATGGGCCTGCCAGGCTATCTCGCCAGTTCCACTCCTGCTCTCTTGACACATCACAGGACGGGTGTCATCTGTAGGCTTCTCTATAGGAAATGGCTACCAATTAATCACCTTGTGGCTTGACACCGCACTAATTGATGACGTGGGTCGTGCTTTGAGCGGTAGGTTGGGCGGTTCTGCCCCCACGGACCCCGGCAAGCTCTGCCAGGGGGGCTTGGTTGCTTGCTTTGGGTGGTGGCATCGCCCCTTGCCGGGCTCGCCTTCCCGTCAAGGGAGGCCTTTCACTTGTCGATACCTTGCTCCTCAGGCTCAATCCTTGGTCCATCTGAGCTGCATGTTGGTTCTTTGATTCTCTTGGTTTTCTAATCTCTGACTTAAGCTGGTGCTTCAATCTTGATCTTGTGCCTGTGCAGGGTTGGTCAATAGACCCAGGGTTTGTTGCACCGACAAGGCAGCGGTGATGACCAAGCTAGGTTTTGAGCAAGGGAGGGGCGGTGTGTATGTGTGTGAGCGAGGGATTTGGGGTGAGTGAAGGATTTGGGGTGAGTGAAGGATTTGGGGTGGCTGTGATAATGTGAGTGAATGCAGGGGCACGGGCATGGCACATGGGTAGTCTGACCGAACCATGTCTGTTGCATACCCAATCGCAGACGGTTTCTGCATCCAACTCGTGTGCTGTTTGTAAATTTGGCAAACAGAATAACGCGGGAAAGGGTCAGAACACGAATACACTTGCATGTGGATCAAATATATGTATGAAAAGGGTGGTTTGATGTTCGAATACCCAATGCACAACTTTGATGTGGCACCTGTCGCACAAAGCACACAGTATTGCTACTCGACCACCCCCTATGAACCCCACTTCGCGTCGGCGGTAAGGGAATCCTTATTTGCCTCCACTCTGGTCATGTAGTTTGTAAGGTAATCATCAGTAAATAGCTTCGAAAACCACTAAAAAGAGAAAAATTTCAGATACTGACGTCTAATAGAGTAACTTATTATGGGCAGGGGAAAAGGCAATACACTACTTACCATACTAAAGTTCACTCTTGTCTTGGACATGAAGGAAATATGCCCTAGAGGCAATAATAAAGTTGTTATTTATGTTTCCTTATATCATGATAAATGTTTATTATTCATGCTAGAATTGTATTAACCAGAAACTTAGTATGTGTGTGAATACATATACAAACATAGTGTCACTAGTATGCCTCTACTTGACTAGCTCGTTGAATCAATGATGGTTATGTTTCCTAACCATAGACATGAGTTGTCATTTGATTAAGAGGATCACATCATTGACTTGACCCATCCGTTAGCTTACCACGATGATCGTTTAGTTTACTACTATTGCTTTCTCCATAACTTATACATGTTCCTATGACTATGAGATCACGCAACTCCCGAATACCGGAGGAACAATTAGTGTGCTATCAAACGTCACAATGTTACTGGGTGACTATAAAGATGCTCTACAGGTGTCTCTAATGGTGTTTGTTGTGTTGGCATAAATCGAGATTAGAATTTGTCACTCTGAGTATCTGAGAGGTTTCTCTGGGCCCTCTAGGTAATGCACATGACTATAAGCCTTGCAAGCAATGTGACTAATGAGTTAGTTACGGGATGATGCATTACAGAACGAGTAAAGAGACTTGCTGGTAACGATATTGAACTAGGTATTGAGATACCGACGATTGAATCTCGGGCTAGTAACATACTGATGACAAAGGGAACAACGTGTGTTGTTGTGCGGTTTGACCGGTGAAGATCTTCGTAGAATATGTAGGAACCAATATGAGCATCTAGGTTCTGCTATTGGTTATTTTCCGGAGATGAGTCTCGGTCATGTCTACATAGTTCTCGAACCCGTAGGGTCCACACGCTTAACATTCGGGGACGATCGATATTATGAGTTTATATATTTTGATGTACTGAAGGAAGTTCGGAGTCCCGGATATGTTCACGGACATGATGAGGAGTCTCCAAATGGTCGAGACATAAAGATTGATATATTGGATGACAATATTCGGACACCTGATGAATTCCGGGGGTCACCGGATAATTATCGGACTGTCGGGGGGTTATCGGAATCCCCGGGGGATCTAATGGGCCAACATGGGCATTGTGAGAGAGATTGAGGAAGGGGCCTTAGGGCTGGCCACCCCCCCCCTTGGGAGTCCGAATTGCAGAAGGAGGGGGCGGCGCCCCTCTTTCCCTCCCTCTCTCCCTCTCCTTCCTTCCCCCTTCCTCCTCCTAGTTGGACTAGGAAAGGGGGAGTCCTACTCCTACTAGGAGGAGGACTCCTCCCCTCCTTGGCGCACCCCAAGGGTCGGCCGGCCTCCCCCTTGCTCCTTTATATACGGGGGTAGGGGCACCCTCGAAGACACAAGTTGGTCATTGATCCCTCAGCCGTGTGCGGTGCTCCCCTCCACCATAATCCACCTTGGTCATATCGTCGTAGTGCTTAGGCGAAGCCCTGCGCCGGTAGCTTCATCATCACTGTCATCATGCCATCATGCTGAAGAAGCTCTCCCTCGACACTCAACTAGATTGAGAGTTCGTGGGACGTCACCGAGCCAAACATGTGCAGATCGCAGAGGTGCCGTACTTTCGATACTAGGATTGGTCAGATCGTGAAGACGTACCACAATATCAACCACGTTGTCATAACTCTTCTGCTTACGGTCTACGAGGGTACGTGGACAACACCCTTTTCCTCTCATTGCTATGCATCATGATGATAGATCTTGCGTGTCTGTAGGATTTTTTTTGAAATTACTGCGTTCCCCAACAGTGGCATCCGAGCCACGTCTATGCGTAGATGTTATATGCATGAGTAGAACACAATGGAGTTGTGGGCGTGGGTATATACCTATTGCTTGCCGTCACTAGTTGATTCTTGATTCAGCGGTATTGTTGGATGAAGCGGCCCAGACCGGCAATACGCGTACGCTTACGCGAGACTGGTTCTACTGACGTGCTTCACACACAGGTGGCTGGTGGGTGTCAGTTTCTCCAACTTTAGTTGAATAGGATTCATTGAACAGGGTTCTTTCTGAAGATCAAAAAGCAATCACTATACCGCGTTGTGGTTTTTGATGCGTAGGTAAGAACAGTTCTTGCTCAGCCCGTAGCAGCCATGTAAAACTTGCAACAACAAAGTAGAGGACGTCTAACTTGTTTTTGCAGGGCATGTTGTGATGTGATATGGTCAAGACATGATGCTAAATTTTATTGTATGAGACGATCATGTTTTGTAACACAGTTATCGGCAACTGGCAGGAGCCATATGGTTGTCGCTTTACTGTATGAAATGCAATCGCCATGTAATTGCTTTACTTTATCACTAAGCGGTAGCAATAGTCGTAGAAGCAATAGTTGGTGAGACGACAACGATGCTTCGATGGAGATCAAGGTGTCAAGCGAGTGACGATGGTGATGATGACGGTGCTTTGGAGATGGAGATCAAAGGCACAAGATGATGATGGCCATATCATATCACTTATATTGATTGCATGTGATGGTTATCCTTTATGCATCTTATTTTTCTTAGTTCGGGGGTAGCATTATAAGATGATCTCTCACTAAAATTTCAAGGTATAAGTGTTCTCCCTGAGTATGCACCATTGCTACAGTTCGTCGTGCCGAGACACCACGTGATGATCGGGTATGATAAGCTCTATGTTCACATACAATGGGTGCAAGCTAGTTTTGCACATGCAGAATATTTGGGTTAAACTTGACGAGCCTAGCATATGCAGATATGGCCTTGGAACACTGAGACCAAAAGGTCGAGCGTGAATCATATAGTAGATATGATCAACATAGTGATGTTCACCATTGAAAACTACTCCATCTCATGTGATGATCGGACATGGTTTAGTTGATATGGATCACGTGATCACTTAGATGATTAGGGACATGTCTATCTAAGTGGGAGTTCTTAAGTAATGTGATTAATTGAACTTTAATTTATCATGAACTTAGTACCTGATAGTATTTTGCATGTCTATGTTGTTGTAGATAGATGGCCCGTGTTGTTGTTTCGTTGAATTTTAATGCATTCCCAGAGAAAGCTAAGTTGAAAGATGATGGTAGAAACTAAACGGACTGGGTCCATAACTTGAGGATTATCCTCATTGCTGCACAGAAGAATTACGTCCTGGAAGCACCGCTAGGTGACAAACCCGCTGCAGGAGCAACACCAGATGTTGTGAACACCTGGCAGAGCAAAGCTAATGACTACTCGATAGTTCAGTGTGCCATGCTTTACGTCTTAGAACCGGGACTTCAACGATGCTTTGAATGTCATGGATCATATGAGATGTTCCAGGAGTTGAAGTTAATATTTCAAGCAAATGCCCGGATTGAGAGATATGAAGTCTCGCATAAGTTCTACAGCTGCAAAATGGAGGAGAATAGTTCTGTCAGTGAACATATACTCAGAATGTATGGGTACCACAACCACTTGACTTAGCTGGGAGTTAATCTTCCTAATGATAGTGTCATTGACAGAGTTCTTCAATCACTGCCACCAAGCTACAAGAGCTAAATGATGAACTATAATATGAAAGGGATGGCTAAGATGATTCCTGAGCTCTTCGCAATGCTAAAGGCTGTGGAGGTAGAAATCAAGAAGGAGCATCAAGTGTTGATGGTCAACAAGACCACCAGTTTCAAGAAAAAGGGTAAAGGGAAGAAGGGGAACTTCAAGAAGAACAGCAAGCCAGTTGCTGCTCAAGTGAAGAAACCCAAGTCTGCACCTAAGCCTGAGACTGAGTGCTTCTACTTCAAAAGGGACTGGTCACTGGAAGTGGAACTGCCCCAAGTATTTGGTGGAGAAGAAGGATGGCAAAGTGAAAGGTATATTTGATATACATGTTATTGATGTGTACCTTACTAATGCTCGCAGTAGCGCCTGGGTATTTGATACTGGTTCTGTTCCTAATATTTGTAGCTCGAAACAAGGGCTATGGATTAAGCGAAGATTGGCTAAGGATGAGGTGACGATGCGCGTGGGAAATGGTTCCAAAGTCAATGTGATCGCCGTCGGCACGCTACCTCTACATCTACCTTCGGGATTAGTTTTATACCTAAGTAACTGTTATTTGGTGCTAGCATTTGTCGAATTTTGCGTTCCGGCAAAACCCTTGAGGTTCGAACACTAGGGTGCGCACGAAGATCTCTCCTCCCTCTAGCTCACGCCCTCACCGCAATCTCAAGTCTTAGCGCGTCGAACTAGAGAACAAAGGGACACAAGATTTATACTGGTTCAGGCCACCGATGTGGTGTAATACCCTACTCCAGTGTGGTGTGGTGGATTGCATCTTGGGCTGAGGATGAACAGTTACAAGGGAGGAACAACCTCCTGAGGAGAGGTGCTCTTGTGCTTGGCAAGTTTGTGTGGTTCCCTTGGTGGAATGGATCTGGTCCAAGATGATATCAGATCCCCTTTTACGGTGGTGGCTAGTCCTATATATAGAGGCCCATGTCCTCTTGCCAAATATTAGGTGGGAAGGGATCCCACAACGGTCAATTTGAAGGGGGACAACTAGTACAAGCTATCGTGACAAAAGTTGGTCTTCGCCTGCCAAAGGCTCTGGTGATGACGCTGTCTTAGGCTCCACGGTGACCTCCATCCTACCATCCTGCTGGTCTTGGTCTCGTTGCACCGATATGGAAACCTTTGCTTGATGCCTCGGGACACCGCGCCTGCGCTTGCCTCTACAGCACCAAAGAGGAAATGAGGACACTGTGCGCTGGCCCTGGTCGTCATGGCTTGCATCATAGGAAACTCGCGAGGTGCCCCTCGCCTTGATCTCTCTGCCCCTCGCGAGCCAGCCTGGTGAGGCCACCCCCGAGGAGGTCTTGCATCATCCGCCTCGCGAGGGTGTTGAGTGTTTGCTGGTGAAGATGGGACATACAGGGCCGCTGGTGGAGCCATGCCGTGGGTCGTAGGCAGGCAAGTCTGGGGACCCCCGTTCCTAGGACGCCGACAGTAGCCCCCGGGCCCAAGGCGCGCTTGGACTTGGCTTCGAGGTGAAGCCAAGGGGCAAGTGTGGAGCGCCGCGGGCCCCAACAGCCCGCGGCCTCACTTGACATGTGGCGGTCGATTGGACGTGGGCGTCTCCGCTTCCCCACGCAGCCTTGATATCCACCTGGCTAGGCGGCCACCGTGAATTACACAGTTATCCCCCCATTGTTAGTGATGCGCCCCTCCAACTCTCCTGCCTTTTCGAAACAATAACCTCCTCTTCTAGTCTATCCCGAGCTCAGCCCTCCTCGTTGCCATGGCGCCCCGGTGAACGAAGAAGGAAAATAAGAAGTCTCAGTCTTCAGCCGGGCCACCCCGAGCCGTTGAACCCGCTGTTAGCCGGTCACTGGTGCTCAACCAGGAAGCCATGGACAAGGTTCGCCCTGCGCTCGCTACTGACTCCAACGAATGGGGAGGATGACGGCCTGGCCCGCATCTCACGCCTCTGTCGATAGGACAGCCACCGAGGTTCCCTTCTTCATCGATGCCTTGTGGGCTGGCCTGGTTCCTCCCTTCTCTGCCTTCTTCAACGCCATGCTCTCCCACTATCAGATCCATATGTTGCACCTGGATCCCCAATCAGTCTCCCTTCTTGCTGTCCTTACTTTCGCCTGCGAGGCCATTGTGGGCATTCCCCCTTTCGTGGCCCTACTGCGCCATTTCTTCTCACTGCACCTAACTGATCCTCGACAATGCTTAGGGTGCCTGAGCATCCAGGCCGTGGCCGCGACGGCAGGCTCGGGGATTGACTTTGAGCTCCCACCATCTATGTGTGGGTTTCGGACACAGTGGGCGTTCGTGGACGTCGGTGTTCTCAGCCCCCTTCTCTCGGCCCCTTTGGCGCTCGCTGTTCCTAGCTCCGGCTGGGGCCATGAGAAGCTCGCGGACCCTCGCCTTGCATTCGTCTGGCTCCGGTTAAAGAGGATGAAAGATCTCGGCATGACTACGCCCATGGTGAGGAAGGAGTTCCTCCAACGCCGTGTCACCCCACTCCAGCGCCATTACCGGCTGATGTGGGCCCTGTCGGGCAGCCAGGATCGCATGAGGCTTCAGGAGTCGGGGCTTCCACTCGAGGCATGATGAACGGTGGTCGAGGTCCTAATGGGCGATCCCTCGCCCGCCGATATGCCGCAGGAGGGCTATACTGCTGCTCGAACAGGGTGGAGTTCGCGGGGCAGATGCCCCCCTTCGATGAATGGGGGTTGCATCAAGTTGGCCTTGAAGGGCCCCACAAGAACCATGTCTCCGTGGTTCCCCTTCCTGCCGCCAGCGCCGAACTTTCCCCAAGAGTGGATGCAGGGGGGGCGAGTTCCACTGGAGGCCGGAGGCGCGAGTGCTGAGGCGTCGACACCTCTCGAGGCTCCCGATGTGCCATCCCTGGGAGCCCGTGACTCTTACCTTGGGCTGACAGCTAAGGGGGCGACGCAATCCGCTGCTCCTGAGGCCGAAGCTTTTGAGGTCTCAGCGGGCCATCATGAGGCGGTGCCCGAGGGCTCTCCTCAGCCCAGTACTCCCAAGGTCGTCTCCTCGGGAGCCTCACCAACCATGCCCTGCGCTAGTTGTCGCATCCAACGCTTCAGCCGGCTCTGTCTGGACTTCGATGCGCTCCGCAAGAGGAAAGGGTCCCCAAGCTGCAACAGTGATGCCTTCCGACTATTGAAGCAGAGGAAGTATATCGCCATAGACGAGTGAGTACCTTGTCTTTGTAACTTCTCGAGTGCTACTTCTCCTCCTGACTATGGCTCCTCAAGGTCCCTTCTACTAAGGCGGCGAAGTCTCCCGGGAAGCAACCTTCTCCTGCCTCGAATTCCCCGCTGGCTTGGCGCCTAGAGCCTGCGCCTTTGCTGTCTCTCCTTCGTGGCCTCTCCTGGGGTGCGGCAGGTGTGCCAAGGGCTCCTCCTCTGGTTATGGACGGTGGCTGGATGACTTCGATCCTGGCTTCTTCTTTGAGCAGCGGGCCTCAAGCCATCCGGGCCCCTACTGAAGCCCGGTCAGCGACCCGGGAGGCGCCATCCCCCAGTCCCAAGCCGAAGGGGGGCGAGCCGCTTCGGATCCCGTTGGCCACCCCCGCTGCAGGGACGGACCCGGTTGCATGCTTAAGCTTGCGCACGAGTGGAGTGTCGTCCGCCACGAGCTCTTTCAGAGGCAATGGGCGCGATGAGCCGACTCGGCAGAGAACTCGCGGACGTCGATGCTTGCCTTGAAGCCGAAGGCCTTCAGATAGTGGAGGAGTGGCATTGCCTGAAGGTGGCTATAAACCTCAGGCGCCTCCAGCGCGAGCATGCCGACGCAAAGGCCAAGGCATCCCTGGCAACCTCGCGAGAGGCCAGCGCCCGAGCCTTGGAGGAGACCAGGGAGGCGGACAATCGCTGCGCGGCCGCCGAGGAGCGCAGGCGGGAGCTCCAGGCCTTGAACCCCTCCCTGGAGCAGCAGGTGGAGGTGCGCAGAGTTGCCCTGGCATCGATGAAGGGTGCCCCGTCCGACGAGGAGGAGATCTTGAGATGCAAGGAAGCACTATTGCTGGAGGCCACGGAGCGCAACCTTGAGCTCAAGCGGTTGGAGAGGAGGGAGTGCAAAGTCACCCAAGCAGAGGATGCTGTCGGCGCGCAAGGCCAGGGCCCAGGAGGAGGTCGACCGCGGGGTGGCCGAGGCTCGCACGGATCTTGCCGGTAGGTACGACCTGAAGCTGAAGCACGTCGAAGCCGAAGGTGTGGGCAGGACCGCTGCCCTCAGGTCGGGGCTGGCTGAGGCAGAACGGCGCGAGAAAGCCACCACAGCTCCCTGATCTCTGTGCAGGCCGGGATGGTCTCTCTTCAACAACGTGTTGTCAGCGCCGAGTCCCTCGTGTAGCAAAGCAGGGAGGAGGCACTTCGCCGGCAGACGCTTCTGCGCAAGCATGCTCTCATGCTTCGGGACCTCAGGACGAAGGCAAACCAAGCGCTTGGTACCATCTGCAATGAGCATGCCCCTCATCCCCATGCCGAGGATTACACCAGCCATCTTCGCTTCTTCACTGATGTTGTGACGCACCTGGAGAGTTGTGCTGAGAGGGATCGCGAGCTTGTGGACGAAAAGAGCCGAGGCCTTCTCGGGCTCGCATTCTCCCGCATCTTCAGCCATCTCCTGAACACCAATCCTGACTTTGATTTTGCCGCCGCCATTGCCCTAGTGTCCGCGGTCGTCCGTGGCAACCTCGCGCACTAGGTGGACGACAATGTGGACGCTCTGGTTAGGGCCTTTGCTTCTGATGACGACGCGGTGGTGGTCGTGGCGGATGAGGGCGACGTGGTCGATGGTGGTGCGGCTGATGGCGGTGGAGACAGCGACAACGACGGCGCCAGCAGCCTGTGTGGGAGCGATTCGGTGGACAAGGAGAGCGGTATGTCCGGCCGAGCCTTGCTCCTTTATTTTGAACCTGCACGCAAAAAGCTTGGGTATGACCCGTCACTCGGTAAGAGCATTCGGGGAGGGGAAGCCCCTCATGTAAATAGACTACCCCTTCATTCCTTAGGCTAGGCTTAAGGCATGCTTTTGGGTGCTCGCGACTCCCCTTGCGGGCTTGATGCCGTAACTTACTTTGCTTTAGCCGGGCTTCAAACTGGTTCGGCGGTTGTGGACGTGCATTCCTTCTTAGAGGAGCCCCTCACCAGCTCACGAGATTTTGGTTTCCTGAGAGGTCCGCCGGTCCACCCGAGGGGGCCTCGCGAGAAGCGAGCGCCAGCAATGGCGAGATGCACGCATAATGCATGTGCGCCGCTGCCAGCCCCTGCTCGCGAGGTTTTTGAAAGGGGGGAAGATAGCGGTCGTAAATCTCAAACAAAACACGAATCCAGAAAGTCACAAAATCAACGCGAACAAGAAAAGATGCCCCTCAGGATTGCTAATGGAAATGCAACTTCGAATTCAAGATCAAAAGCTGCGAGTCTGAGCTACAGAAAAGAGGTCGGAAGGAAATGGCCGTGTAAGGCACTTAGCTAGTCTTCTTGTCTTCTTGTCTTCTTGTCTTCTTGTCTTTGAGTCTTCCCACCAGTGCGGAGCTAAGTTCTTTCACAGGACGTGAGCATAGTCATTGGGGGACAGCGTCGATGGCCAGTGTGGAGCATGGTGCTTCCACTAGGACATGGGCGGGAGCCCTCGAGGCCTGAGGGCGGCACTCCGGAGACTCCGGGGCGTGTACAGCCCCACTCATTATTACGTGAGAGTATCACAAGCGGAGACCTTCACAGGCGTGAGCCTTACTTCATATCACCAGGTGAGGGCCCCGCTTTGCGCTGCCCTCGACCATCGTTGGGGCGTCCGGAAACCAGGACGATACTAAGGGGAAAAGGGGACGCTAGCGGCGCCCTCGGCGACCACAGGCCCTCTGCCGGGGGAAGGCTCGCCAGTGCCTCCCTGGTAGAGGACCTACCTTCGGGCGATGCCTTGCTCCAGACGATGCGGGGAGGGGCCTTGCTCCCGGCTCCTCCCCCGCAGCCCCCAATGCGCTTCCCCTGGCGAGAGGAGGGATGCCGTGCTGGGGTCGTCGTCCAACGCTGTGACCTGATTCACTTGTGACCCATGGTTAGCTTAAGCAAGATGCTGAGAGATTAGTGGTACCCTATAGCTGCTGTCGTCGGCGTGGTCGGCGAGGCTCCTGGAAGGCCTCAGCTTCCAGCATCTCCTCTTCCCAACCCGGCTTGAGGAACGAACCGGGGTCGTCTTCTAGTGTGTACTCCTGGTTCATCATGCGGGGCACATAGGCCTCCGGAGCCGTCTCCCTGGAAACCTCGCTGAGGTGCCCCACGCTCCATGTCGCTTGGCTCGGCGCGCCAGGATGGTAGGGCGACATCCTGCCGGGACCGTGGGTGGCGATGCTTACGTCTGCGCCCATTGGGGGAGGCACATGTGTGGTTGGGTGTCAGGCGCCGCTGGTTGCGCCGGTGCCGATGAAACCTCCTGGTGAGCCTGGGGGCGCGGGGGCACGACGAGGCCCATCATGCGATCCGGCTGCAGCCTGAGGCGTAAGAAAGGAGCAGAAAGGCAGCGTACCCCTGGCTGCGGCGTCAAACAACTCGACAACGCGCTCCAGCAATGCATCCCGGCCGCTCTCCATCAGTCGGCATCGAAGCAGCTCCCACGCCACTGTGAGCGCGGCCCTCATGTTCGCTTGTTCCCATCGGGAGTGCGGCACCATTGCCGCGGCGTAGCTTGAGGACCTTGCGGTGGCCCGTGCGCCGCGGGGTAAGGGTGGAAGGCGTCGGACCACGCCGCCCATGCCCCTCGGTGCTTGGCGGAGTGCGTGCCACCTTTAGTGCAGAGTTGAGGTATTCTTGGGCGGATGACGCCTCCCGGGCTGGCCAGGCTGCCCAGCGATCGGCGTCAGCCCTCGGGTCACCGGACATCGCGCTGTAGAGTGTTGGCGGGTCTGCTGATGGAAGAGAGGCTTTGGCGCACCCCCTACCTGGCGCGCCAAATGTCGGATTTCGGGTTCCGGCAAGACCCTTGAGGTTCGAACAATGGGGTGCGCACGAAGATCTCTCCTCCCTCTAGCTCATTCCCTCACCACAATCTCATGGCTTAGCGCGTTGAACTCATAGAACAAAGGGACACAAGATTTATACTGGTTCAGGCCACCGATGTGGTGTAATACCCTACTCCAGTGTGGTGTGGTGGATTGCCTCTTCGGCTGAGGATGAACAATTACAAGGGAAGAATAGCCTCCTGAGGAGAGGTGCTTCTGTGCTTGGCGAGTTTGTGTGGTTGCCTTGGTAGAATGGATCTGGTCCAAGATGAGATCAGATCCCCTTCTATGGTGGTGGCTTGTCCTATATAGAGGCCCGAGTCCTCTTCCCAAATATTAGGCGGGAAGGGATCGCACAATGGCCAATTTGAAGGGGGATAGCTAGTACAAGCTATCCCGACAAAAGATGCTCTTCGCCTGCCAAAGGCTCTAGTGATGACGCCGTCTTGGGCTTCACGGTGACCTCCATCCTACCGTCCTACTGATCTTGGTCTCGTTGCACCGATATGGAAACCCTTGCTTGATGCCTCAGGACACCGCGCCTACGCTTGCCTTTTTAGCACCAAAGAGGAAATGACGACACTGCGTGTGCTGGCGCCTACCTGGCCCTGGTCGTCATGGCTTGCGTCACAGGAACCTCACGAGGTGCCCCTTGCCTTGATCTCTCCGCCCCTCGCGAGCCAGCCTGGTGAGGCCGCCCCCGAGGAGGTCTTGCAGCATCTACCTCGCAAGGCTCGGCCCCTCGCGAGGGTCTTGAGTGTTTTCTAGGGAAGATGGGCCGTACAGGGACGATGGTGGAGCCATGCCGCGGGCCGTAGGTAGGCAAGTCTGGGGACCCCCGTTTCTAGGACGCCGACAATGTTGAGCATGAACATTATATCTGGATCTTGTTTAATGCGAGATGGCTATTCATTTAAATCAACTAATAATGGTTGTTCTACTTATATGAGTAATATCTTTTATGGTCATGCACCCATGATTAGTGGTCTATTTTTACTAAATCTTGATAGTAGTGATACACATGTTCATAATATTGATGCCAAAAGATGTAGAGTTGATAATGATAGTGCAACTTATTTGTGGCACTACCGTTTAGGTCATATTGGTGTAAAGCGCATGAAGAAACTCCATTCTGATGGACTTCTGATATCACTTGATTATGAATCAGTTGGTACTTGCGGACCATGCCTCATGGGCAAGATGACTAAAACTCCGTTCTCCGGAACAATGGAGCGAGAAACAGAGTTATTGGAAATCATACATACTAATGTATGTGGTCCAATGAACATTGAGGCTCGTGGCGGATATCGTTATTTTCTCACTTTCACAGATGATTTGAGCAGATATGGGTATATCTACTTAATGAAACACAAGTCTGAAACATTTGAAAAGTTCAAGGAATTTCAGAGTGAAGTGGAAAATCATCGTAACAAGAAAATAAAGTTTCTACGATCTGATCGTGGAGGAGAATATTTGAGTTACAAGTTTGGTCTTCATTTGAAACAATGCGGAATAGTTTCTCAACTCACCCCACCCGGAACACCACAGTGTAATGGTGTGTCCGAACATCGTAATCATACTTTACTAGATATGGTGCGATCTATGATGTCTCTTACTAATTTACCGCTATCGTTTTGGGGTTATGCTTTAGAGACAGCTGCATTCACGTTAAATAGGACACCATCTAAATCCGTTGAGATGACACCTTATGAACTGTGGTTTGGCAAGAAACCCAAGTTGTCATTCCTTAAAGTTTGGGGCTACAGTTCTTATGTGAAAAGCTTCAACATGATAAGCTCGAACCCAAATCGGAGAATTGTGTCTTCATAGGATACCCAAAGAAAACTGTTGGGTACACCTTCTATCACTGATCCGAAGGCAAGATATTTGTTGCTAAGAATGGATCCTTTCTAGAGAAGGAGTTTCTCTCGAAAGAAGTGAGTGGGAGGAAAGTAGAACTTGATGAGGTAATTTTACCTGCTCCCTTATTGGAAAGTAGTTCATCACTGAAATCAGTTCCAGTGATTCCTACACCAGTAAGTGAGGAAGCTAATGATGACGATCATGAAACTTCTGATCAAGTTACTACCGAACCTCGTAGGTCAACCAGAGTGAGATCCGCACCAGAGTGGTGCAGTAATCCTGTTCTGGAGGTCATGTTACTTGACCATGGCGAACCTATGAACTATGAGGAAGCGACGATGAGCCCAGATTCCGCAAAATGGCTTGAGGCCATGGATTCTGAGATGGGATCCATGTATGAGAACAACGTGTGGAATTTGGCTGAGTTGCCAGATGATCGGCAGGCCATAGAGAATAAATGGATCTTCAAGAAGAAGACTGACGCTGACGGTAATGTTACTATCTTCAAACCTCGACTTGTTGCAAAAGGTTTTTGACAAGTTCAAGGAGTTGACTACGATGAGATCTTCTCACCCGTAGCGATGCTTAAGTCCGTCCGAATCATGTTACCAATTGCCGCATTTTATGATTATGAAATTTGGAAAATGGATGTCAAAACTGCATCCCTTAATGGATATCTTAAAGAAGAGTTGTATATGATGCAACCAGAAGGTTTTGTCGATCCAAAAGGTGCTAACAAAGTGTTCAAGCTCCAGCGATTCATTTATGGACTGGTGCAAGCCTCTCGGAGTTGGAATATACGCTTTGATAGTGTGATCAAAGCATATGGTTTTATACAGACTTTTGGAGAAGCCTGTATTTACAAGAAAGTAAGTGGGAGCTCTTTAGCATTTCTGATATTATATGTAGATGACATATTGTTGATCGGAAATGATACTGAATTTCTGAATAGCATAAAACGATACTTGAATAAGACTTTTTCAATGAAAGACCTCGGTGAAGCTACTTATATATTGGGCATCAAGATCTATAGAGATAGATCAAGACGCTTAATTGGACTTTCACAAAGAACATACCTTGATAAAGTTTTGAAGAAGTTCAAAATGGATTAGGCAAAGAAAGGGTTCTTGCATGTGTTACAAGGTGTGAAGTTGAGTCAGGCTCAATGCCCAACCACTGTAGAAGATAGAGAGAAAATGAAAGTCATTCCCTATGCTTCAGCCATAGGTTCTATTATGTATGCAATGTTGTGTACCAGACCTGATGTGTGCCTTGCTATTAGTTTAGCAGGGAGGTACCAAAGTATTCCAGGAGTGGATCACTAGACAGCGGTCAAGAACATCCTGAAATACCTGAAAAGAACTAAGGATATGTTTCTCGTATATGGAGGTGACAAAGAGCTCGTCGTAAATGGTTACGTCGATGCAAGCTTTGACACTGATCCGGATGACTCTAAGTCACAAACCGGATACATGTTTTTATTAAATGGTGGGGCTGTCAGTTGGTGCAGTTCCATGCAAAGCGTCATGGAGGGATCTATGTGTGAAGCGGAGTACATAGCTGCTTCAGAAGCAGCAAATGAAGGAGTCTGGATGAAGGAGTTAATATCTGATCTAGGTGTCATACCTAGTGCATCGTGTCCAATGAAAATCTTTTGTGACAATACTGGTCCAATTGCCTTGGCAAAGGAATCCAGATTTCACAAGAGAACCAAGCACATCAAGAGACGCTTCAATCCATCCGCGATCAAGTCAAGGAGGGAGACATAGAGATTTGCAAGATACATACAGATCTGAATGTTGCAGACCCGTTGACTAAGCCTCTCTCACGAGCAAAACATGATCAGCACCAAGACTCCATGGGTGTTAGAATAATTACAATGTAATCTAGATTATTGACTCTAGTGCAAGTGGGAGACTGAAGGAAATATGCCGTAGAGGCAATAATAAAGTTGTTATCTATATTTCCTTATATCATGATAAATGTTTATTATTCATGCTAGAATTGTATTAACCGGAAACTTAGTACATGTGTGAATACATAGACAAACAAAGTGTCACTAGTATGCCTCTACTTGACAAGCTCGTTGAATCAATGATGGTTATGTTTCCAAACCATAGACATGAGTTGTTATTTGATTAACTGGATCACATCATTAGAGAATGATGTGATTGACTTGACCCATCCGTTAGCTTAGCACGATGATCGTTTAGTTTACTACTATTGCTTTCTCCATAAGTTATGCATGTTCCTATGACTATGACATCATGCAACTCCCGAATACTGAAGGAACACTTAGTATCAAACTTCACAATGTAAGTGGGTGACTATAAAGATGCTCTACAGGTGTCTCCGATGGTGTTTGTTGAGTTGGCATAGATCGAGATTAGGATTTGTCACTCCGAGTATCGGAGAGGTATCTCTGGGCCCTCTCAGTAATGCACATCACTATAAGCCTTGCAAGCAATGTGACTAATGAGTTAGTTACGGGATGATGCATTACGGAACGAGTAAAGAGACTTGTTGGTAACGAGATTAAACTAGGTATTAAGATACCGACGATCGAATCTCGGGTAAGTAACATACCGATGACAAAGGGAACAACGTATGTTGTTGTGCGGTTTGACTGATGAAGATCTTCGTAGAATATGTAGGAACCAATAATCCAGGTTTTGCTATTGGTTATTGACCGAAGATGAGTCTCGATCATGTCTACATAGTACTCAAACCCGTAGGGTCCGCATGCTTAACGTTTGGTGAAGATCGGTATTATGAGTTTATATGTTTTGATGTACCGAAGGTAGTTCAAAGTCTCGGATATGATCACGGACATGACGAGGAGTCTCGAAATGGTCGAGACATAAAGATTGATATATTGGATGACAATATTCGGACATCAGATGAGTTTCGGGGGTCAACGGATAATTATCGGAGAGCTGGGGGTTATTGGAACCCCCGGGGGATCTAATGGGCCAACATGGGCCTTGTGAGAGAGAGAGAGGAAGGGGCCTTAGGGCTAGCCGCGCCACCCCCCTGGGAGTCCAAATTGGACAAGGAGGGGGGCGGCATCCCCTCTTTCCCTCCCTCTCTCCCTCTCCTTCCTCCCCCCTTCCTCCTCCTAGTTGGACTAGGAAAGGGGGGGGGAGTCCTACTCCTACTAGGAGGAGGACTCCTCCCCTCCTTGGCGCGCCCCAAGGGCCGGCCGGCCTCCCCCTTGCTCCTTTATATACGGGGCAGGGGGCACCCTAGAACACACAAGTTTATCATTGATCCCTTAGCCATTGCGGTGCCCCCTCCACCATAATCCACCTCGGTCATATCGTCGTAGTGCTTAGGCGAAGCCGTGCGCCGGTAGCTTCATCATCACTATCATCACGTCGTCATGCTGATGAAGCTCTCCCTTGTCACTCAGCTGGATTGAGAGTCTGTGGGACGTCACCGAGCCAAACGTGTGCAGATCGCGGAGGTGCCGTACTTTCGGTACTAGGATCGGTCGGATTGTGAAGACGTACGGCTACATCAACCGCGTTGTCATAACGCTTCCGCTTACGGTCTACGAGGATACGTGGACAACACTCTTCCCCTCTCGTTGCTATGCATCACCATGATATATCTTGCGTGTGCGTAGGATTTTTTTTGAAATTACTGCGTTCCCCAATAGGACAAAGTGTAAATAAAGAGCTTAATTCCCATCACCCGTTTCTTTCGCCTAACAATCTTTCTTAGTTTCCTCACTTGACGCTTGTTCATGAATATCTCATTGCCCCATATGCAAAAGGGATCGAAGCATGGATCAGTACCGCTCATATATGTACCTACCGGCAACCAGTAAATGTTAGAAGATAAACTAAGATTGCACAAATGATGTAAAATACAACTACCTACGTTCCTAAGTGCAAGTATTTTTTAGAGATCTCAATATGAACTACATACGAATGTATATACACTAGTACATCGAGGTGCTATACAAACGGTTTTTAACCCCTTTCCGCGACGGTGTTTGGAACCGTCACCTAGTGAGTGATTGCGATAGGGGGTCCTTCGCACATGACCCAGAAACCGTCAGGGATATGCCCTCCTGGCACACACGCTCGGCAAAATGAGATTGTGTGCGAAAGGTGACCGATCAAATAGGGTTATACGTACATTAGTGCTAAAAAATTCAATTATATAGGTGAAATTGTTTCTAGTCATAAGTTCATCCCACACAGTCAGTCCCCGCTAAACATTTCTGTTCGTATATACATCCCACACAGTCGCTCCAAGGAAAATGTTTCTGTTCGCAAGTACATCACACAAAAATTTTCCCTGTTAAATCGTTTGTGATAGTGTTTCCATTGCACATGGTATCAACAATTTTATCGTCTGCGTTATTGAATGCATCACACATGGTGCATAGAAGAAACCGTGTGGAAAAGGCCGTCCATCACACACAATTTTTTTGTGGTAAACATTTGTTGCGGTTGGCATAACGCAAACTGTTTTCAAGAGGATGTCGTGTGTGATTGTTCATTAATCCAACACAGTTTATTCCTAGAAACTATGTGCGTTGCCTGAGGTCATCGCCCACGGTGTTTTCTCAATACCCGTTTGCAATAGAAAAACCCAATTAGCAGGCTAATTATCCTATTATTAATAATCCATTTATTAATCTAATTGACATTTCATATTAAGAACACAATATATTTCATTTTCATAATTGAAATACATCAGAGTACAACATCATATAGCTTCAACACTTAGTTACCCCATTACACAACTGCATCAGCATTAAGTTTCAGGTAACGCCCCGAGACCGATGTGCCAGTTGTCATCCAGGTATTCACCGTCGTTGCCATGTCATTTCGCTTGCGTGTTGCATCTTGTCATGTCATCATGTGCATTGCATCATCATGTTTTCAAAACCTGCATCCGTCCGGGTTCCCCAGTTCCGTCCGTTGTCCGTTCTGAGTCCAGACACACTTGCACGTGCCCGCGGCATGTCCGAAATATTATTTTATAAGTGGTCGGAAAATGTTCTCAGAATGGGATGAGAGTTGACGTGTGGTCTTATTATGTTGTAGGTAGGCCGCCTGCCAAGTTTCATCGCATTCGGAGTTCGTTTGATAGCCCAGCGGATAACTATAGCGACATTATAGTCGGTCTAACGTCGGACGTTTTCGGTCTCCGGAAACAGTTGCCGGGCTGCACTCCTCTCCTCTCATCTCAGCCCAACCTCTTTTCACAACCCTCCTGCAGCTCATCTAAACCCCCCCTCCGTGCCGAACCGTCAGATCGCGATCGGAGGCTCCGAGACGCTCCTAAAACCCCCCTAAACCCAAACCCTAGCCATCCCTGCCTATATATGGACAACCCCTTCCAAATTTGTAGCCTAGCCCTTCCCCTACCTCCCTGCCGCCTCCCTCCTCAAATTCCATGCCACCAACCGCCTCCCCCTCGTTTTCCGGCGCCAGCCACCATCGTCCCACCACTTGGCGAGCCTCCAATGGCCGCGCCGCCACCTGAGACCGTCAGCATGCCTCCCTGGACCAGTGGCAAGCCGCCACGCGTCGCCTCAGCCCCTCCCTCGCGCCTCCAGCCGTGCGGGCCCGCCGGAACCCATCTTGAGCCCGCCCTGGGGCGCCCGGGCCCGAATCGCCCCGCCGCCGTGCGCCTGAGCGCGCTTGCTCGCCCGCTCGTTTGCCTCCTCCCGCTGGAGCCCCGCTTCGCCTCGCGCTTCGCCTCCTTCTGTCGGCCACCGGTGTGCCGCCGCCGGCGACCTCCACCTCAGGCCAGAGCTCCGCCATCCCTGTCTCTTCTCTCTTTCTCCTCCTCCCTCTTACTCACCTCGCGCTCTCTCTCCTACCCCGCAGGGAACCACCGCCGCCACCGGAAGCTTCCGCTGCCACCGTCGACCATCAATGGATGCGCAGACCCCGGATCCGGCCACTCCGGCCTCCTCCCCACCAGATCCGAGGGATCCCGTTCGTCTGCCGCCGCGCCCTTTGCTTCGACGGAGCTCGAAGGCCTGGAGCCCCTGCCTTCGCTCGATCACCTCTGGATCGAGGAGGAGGAGGACGACAGGCGCTGCCGACACGTGGGCCGCGGCCTGGCCAGCCGGCCCAGCCACTCACCTGTGCCGCGCAAGGCCCAGCAGTCCCATGCCAGCCCCCCCTCTCCACCGAACCGGGCCTCAGCCCAGGGTGAGCGCCCCGGTAGCCTACAGATTCGGCCACACATAATTTTCCAGAGACGGCCGCTTTGCAGAAAGGTCCCTAAACTTCATGCATATAATAACTTAATAACCGTGCATCGGTTTAAAATGATTTATATATGAAACTTGTTTAGAATTTTGTCTAGATTCATAATATCCAACTTTCATGCATGTTTGAGATGTTTAAAATGATGTTTGGTTAAATTTGCTCCTATGCCATGCTAAAATGCTTTAATTCATAACTAAATAACCGTAGCTCCGTTTTTAACAAACTTTATATGTAAATGGGGTAGAATTTTGCCTAGTTTAACATGGTGGACTTACTTTGCATGTTTAACAACTCTAAAATATGGTTTAGGGCAGAACAGTTCCAAACCTTAAAATATGCACACGAGGAGTTTCCGGATTTGTTGTTCGTTGCTTCCGGCCTCATTTAACCTTGACTAGATAGGTAGTTTTACTTTGCTTCACCCTCTTGCCATGTTTAACAACATTTAATATTGTTGGGGTACATAAAAGAGAGAGAACTAAATAATTGATGTGGTGTTCCGTCAATATGCAACCTGTTGCATATTGAGCTCCACTTAATTTGTAGGGTTGTTTGTGCACTTTGCCATGCCATGCATAATTAAACTAGACATGCATCATACTTGTTGTGCATCATGGCATGATCGTGTGATAGTTCTTTACTATGTTGTGTGTTTCTTTCTGGTGTTGCTTCTTCGGGTTGGTTCCGGTAACGTCGCGTTTGTGAGGACCCGTTCGTCTACGCCCGTTTGTCTTCTTCATGGACTCGTTCTTCTTCCTTGCGGGATTTCAGGCAAGATGATCATACCCTCGAAATCACTTCTATCTTTGCTTGCTTAGTTGCTCGCTCTTTTGCTATGCCTATGCTGCGATACCTACCACTTGCTTATCATGCCTCCCATATTGTTGAGCCAAGCCTCTAACCCACCTTGTCCTAGCAAACCATTGATTGGCTATGTTACCGTTTTGCTCAGCCCCTCTTATAGCGTTGTTAGTTGCAGGTGAAGATCGAAGTTTGTTCCTTGTTGGAACATGGAGTTGTTGTTCCTTGTTGGAACATGTTTACTTGTTGGGATATCACAATATATCTTATTTAATTAAGGCATCTATATACTTGGTAAAGGGTGGAAGGCTCGGCCTTATGCCTGGTGTTTTGTTCCACTCTTGCCGTCCTAGTTTCCGTCATATCGGTGTTATGTTCCCGGATTTTGCATCCCTTACGCGGTTGGGCTATTATGGGAACCCCTTGACAGTTCGCCTTAAGTAAAGCTCTTCCAGCAATGCCCAACATTGGTTTTACCATTTGCCACCTAGCCTTTTTTTCCCTTGGGAGTCGTGCTCCTGAGGGTCATCATTATTTTACCCCCCCCCCCCCGGGCCAGTGCTCCTCTGAGTGTTGGTCCAACCTGTCAGCTGCCGGTGGCCACCAGGGGCAACTCTGGTCTAGCTTACACGAACCTAGGACAATCTGAGTGTGCCCTAAGAAAGATATATGTGCAGCTCCTATCGGGATTTGTCGGCACATTCGGGCGGTGTTTCTGGTTTAGTTTTACACTATCGAAATGTCATGTAGAACCGGGATACCGAGTCTGATCGGGATGTCTCAGGAGGAGGTCTATTCCTTCATTGACCGTGAGAGCTTGTGATGGGCTAAGTTGGGACACCCCTGCAGGGATTTGAACTTTCGAAAGCCGTGCCCGTAGTTATGGGCAGATGGGAATTTGATAATGTCCGGTTGTAGAAAACCTAAAGTTGACCTTAATTAAAATGCATCAACCACGTGTGTAACCGTGATGGTCTCTTTCTAGCGGAGTCCGGGAAGTGAACACGGTGTTGGAGTTATGCTTGACGTAGGTTGTTTTAGGATCACTTCTTGATCATACTTTCTCGAACGTGCTTTGCCTTCTCTTCTCGCTCTCTTTTGCGTATATTAGCCTCCATATATGCTAGTCGCTTGCTGCAGCTCCACCTCATACCTTTTACCTTACCCATAAGCTTAAATAGTCTTGATCGCGAGGGTGTGAGATTGTTGAGTCCCCGTGGCTCACAGATACTTCCAAAACCAGCTTGCAGGTGCCGATGAGTCCGTGCAGATGATGCAACCAAGCTCAAGGAGGAGCTTGATGAAGATCGTGTCCTTTGTGTTGTTTCGTTCTAGTTGTTCAGTAGTGGAGCCCAGTTGGGGTCGATAGGGGACCTTTGTCGCATTTGGGGTTCTTCTTTTATTTTGGTTCCGTAGTCGGACCTTGATTGTATTTGGATGTTGTAATGCTTGATTCATGTATTGGTGTGAAGTGGCGATTGTAAGCCAACTATGTATCTTTTCCCCTTATGTATTACATGGGTTGTGTGAAGAATACCTCACTTGCGACATTGCTTTCAATGCGGTTATGCCTCTAAGTCGTGCTCCGACACGTGGGAGATATAGCCGCATCGAGGGCGTTACATTTCACATGCAACATAAATAACCTTTCGAAATTAGCATCGTAGACGGTACATATACAGATGTATCTCATCTGGGAAACTGTTGAAGCAGAAGGCGAATATTGATCCTTCATTGATGTTGAAGGTCTTTGCAACTTTAGGCCAGTGCCTGTAGATGATTGACCATCCATCCTTCGTCCTCTTCAGGAACACTTGAATATTGAATCGTGGGTGTTGTATGAATATCACCCTCGCCTCCTGACCATACAAGTGGTTTGAGAGCTAATCATCAGTGAACTACTTTGGAAAGGCCTGAAAACAAGGATGTGCATAAATATCTTCACTATATAGGAAATGGGGAAAAGGAATGAAAAAGGCAAGGTATAATAGTTAGTAGCATCCTGTAGTGAACTGATGTCTTCTTCATTGTGCAGACAAAGATCTTGTTGTTTTTTGTCGCTAATTTCTTTATCCTAACAATCTTTCTGAGTTTCTTGACTTGACTGATATTCATGGACAACTCATTTCCCCATATGCAAAAAGGGTCGAACAGTGGGTCAAAACCTCTGACAGCAGGACCTACATGTGCAAGACCAAATTGTTAAAAACCTAAATATTAGAATGGTTCCTGCAATTGCACAATAATGTGGTATCAGACAAAGGACCATGCATGTGCAAACCTCGATTGTAAACCTCAGTCCTTCCCATTGTTTCCCTGCAACACATATAAGGTAGTTAGTTATCAGGTTAAGTGAGGGTACACATGCTATTGGTTAAATATGTTGATGAAAAATAAGCACATTGCAGATTCATCAGATTAATTCAAGCCACATGGAAAACCCATTTATCCAAACCAAGCATGATTAATAACTAGGAAATATAGCAATTGTATATGTTTCTCATGTATTAAGTGCATCCAAATTTGATTATTCCTCGCATGCACAACAATAAAAAATTCTACCCATGACAATTGGACATTGCATTGCAGAATTGAACCAAGCAGTTAACTAAACACCACAACAAATGAACCAAACATTAACTGAGCACCACATTGCACAATATAACATACTCCTAATAGAAGATCAGACAGTTAACCAAACCAAGTATGCTTAAAAACTTGGAAATATATCAATTGTACTTGTTTCTCATGTATTTAGTACAGCCAAATTCGATTTATTTCACACATGGTATACAATAACAGAATGCACCCACAACAATTGAACATCACATTGCAGAATTGAACCAAACAGTGAACTAAACACCACGACAAGTGAACCAAACATTAATTGAGCACCACATTGCACAATGTATAACATACTAGAAGACCAGACAACTAACCAAACCAAGCATGCTTGACAACTTGAAAATATAGCAATTGTATTTGTTCCTCATGTATTTTGTAAAGAAAAAATCGATTTATTTCTCAGATGGAAGACAATACAAAATTGCACCCTGAAGAATTGAACATCACATTTGCAGAATTGAACCAAACGGTTAACTGAACACGACAACTAATTAACCAAACAGTTAATAAGTGAGCACCACATTGCACGACATATAGAATATATACACTAGAGCAATTTATTGCATGGTAAAAGTAGATAGCACAATTCACTAGAATTTGATAAGGAAAGGTAGTAGCTAGCAAACTGAACATGGGTCCTTATAGCGAGCTAATAAGACAAGCTACTCCTCATTGTCGGAGATATCGATGATGATTGGCTCCTTGTACATGGAAGAGGGCGATGCCTCCGCATCGTGGGTGCCCTCATCATAGTGGTGAGTTGCCTGAGCCGATCCGCGCACCAACTTGCTGGCTTTCAAGTTGAGGTAAACACGTGCATGCTGAGAAAACACCTCATAGTCTTTGTCGATGGCACCGAGGGTGGCCTTGAGAAAATGCCATGAACTATCCTTGGAAGCAGCCAACCGAAGCACAGCATTGGCGCACGAGTGCTACCTCTTGAGCACTGTGTTGGTTTTCCCCGAAGAGGAAGGGATGATGCAGCAAAGTAGCATAAGTATTTCCCTCAGTTTTTGAGAACCAAGGTATCAATCTAGTAGGAGGATACGCGCGAGTCCCTCGTACCTGCACAAAACAAATAAATCCTCCCAACCAACGCAAATAGGGGTTGTCAATACCTATAAGGCCACTTACGAGAGTGAGATCTGATAGATATGATAAGATAATATTTTTAGTATTTTTATGATAAAGATGCAAAGTAAAATAAAGGCAAAGTAAATAGCAAAGGAAATAACTAAGTAGTAGGAGATTAATATGATGAAGATAGACCCGGGGGCCATAGGTTTCACTAGTGGCTTCTCTCGAGAGCATAAGTATTCTACGGTGGGTGAACAAATTACTGTTGAGCAATTGACAGAATTGAGCATAGTTATGAGAATATCTAGGTATGATCATGTATATAGGCATCACGTCCGAGACAAGTAGACCGACTCCTGCCTGCATCTACTACTATTACTCCACTCATCGACCGCTATCCAGCATGCATCTAGAGTATTAAGTTAAAAACAGAGTAAGGCCTTAAGCAAGATGACATGATGTAGAGGGATAGACTCATGCAATATGAAGGAAACCCCATATTGTTATCCTCGATGGCAACAATACAATACGTGCCTTGCTGCCCCTACTGTCACTGGGAAAGGACACCGCAAGATTGAACCCGAAGCTAAGCACTTCTCCCATTGCAAGAAAGATCAATCTAGTAGGCCAAACCAAACTGATAATTCGAAGAGACTTGCAAAGATAACCAATCATACATAAAAGAATTCCGAGAAGATTCAAATATTATTCATAGATAGACTTGATCATAAACCCACAATTCATCGGTCCCAACAAACACACGTCAAAAAGAAGATTACATCGAATAGTTCTCCACAAGAGAGGGGGAGAACATTGTATTGAGATCCAAAAAGAGAGAAGAAGCCATCTAGCTACTAACTATGGACCCGTAGGTCTGAGGTAAACTACTCACACTTCATCGGAGGGGCTATGATGTTGATGTAGAAGCCCTCCGTGATCGATGCCCCCTCCGGCGGAGCTCCGGAACAGGCCCCAAGATGGAATCTCGTGGATACAGAAAGTTACAGCTGTGGAATTAGGGTTTTGGCTCCGTATCTGATCGTTTGGGGGTACGTAGGTATATATAGGAGGAAGGAGTACGTCGGTGGAGCAACAGGGGGCCCACCAGGGTGGAGGGCGCGCCTGGGGGGGTAGGCGCGCCCCCTACCTCATTGCCTCCTATTTTCTTTCTTGACGTAGGGCCAAGTCTCCCGGGTCTTGTTCGTTGAGAAAATCACGTTTCCGAAGGTTTCATTCCGTTTGGACTCTGTTTGATATTCCTTTTCTTCGAAACCCTAAAATAGGCAAAAAAACAGCAATTCTGGGCTGGACCTCCGGTTAATAGGTTAGTCCCAAAAATAATATAAAAGTGGATAATAAAGCCATGTCCAAAATAGTAGATAATATAGCATGGAGCAATCAAAAATTATAGATACGTTGGAGAAGTATCAAGCATCCCCAAGCTTAATTCCTGCTCGTCCTCGAGTAGGTAAATGACAAAAATAGAATTTTTGATGCGGAGTGCTACTTGGCATAATTTTAACATAATTCTTGTCAATTGTGGTATGAATATTCAGATCTGAAACATTCAAGACAAAAGTTCATATTGACATAAAAATAATAATACGTCAAGCATACTAACTAAGCAATTATGTCTTCTCAAAATAACATGGCCAAAGAAAGTTCATCCCTACAAAATCATATAGTTTAGTCATGTTTCATTCTCGTCACACAAGAATGCTCTCATCATGCACAACCCCGATGACAAGCCAAGCAATTGTTTCATACTTTAGTAATCTCAAACCTATAAACTTTCACGCAACATATGAGAGCGAGCCATGGACATAGCACTATGAGTGGAATAGAATATAATGAGGGGGGTTATGTGGAGAAGACAAAAAAGGAGAAAGTCTCACACCAATGAGGCTAATCAATGGGCTATGGAGATGCCCACCGATTGATGTTCATGCAAGGAGTAGGGATTGCCATGCAACAGATGCACTAGATCTATAAATATATGAAATCTCAACAAAAGAAACTAGTGGGTGTGCATCCAACTTGCTTGCTCAAGAAGACCTAGGGCACTTGAGAAGGCCCATTGTTGGAATATACAAGCCAAGTTCTATAATGAAAAATTCCCACTAGTATATGAAAGTGACAAAACAAGAGACTCTCTAACATGAAGATTACGGTGCTACTTTGAAGCACAAGTGTGGCAAAGGATAGTAACATTGTCCCTTCTCTCTTTTTCTCTCATTTTTTGGCCTTTCTCTTTTTTTATTCCTCACTTGGGACAATGCTCTAGAAAATTATGATCATCACAATTTTATTTATTTACAACTCAATGATTACAACTCGATACTAGAACAAAGGATGACTCTATATGAATGCCTCCGGCGGTGTACCGGGATATGCAATGGACAAAGAGTGACATGTATGAAAGAATTATGAACGGTGGCTTTGCCACAAATACTATGTCAACTACATGATCATGCTAAGCAATATGACAATAATGAATGTGTCATGATGAACGGAATGATGGAAAGTTGCATGGCAATATATCTCGGAATGGCTATGGAAATGCCATAATAGGTAGGTATGGTGGCTGTTTTGAGGAAGATATAAGGAGGTTTATGTGTGAAAGAGCGTATCATATCACGGGGTTTGGATGCACCGGCGAAGTTTGCGCCAACTCTCAATGTGAGAAAGGCCAATGCACGGTACCGAAGAGGCTAGCAAGGATGGAAGGGTGAGAGTGTGTATAATCCATGGACTCAACATTAGTCATAAAGAACTCACATACTTATTGCAAAAATCTACAAGTCATCAAAAACCTCGGTACTACGTGCATGCTCCTATGGGATAGATTGGTAGGAAAAGACCATCGCTCGTCCCCGACCGCCACTCATAAGGAAGACAATCAAATAACACCTCATGTTTCAAATTTGTTGCATAACGTTTACCGTACGTGCATGCTACGGGACTTGCAAACTTCAACACAAGTATTTCTCAATTTCACAACTACTCAACTAGCACGACTTTGATATTATTACCTCCATATCTCAAAACAATCATCAAAATATCAAACTTCTCTTAGTATTCAAAAAACTCAAGGAAATTTTACTAACTTTGAATACCTAGCATATTAGGATTTTAAGAAAATTACCATGCTATTAAGACTCTCAAAATAATCTAAGTGAAGCATGAGAGATCAATAGTTTCTATAAAACAAATCCACCACCGTGCTCTAAAAGATATAAGTGAAGTACATGGAGTATTCTAACAAATTCCAAATCATGTATGGCTCTCTCAAACGGTGTGTACAGCAAGGATGATTGTGGTAAACTAAAAAGAAAAGACTCAAATAATACAAGACGCTCCAAGCAAAACAAATATCATGTGGCGAATAAAAATATAGCTCCAAGTAAAGTTACCGATAGAAGTAGACAAAAGAGGGGATGCCTTCCGGGGCATACCCAAGCTTTGGCTTTTAGGTGTCCTTAGATTATCTTGGGGGTGCCATGGGAATCCCCAAGCTTAGGCTCTTACCACTCCTTGTTCCATAATCCATCAAATCTTTACCCAAAACTTGAAAACTTCACAACACAAAACTTAAAGTAGAAAATCTCGTGAGCTCCGTTAGCGAAAGAAAATAAAAGACCACTTCAAGGTACTGTAATGAACTCATTATTTATTTATATTGGTGTTATACCTAATGTATTCCAACTTATCTATGGTTTATAAACTATTTTACTTGCCATAGATTCATCAAAATAAGCAAACAACACACGAAAAACAGAATCTGTCAAAAACAGAACAGTCTAGTAATCTGTAGCTAGCGCAAGATCTGGAACCCCAAAAATTCTAAAATAAATTGATGGACGTGAGGAATTTATCTATTAATCCTCTTAAAGAAGAATTAACTAAATATCACTTTCCAAATAAAAATGACAGCAGTTCTCGTGAGCGCTAAAGTTTCTGTCTTTACAGCAAGTTCAACAAGACTTTCCCCAAGTCTTCCCAACGGTTCTACTTGGCACAAACACTAATTAAACATAAAAAACACAACCAAAATAGAGGCTAGATAAATTATTTATTACTAAACAGGAGCAAAAATCAAGGAATAAAAATAAAATTGGGTTGCCTCCAAACAAGCGCTATCGTTTAATGCCCCTAGCTAGGCATAACAAGCAAGAATAGATCTAGGTATTGCCATCTTTGGAAGGCAATTCTTCAATTAGGCATCTACCATCTTTAGGAATTTCTTTCTTTTTATTAATTATCAAACTTTTAGGCACAAGCTTTAAAAATTCATTTGTAACAAATGGTTCCTTAATGATAGCAAAAAGATTGGGATGAATACTTATAGATTTGAGATCCGCATCCTTACTAGAGGATTCACCTTATTTTTAGGAATGTACATAAGCTTGGCAACTTTAGTGGAAGGACTTGGAGTATTCTTTACGGAAGAAAAAGCGGTTCCCAAGTTGGTAATAATATCCTCAAGTTCATCGATCCTAATGGAATCGTGATTTATTTTCTCATTAACTATGGGTTCCTTTTCTTTAATATCTTTCAAAGTAACTCCTACTTTAGATCCATATTGAGAGATTCGGCTGTGGATCTTTTTATCCAAATTTTCAATTAACTCTACGGTAGCAACCTTATTTTTAATAGTTTCAAGCCTTTGCATTACATGCTCCAAAGTTAATATAGTTCCATTAACAAACAGAGCGGGTGAGCCAAATAAATCTAACATAACATTATAAGAATCAAAAGTATGGCTACCCAAAAAGTTCCCTCCGGTAATAGTATCAAGAACATAACGGTTCCAAGGACTAATGCCTACATAAAAATTGCGAAGAAGAACAGAAGTAGATGGCTTCCTAGTAGATCTATTTTGAGCATTGCAAATTCTATACCAAGAATATTTTAGATTTTCTCCCTCCCTTTGCTTAAAATTTAGAATTTCATTCTCAGGAGATAACGGAGAAGATAAGGGACTAGCCATAACGACAAGCAAGCAAACTAACACACAAGCAAACAAAAAGCAAGCGGGCAAAAAGAGGCAAATAGATAAAGAGAGTGAGGATAGAGAGAGAGAGGTCGAATAAAACGTCAAGGGTGAAGTGGGGGAGAGGAAAATGAGAGGCAAATGGCAAATAATGTAATGCGGGAGATAAGGGTATGTGATGGGTACCTGGTATGTTGACTTTTGCGTAGACCTCCCCGGCAACGGCACCAGAAATCCTTCTTGCTACCTCTTGAGCACTGCGTCGGTTTTCCCCGAAGAGGAAGGGATGATGCACCAAAGTAGCATAAGTATTTCCCTCGGCTTTTGAGAACCAAGTTATCAATCCAGTAGGAGGCTACGCGCGAGTCCCTCGTACCTGCACAAAATAAATAAATCCTCGCAACCAACGCAAATAGGGGTTGTCAATCCCTATAAGGCCACTTACGAGAGAGAGATCTGATAGATATGATAAGATAATATTTTTGGTATTTTTATGATAAAGATGCAAAGTAAAATAAAGGCAAAGTAAATAGCAGAGGAAATAACTAAGTAGTAGGAGATTAATATGATGAAGATAGACCCGGGGGCCATAGGTTTCACTAGTGACTTCTCTCGAGAGCATAAGTATTCTATGGTGGGTGAACAAATTATTGTTGAGCTATTGACTGAATTGAGCATAGTTCTGAGAATATCTAGGTATGATCATGTATATAGGCATCACATCCGAGACAAGTAGACCGACTCCTGCCTGCATATACTACTATTACTCCACTCATCGACCGCTTTCCAGCATGCATCTAGAGTATTAAGTTAAAAATAGAGTAACGCCTTAAGCAAGATGACATGATGTAGAGGGATAGACTCATGCAATATGAAGAAAACCCCATCTTGTTATCCTCGATGGCAAAAATACAATACGTGCCTTGCTGCCCCTACTATCACTGGGAAAGGACACCACAAGATTGAACCCAAAGCTAAGCACTTCTCCCATTGCAAGAAAGATCAATCTAGTAGGCCAAACCAAACTGATAATTCGAAGAGACTTGCAAAGATAACCAATCATACATAAAAGAATTCATAGAAGATTCAAATATTATTCATAGATAGACTTGATCGTAAACCCACAATTCATCGGTCCCAACAAACACACGGCAAAAAGAAGATTACATCGAATATTTCTCCACAAGAGATGGGGAGAACATTGTATTGAGATCCAAAAAGAGAGAAGAAGCCATCTAGCTACTAACTATGGACCCGTAAGTCTGAGGTAAACTACTCACACTTCATCGGAGGGGCTATGGTGTTGATGTTGAAGCCCTTCGTGATCGATGCCCCCTCCGGCGGAACTCCGGAACAGGCCCCAAGATGGGATCTCGTGGATACAGAAAGTTACGGCGGTGGAATTAGGGTTTTGGCTCCGTATCTGATCGTTTGGGGGTACATAGGTATATATAGGAGGAAGGAGTATGTCGGTGGAGCAACAGGGGGACCACAAGGGTGGAGGGTGCGCCTAGGGGGGGTAGGCGTGCCCCCTACCTTGTGGCCTCCTCTTTTCTTTCTTGAAGTCGGGTCCAAGTCTCCCGGGTCTTGTTCGTTGAGAAAATCATGTTCCCGAAGGTTTCATTCCGTTTGGACTCCGTTTGATATTCCTTTTCTTTGAAACCCTAAAATAGGCAAAACCAGCAATTCTAGGCTGGGCCCCGATTAATAGGTTAGTCCCAAAAATAATATAAAGGTGGATAATAAAGCCCAATAATGTCCAAAATAGTAGATAATATAGCATGGAGCAATCAAAAATTATAGATATGTTGGAGGCGTATCAACGAGGCACCGATGGTGGCCTCAATGGCGAGCTTCTTCTCCAAGATCTGGGGGTAGGCACGAATGGTAGCCATCGCGACCTCATCCACACGTGCGGCTGCGATTTGCTTCTCCGCTGCCAAATGCTCCTTGAGCTGCTGGCTATATTGCGTGCAGCATGGCTTAGGGCGGTGCTTATTTGGTGGAGGGGTCGGTGATTTGGGTGGAAGGTGTCGCGCCGGCGATCGGGGCATGTGGGATGTGGAAGGAGGAGGAGGATAAGGGTCGAGTGTGGATTACCTGCTTGGATAAATGAGGCCAAGCAGCATGAAGGAGGGTCGCCGGCGTGGAGGTGGCGCTGCAAGCAAGGAGTGAAGGTTTCAAATTGGAAAGGAAGGTGGAAATAGGGGAATGTGGCTTTTGGTAAGGGGGAGGGGCGGGGAGGTAGATATTTCCGCGGAATCCGAAAATTTGAATCGGTTCAGCGAAAAAACTGGCGCGCAAAGTGCCATTAGACACGGTCCCTTATTTAGAACTGTGTACGATATGTGAGCATCACAAATGATTCAGATAGCTTAACCTGTGTGTGATGAGTTTGAACGTCAAAAATTTTGGTTCAAATTTCCCTGGTTACAGTGGTCATCCACGTCATTACACAATTTGGGTACAGAAAGGAGACTACAACACACCCACACTTCTTAATCGAGCAAGTTCAGCAATTAAACAGAGCTAGTTGACCTAAACATTACTCTAACAAATTAAAGACCGGCGCTCTTAATTAAACAAAACAAAGAGTACTACTATGGCTGGTGCTTGTCGATCTCCGCCGCCTCCTCCATGTCCACCTCGTGTCTGATGGTCTCGTGGGGAAGGAGCTCCATGGCATCCATCGCACCATACTCGGCAAGCATCTCCCCATTCGCGTCCACCATCTCTTTGGAAAAGGCCGCCACGAGTTGGGCGTGGGCGGCCGTGATATGGGCTTGGACGGGCTCCATCGCGGCAAGGTATGCGGCGGAGGAACGGACGACTGCTCGAAGGATCTCGGCAATTGCCAACTCTTCGGTCGGAGAAGCTTCGTTCGATTTGTGAAGTGACCGCCATGAGCTGGGCATGGGCGGCCTCGACATGGTCGTGGGCGGCCTCCATCAGGGCTAAAGCCGCCGCTGCGGAACGAACATCTGCCGTGCTGCTCTCACCAGTTGCTATCCCTGATGCAGATGTTGCTGCCCCCACCTGAAGAGCAATAGCGGCCGTTTGGGCTGCCTTGGCCGCCCGGTCGAAGATTGCGGCCGCGCCCATGCACCTTGTTAGCATGCACATGGCGGTTGCGGCCGCGCTTGATACGTCTCCAACGTATCTATAATTTTTGATTGTTCAATGATATCATATTATCTATTTTGGATGTTTTATATGCATTAATATGTTGTTTTATATTAATTTTGGGACTAACCTATTAACCTAGAGCCCAGTGCCAGTTCTAATTTTTCCCTGTTTTTGAGTTTCGCAGAAAAGGAATACCAAACGGAGTCCAAACGGAATAAAACCTTCGTGATGATTTTTCTTGGACTAGAAGACAACCAAGAGACTTGGAGATGAAGTCGGAGGAGCCACGAGGCGGCCACAAGGACGGAGGGCGCGCCCAGGGGGGTAGGGCGCACCCACCACCCTTGTGGGCCCCTCGTGCACCTCCTGACCTAATTCTTTTTCCTATATATTCCCATATATCCCCAAACCACCAGAGGCATCCATGAAACACTTATCCACTGCCGCAACCTTCTATACCCATGAGATCCCCTCTTGGGACCTTTTCCGGCACCCTGCCAGAGGGGGATTTGATCACGGAGGGCTTCTACATCAACTCTATTGCCCTTCCGATGAAGCATTGTAAAACTAGAGGCCGATAGCTTGGGGATCGCACAGCCCATAGGGGTGCGTTGGTTCTCATTATATAGCATAGGTTAAATACATATACAGGGTATGTACGATATATGGAAATTACAATCGTATATGACTTGGAGTCTAACACCCTCCCTCAATCTTAACCGATGTCAAGAACGTTGAGATTACGCCGACAAACTTCAAACAAAGGAAGTGGCAATGGCTTAGTGAAAACATCTGCAAGTTGATCTTTAGATGAGATAAACTTGATTTGTAGTAGCTTTTGTGCAACTCGTTCCCTCACAAAATGGAAGTCAACTTCGATATGCTTTGTCCTTGCATTGAAGACAGGGTTGGATGAAAGATATGTGGCTCCAATGTTATCACACCATAGAACTGGAGGTATGTCTTGAGGAATACCCAACTCTCGCAGCAAGGATTGTACCCAAATAAGTTCGTTAGTAGCATTAGCTACAGCTTTGTACTCAGCTTCTGTACTACTCCTAGAAATAGGGGCTTGCTTGAGAGCATTCCAGGCGATCAAGTTTGAACCAAAAAACACAGCATATCCCCCCGTAGATCGCCTATCATCTGGACTCCCCGCCCAGTCCGCATCAGAGAAGGCAGACAACACTCCATAGGTGGTTGGCCTAAGATGCAAACCAAAGGAAGCAGTAAGACGAACATAACGCAGAATGCGTTTGACTGCAGACCAATGTGTGTCACGGGGCTCATGAAGATACTGGCAGACATGGTTAACTGTAAAAGAAAGATCCGGTCGAGTGATGGTAAGATACTGTAGTCCACCAACAATACTGCGATAATCTGTAGCGTCATCCGAAGAAAGAAGCACACCAATATCAGCAGAGAGCTTCTCATTCACAGCCATGGGTGTGGTGACAGGTTTACACTTCAACATACCCGCACGCTGAAGAAGGTCCAAAGAATATTTCTTCTGATTGAGAGAGAGACCAGCAGCAGTATGAGTCACTTCTAAACCCAGAAAATAGTGTAGAGGACCAAGATCCTTAACAGGAAAATCATGTCGAAGACTTAGTATGAGCTTGTCGGTGGCAACATGCGAAGAACTGATGAGAATAATATCATCAACATAAACCAGAAGATACATAGTGAGCTCCGGGCGCTGCAAAAGAAACAGAGACATGTCTGCAGTAGAGGGAACAAAGCCATGTGACCGAAGGGCAGAACCAAGACGTGCATGCCAAGCACGGGGGGCTTGTTTGAGACCATAAATAGCTTTGATGAGCCGGCAAAGATGATGTGGTCGATCTAGATCAACAAAACCAGGAGGTTGTCGCATATAAACCTCTTCCTCTAGGACACCATGAAGAAATGCATTCTGGATGTCCAACTGTCAAAGGGACCAACCACGAGTAACTGCCAATGAGAGAAGAAGACGAATAGTGGTAGGCTTGATGACAAGACTGAAAGTGTATTCGTAATCAAGACCATATTGTTGCTTAAATCCTTTGGCAACCAGTCGTGCCTTGTAGTGTTCAACAGAGCCATCAGTATGCTTTTTGACCTTAAATATCTATTTATAATCGATCACATTGACCCCTGAAGGGGGAGGAACAAGTTGCCAAGTTTCATTTTTCTGTAGTGCAAAGAATTCTTGTTCCATGGCAGTCTGCCAATGAGGTATGGTCATTGCTGCTTGAAAATGTCGTGGTTCGGACGTCGGATCAGGAGATGCATGTGCCATGCAAGTAGTGAGCCAAGCAACAGTATCGTCAGTGCGTTGCTTCGATTGGAAAATCCCGCTTTGACTGTGCGTGTGCACCCGACGAGTCACAGCAGGAGTCGGTGGCTGAACAGGGGACAATGACAATCCAGAAGACGCGGATGCAGGCGAGGCCACACTGGAATCCTAGTTAATTCCAATCTGACATGTAGTCACAGGCGTCGACGGCGCAACTGAGACCAACTTGGCCTCGTCATGAGCCGAGGGGGAACACGGCTCGGTCTCCAGTGTAGACGAGGCAGCGGACTCCGGAGCTGTGCGCAGGTTGGCTGGCTCCAACTCGACGCGAGGCGCCGATGCATGGGGCTGCATGCGGTCGACGTGAGGTGCATGCACGTGCATGCGTCCAACGCCTGATGTAGTGCTTGGGATAGCATGCATGCAATCAGGCTCAGTGTTCTGTGCCACCTGCATGCAATTAGCATGAGGAGCTTCCGTAGCTTTTGTATCATCCAGTAGCTCAAGCCGCGCACCACGTCCAGTACCTACACCATGATTAGGAAGCAAAAGAGGAGACTATGCAACATCTACAAATTGGTCAGACAAAGGACGTGATGGTGAACTAGAATTGGAAGGATTTTGTAACGTGGGGAAATTAGAAAAAGGATAGAGATTCTCATCAAAGATAACATCACGAGATATATAGACACGATTAGATGGAACATGGAGACACTTATACCCTTTATGAAGAGAACTATACCCAAGAAACACACATTTTTTGATCGAAACTCGAGTTTGTGACGGTTATATGGTCGAAGGTGTGGCCAACAAGCAAATCCAAAAACCTTGAGGAATGTATAGTCAGGTGTCTCTTGGAGTAGACACTCAATGGGGGTTTTCATGTCTAGAACTCGTGTGGGAAGCCTATTGATGAGAAAACAAGCTGTAGAAAAGGCATCAGTCCGAAAACGAAAAGGTAAAGATGCATGTGCCAAGAGAGTTAGACCGGTTTCTAGTATGTGTCGATGCTTACGTTCAGCAGAGCCATTCTGCTGATGTGTATGTGGACAGGAAACGCGATGTGTAATCCCAAATTTCCCAAAAGAACGTGTTGAGGTTGCGATATTCACCCCCCAGTCTGATTGAACATGAAGGATTTTATGATTAAGTAGACGTTCAACATGAGTTTGGAATTGGAGAAAAACGTTGAACACATCCGCCTAGCGCTTAAGAAAATAAAGCCAAGTGAAGCGACTGTAAGCATCAATAAAAGTGACATAGTAGTTATGACCACTAACTGAAGTTTGGGCAGGGCCCCATACATCTGAAAACAAAATTTCAAGGGAAGCTGTCACTACACGACTAGATAAAGAAAATGGGAGCTGATGACTTTTGCCTTGCTGACAGGCATCACACACGGGCTCATCTTTATTGCTAGACTCAACTAGAAGTTGATGACGACGAAGGACATGACACACAAAGGGAGTAGCTGGATGACCAAGACGCGAGTGCCACTGAGACGGCTTGACACGAACACTGCTAAAGGCGCTGAAACCTGAAGGAGCATCAAGCGAATAGAGACCATGGTTGAAGTGACCTCTAAGAAGAACGTCCCTCATTGCGCGATCCTTAACAAAGACATCAAAAGGGTGAAATTCAACAAAAACAACATTGTCATGAGTAAGTCTAGGAACAGATAGGAGATTACGTGTAACATCAGGAACATGAAGAACATTTTGAAGTTGAAGCTCCCTAGATGTACTAGTTGGAAGAGAAGATTGACCAATATGTGTAATGTGCATACCTGACCCATTTGTAGTGTGAACCATGTCGTGGCCGAGGTAGGGTTGGCTCGAGTGTAGCTTATCCATCTCATTGGTCATGTGATCGGTAGCTGCTGTATCCATGTACCAGCTCGCATCAATGGGATAAGACAGAGTGTGCCCGCGAACAGAACCACCCGAGCCAATAGGACCTTGAGTGGCCATGGCGGCCTACTTCTCATTATTACGGCCATCATTGCCGATCCCCAGAAAATCACGCTTAAAGTGTTTGTGGCAGCGAGATGCAACATGCCCCCGAAATCCGCAAAGCTGGCACGTGGGGTGACCACCATTAGGACGACCACATATAGGACATGACGAACCATCAGCAGATGATGATTCTCCACCCACACGTTTGCTGTTGTAATTTTGCTACTGTGTTGGCGAGCGGAGAATTGCCTTGCCGCCAGATGAACCACCAGAACGGTATGGCGGCCGCGAACCACCACGAGTCATGGTGTTTGCCGAAGGGAATCCACCATGAATTTGAGCCGACTAGCAAGACTCAATGCGTTGTTCGGTTTGAAGGAGTCGAGCATAGAGGTCCCGTGGGGGCATCAGAGTATCATGGCCTTGGACCACCTCAACTAGAGAATCATAGTCACCATCGAGTCCATCAAGAATAAAGCCGGTGAACTCCTCATCGGAGAGAGGTTTCCCGATGGCAGCTAAGGTGTCCGCAAGGTTCTTTACTTTGTTGAAGTAGACCGTAGCCGAGAGGTCATGTTTCTTGATGTCTTGAACTTGCCAACGAAGGAACATGGAGCGTGCCATGGATTGAGAGGAAAAGCTACTATCGAGAGTTGTCCAGGCATCCTGGGAGGTAGCGGCGAACAGAATCATGCCAGCCACCCCTTCGGTTAGCGACGACTAAATTGCCGAAAGGATCGCTTGATCTTGCTGCACCCAAATTGTGTGCGTTTGGTTGTGGACCATGTGCTGTGTACCGTCTGCCATAGTGGCCACAACGGTCGATGGTGGACATGGCAGCGACCCATCAACATAGTCGAGAAGGTTATGGCTACGAAGTAGAGCCAGGACCTGCGCGCGCCAGTAGAGGTAGTTTTCCGCCGATAGCTTGATGGTGAGCAGATGGGCAAAGTGAAACGGAGCAGGTGCAGGCATCTCAGCCACCGCGGGCTGACGGACAGGAGCAGGCCGAACTGCGGCGGCTGCAGGAGTCGTTGGAGGAGCGGGAGGCAGTACCCCGGCCATGAAGGAGCCAAGGGTGGTGCCAGCCGTGGAGGAACCAGCAGTTGTGCTCACTACCATGGCGTTGCCATGACCAGAGAGGAGGGCAGCCATGGTAGGAGAGAAGATCCCGATGGTGTTTGCGGCGGTGGAGGACGAGGAGGCAGCGGAAGACATTGGAACGAACTATTCTGATACCATGTAAAACTAGAGACCGATAGGTTGGGGATCGCATAGCCCATAGGGGTGCGTTGGTTCTCATTATATAGCATAGGTTAAATACATATACAGGGTATGTACGATATATGGAAATTACAATCGTATATGACTTGGAGTCTAACAAGCGTCGGTAGCCTACCTCAGACCTAGGGGTCCATAGCTAGTAGCTAGATGGCTTCTTCTCTCTCTTTGATTCTCAATACCATGTTCTCCTCGATGTTTTTGGAGATCTATTCGATGTAATACCTTTTTGCGGTGTGTTTTCCGAGATCCAATGAATTGTGGATTTATGATCAGCGTATCTATGAATATTATTTGAATCTTCTCTGAATTGTTATATGCATGATTTGATATCTTTGTAATTCTCTTCGAACTATCGGTTTGGTTTGGCCAACTAGATTGGTTTTTCTTGTAGTGGGAGAAGTGCTTAGCTTTGGGTTCAACCTTGCGGTGTCCTTTCCCAGTGACAGTAGGGGCAACAAGTCACATATTGTATTGTTACCATCGAGGATAAAAAGATGGGGTTTTCATCATATTGCTTGAGTTAACTCATCTACATCATGTCATCTTGCTTAATGCGTTAATCCGTTCTTTATGACTTAATACTCTATATGCATGTTGGATATCTGTCGATGTGTGGAGTAATAGTAGTAGATGCAGAATCGTTCCGGTCTACTTGACATGGACGTGATGCCTATATTCATGATCATAACTTTGCGCTTTTCTATCAATTTCTCGACAGTAATTCATTCACTCACCGTATTATTTTCTATCTTGAGAGAAGCCTCTAGTGAAACCTATGGCTCCCAGGTCAATTTTCCATCATATTAGTTTCCAATCTACTATTTTGCAATATTTTACTTTCCGATCTATAAACCAACAATACCAAAAATATTTACCTTATCGTTTACCTATCTCTATCAGATCTCACTTTTGCAAGTAACCGTGAAGGGATTGACAACCCCTATATCGCGTTGGGTGCAAGTTGTGTGATTGTTTGTGCAGGTATTCGGTGATTTGTGTGTTGTCTCCTACTGGATTGATACCTTGGTTCTCTAACTGAGGGAAATACTTATCTCTACGTTCCTGCAACACCCTTTCCTCTTCAAGGGAAAAACCAACACACGCTCAAGAAGTAGCAGAAAGAAATTCTGGCACCGTTACTAGGGAGATTTACGCCAAGTCAAGTCAAGGTTTGTTTCCCGTCAACTTCCAATTTCTGGCACCGTTGCTGGGGAGATCTACGCCAAATCAAGACATACCAAGTACACATCATAAACTCTCATCTCTAGCATTTCATTATTCACCATTCGCCTCTCGTTTTCCTCTCCCCCACTTCTAAAACAATTTTTGTAAAGATCTGCCTTTTCTTTTGCCCTTCTTCCCGTTGATCTTTTATTTGCTTGTGTTACCTTATGCCTTTTTCTTGCATCTTCGCTTGCTAAAAGTTTATGGATCCTCATCCACTTGCTAATCTTTTTAAGAGATCCAATTATGATGAACCAATTGCTAGTGAGTTGAGTGCAGTAGATTATATTTATGAAGTTTTGCTTGAAATTCGTGAATATGAAAATTGTGATGAAGAAATTTATGAAGTGATTCACAATAGCTCTTTGAATAAAAAGCATGATTGCAATGGTTTTAATATAAATTCTATTAATGTCAATTATGTTAACGACATGCAAAACCCTAAGCTTGGGGATGCAAATTTTGCTATGACTACTACTTGTTGCAATGATCATGATTGGGGTGATTCTTCTTATAATCTTGAAAAATTATTTAAGCCCCATGATGAACATGAGATTGATAATAATGTTTGCAATAATACTGAAAGTGGGTTTGGAAAAGTGTCAGCTTTAGATCCCACATATTTGGATATTGTTCAATCTTATGTAGTTTTTGATAGAAATGGGTTTGGAGAGGTCATGACTTTAGTTAATGATATTCCCACTATTTTGGAAGAGTGTCAACTTTGCATGCATATGGATCATGTAGAAAGTATTGATAGCTATATTGTTGAGTTTGAATATGATCCTACATGCAATTATTATGAGAGAGGAAAATATGATTGTAAGAATCATCATGTTACTAAATTACCTCTCTTGATGCTTATCCTTCTGCCTTGCATATGCTAGTTTTTGCTTGCCTTGATAATTTGTTGGCTTATAAAATGCCTATAAGACCCTATACTTGATAATTTGTTTGAATTTGTTTGCTTTGCCTTAAATATGGTTGGAAGTATGTTATACTTAGATGTGTTTTTCACGTATTTTATGATGCTCTCTTTATGCTTCAATTCTTGTCTTTCATGTGAGCATCATTGAAATCTCAATGCCTAGCTAAGGGCGTTAAACAATAGCGCTTGTTGGGAGGCAACCCAATTTTATTTTTTATTTTTGCTTTCTAGGTTCCATTTTGCAATAAATAATTCATCTAGCATCTGGTTAGATGTGGTTTTATGTTTTAATTAGTGTTTGGGCCAAGTAAGACCTTTGGGATAGCTTATGGTGATAGTTGATGTGATCTTGCTGAAAAAAGAGAAACTTTTGCGCTCAGTCCCAGAATTTTTAAAACTCACAGACTCATGATAAAATTCTGATTTTTTTACACAAGATCTATATCCAAATTTCCATTGCTTTCCTATTTTTTCAGAATTTTTGGAGTTACAGAAGTATTCGAACTATCCAGATTACCATAGATTGTTCTTTTTTGACAAATTCTATTTTGTATGTGTTGTTTGCTTATTCTGATGAATCTATGGGTAGTATCGGGGGGGGTATGAACCATGGAAAAGTTGGAATACAGTAGATATTACACGCATATAATTAAAGAATGAGTTCACAATAGTACCAAAAGTGGTCATTTATTTTCTTATACTAACGGAGCTTATGAGATTTTTTGTTGAGTTTTGTGTTGTGAAGTTTTCAAGTTTTGGGTAAGGATTTGATGGACTATGGAATAAGGAGTGGTAAGAGCCTAAGCTTGGGTATGCCCAAGGCATCCCAAGGTAATGTTCAAGGACAATCAAGAGCCTAAGCTTGGGGATGCCCCGGAAGGCATCCCCTCTTTCGCCTTTGTGTATCGGTAACTTTACTTGAGGCTATATTTTTATTCACCACATGATATGTGTTTTGCTTGGCGCATCTTGTATGATTTGAGTCTTTGCTTTTTAGTTTGACACAATCATCCTTGTTGTACACACCTTTTGATAGGGACACACATGAATTGTGATTTATTAGAATACTCTATGCGCTTCACTTATATCTTTTGAGCTAGGCAATTTTGCTCTAGTGCTTCACTTATATCTTTTTAGAGCACAACGGTGGTTTTATTTTATAGAAATTGTTGAACTCTCATGCTTCACTTATATTATTTTGAGAGTCTTTAAACAACATGGTAATTGGCTTTGGTTATAAATTTACTTAGAATATGATAGGCATCTAAGAGGGATATAATAAAAACTTTCATATTAAGTGCATTGAATACTATGAGAAGTTTGATTTCTTATGATTGTTTTGAGATATGAAGATGGTGATATTAGAGTCATGCTAGTGAGTAATTATGAATTTTAGAAATACTTGTGTTAAAGTTTGTGATTCCCGTAGCATGCACGTATGGTGAACCGTTATGTGATGAAGTCAGAGCATGGTTTATTTATTGATTGTCTTCCTTATGAGTGGCTGTTGGGTACGAGGGATGGTCTTTTCCTACCAATCTATCCCCCCTATGAGCATGTGCGAGTACTTCATTTCAATAACTAATAGATTTTTGCAATAAGTATGTGAGTTCTTTATGACTAATGTTGAGTCCATGGATTATACGCACTCTCACCCTTCCACCATTACTAGCCTCTCTAATACCGTGCAAGTTTCGCCGGTACCATAAAATCACCATATACCTTCCTCAAAACAGCCACCATACCTACATATTATGGCATTTCTATAGCCATTCCGAGATATATTGACATGCAACTTTCCACCGTTCTGTTCATTATGACACGTTCCATCATTGTCATATTGCTTTGCGTGATCATGTAGTTGACATCATATTTGTGGCAAAGCCACCATTCATAATTCTTTCATACATGTCACTCTTGATTCATTGCACATCCCGGTACATCACCATAGGCATTCATATAGAGTCATATTTTGTTCTAAGTATCGAGTTGTAATTCTTGAGTTGTAAGTAAATAAAAGTGTGATGATCTTCATTATTAGAGCATTGTCCCATGTGAGGAAAGGATGATGGAGACTATGATTGCCCCACAAGTCGGGATGAGACTCGGGACGAAAAAAAGAGGCCAAAAAATGAGAGAAGGCCCAAATAAAAAATGAGAGAAAAGAGAGAAGGGGCTATGCTACTATCCTTTTACCACAGTTGTGCTTCAAAGTAGCACCGTGATCTTCATGATAGAGAGTCTACTATGTTATCACTTTCATATACTAGTGGGAATCTTTCATTATAAAACTTGGCTTGTATATTCCTAGGTCTTCGTGAGCAAGCGAGTTGGATGCAGACCCACTTAGTTTATTTCTGAGCTTTCATAAACTTATAGCTCTAGTGCATCCATTGCATGACAATCCCTACTCACTCACATTGATATCTATTGATGGGCATCTCCATAGCCCGTTGATACGCCTAGTTGATGTGAGATTATCTCCTTTTTGTCTCCTCCACAACCACCTTCCATTCCACCTATAGTGCTATGTCCATGGCTCACGCTCATGTATTGCGTGAAAGTTGAAAAAGTTTGAGAACATCAAAAGTATGAAACAATTGCTTGCCTTGTCATCGGGGTTGTGCATGATTTTAATATTCTGTGTGATGAAGATGGAGCATAGCCAGACTATATGATTTTGTAGGGATAATCTTAATTTGGCCATGTTATTTTGAGAAGACATAATTGCCTTGTTAGTATGCTTGAAGTATTATTCTTTTTATATCAATATTAAACTTTTGTTTTGAATCTTACGGATCCGAACATTCATGCCACAATAAAGAAAATTAAATGGATAAAAATGTTAGGTAGCATTCCACATCAAAAATTCTGTTTTTATCATTTACCTACTCGGGGACGAGTAGGAATTAAGCTTGGGGATGCTTGATACATCTCCAAACTCTCTATAATTTTTGATTGTTCCATGCTATTGTATTATCTGTTTTGGATGTTTTATATGCATCAATATGTTGTTTTATATTATTTTTGGGACTAACCTATTAACCTAGAGCCTAGTGCCAGCTCCTATTTTTTTTTCTTTTTTGAGTTTCATAGAAAAGGAATACCAAATGGAGTCGAAACAAAATAATACCTTCGCGATGATTTTTGTTGGACTAGAAGACCACCAGAAGACTTGGAGATGAAGTTGGAGGAGCCACGAGGCGGCCACAAGGATGGAGGGCGTGCCTGGGGGGTAGGGCGCGCCCCCACCCCTGTGGACCCCTCGTGCACCTCCTGACCTAATTCTTTCGCCTATATATTCCCATATATCCCCAAACCACCAGAGGCATCCACGAAAACACTTTTCGACCGCCACAACCTTCTGTACCCGTGAGATCCCATCTATGGACCTTTTCCGGTACCCTGTCGGAGGGGGGTTCGATCATGGAGGGCTTCTACATCAACTCTATTGCCCTTCCGATTAAGTGTGAGTAGTTTACCTCAGACTTGTGGGTCCATAGCTAGTAGCTAGATGGCTTCTTCTCTCTCTTTGAATCTCAATACCATGTTCTCGATGTATAAACCAAAAATAACAAGAATATTTACCTTATCGTTTATCTATCTCTATTAGATGTTAGTTTTGCAAGTAACCATGAAGTGATTGACAACCCCTTTATTGCGTTGGGTGCAAGTTGTTTGATTGTTTGTGTAGGTATTCGGTGGTTTCTGCATTGTCTCCTACTGGATTGATACCTTGGTTCTCAAACTGATGGAAATACTTATCTCCACTTTGCTGCATCACCCTTTCCTCTTCTAGGGAAAAACCAACACAAGCTTAAGAAGTAGCAGCGCTCTCGCCGGAGTGGGCCGCCGAAGTTGCCCTCATGACACGGGACCATGTCCCCATCTTTCACCAGTGACGATTGAACTGTGAAATGACATTTGGGGAGCGAGCTAGTGTGCTTGACACGCCGGCTGTGGACTATAGCCGACGCACCTTCTTGCGTTAGCCGTATGCGTAAAATGCACCGACGGTGCTCCAGGATATTTTGTACTACATCTCACGCGATTGGTGATATTAAAATGTGTGCGATCAACTTGATTTTCATATTGATTTGAATTACATAATGGGGTCACAGCTGCAGAGGATGGTGTTTGAATTGCTAGAACTTTTATCTGTAGTGAACATGCAAATATAGGTGTGTTGTCAAAAGATTTGGAATTATTCATGGTTCGTTTGGACATTTTTATACATTAACTTGGTTTTCTAGGCATTTCGGGTGCACAATTCAAAATTAAACTACATGCACATGCTCCGGTGCACCAAAATGGGTTGTAAGATGATATATGTGTCCATGGGTTGATGCTTATGTCCCATTCAAGAAATGGGGGTGAATTTCAAACACCACGACACCGTGGCTCTCTGGTAAAAGTTGAGGTGCCTGCTTTCGTAATTCTACTAAATACAAAACTCGACTGAAATTCATGAACCTTGGCATGCTATCATGGAACGACATCAACATGCTGCGTAAAAAACATATTGTCCCATTTGGGGCAGGTTGTGGTATAGGCTTCTCGCAAACCAGAGCTTCTCTCACAACAAGCCTGATGGTTTCTGTAGGGAAAGCGCCACCACGAGGGACGAAACGATATCGGTTGCCTCTTCTTACTTTCAAATTTTTTCTCATGTCAACATAGAACAACAGGAGTGTTGTGCAATTTTTGGGATTTGTCGGGGACAGTAACTGAGTTCTCTATGCTTTCATGTGCATAATTCAAATTTGAACTACATGCACAAGCTCCAGTGCATATAAACGGGTTGAAAAATCAAATGTGTGTCCTTGGTTGCAAACTTAGGTCCCATGCAAGAAATGGGAATGAATGTCAAACACCTTTGCCACCATCACTCGGCTGTTAACATTGAGATACATGGTTTTAAAATTCTAGTAAATTGAAAACTCGTCTGAAATTCATGAAACTTGACATGCTATCATGGAAAGGCATCAACATGCAGTGGTAAAAATATTATCCCATTTGAGGCAGGTTGGGGTATAAGCTTCTCACAAACCAGAGCTTCTCGCAACAAGCCTCATGGTTATGGTAGGGAACGTTTCACCTTTCTGGATGAAATGATATCCATTGCCTCTTCTTGATTTCAATTTTTTCTCTAGTGTCAACATAGAACAACAGGAGTGTTATGTTGAATTTTTGAATTTTTCGGGGTTCGTTTGGATGTTTTATACATCAATTGAGTTTTCAATGCATTTATGTGCACAATTCAAATTTGAACTACAGGCACATGCTCTAATGCATATAAATTGGTTGAAAATTCAAATGTGTGTCTTTGGATGCATTCTTAAGTCCCATGCAAGAAATCAGAATGAATGTCAAACACCCTGCCACCGTCACTCGGCAGCAAACATTGAGATACCTGGTTTTTAAATTCTAGTAAATCCAAAACTCGTCTGAAATTGATGAAACTTGCAATGCTATCATGGAGCGGCGTCAACATGCCGTGGTAAATTTTTTGTCCCATTTGGGGCAGGTTTGGGTATAAGCTTCTCACAAACCAGAGCTTCGCGCAACAAGCGTGATGGTTTCGGTAGGGAACGTTTCACCTTTCTGGATGAAACAATATCCGTTGCCTCTTTTTGATTTCAATTATTTCTCTAGTGTCAACATAGGACAACATGAGTGTTGTGTTAAATTTTGGAATTTTTCCAGGTTCATTTGGACATTTTTAAACGTTAATTGAGTTTTCAATGCATTTATGTGCATAATTCAAATTTGAACTACAGTCACATGCTCTAATGCATATAAATTGGTTGAAAATTCAAATCTGTGTCCTTGGTTGCATGATTAGGTCCCATGTAAGAAATGGGAATGAATATCAAACACCCTGCCACCGTCACTCGGCCGAAATCATTGAGATACTTGGCTTTTAAATTCTAGTAGATCCTAAACTCGTCTGAAATTCAAGAAACTTGGCATGCTATCATGGAGCGGCAACAACATGTTGTGGTAATTTTTTGTCCCATTTGGAGCAGGTTTGGGTATAAGCTTCTCACAAACCAGAGCTTCTCACAACAAGCCTGATGGTTTCGGTAGGGAACGTGCCACCTTTGTGGACGAAACAGTATCCGTTGCCTCTTATTGCTTTCAAATTTTTTATAGTGTCAACATAGAACAACAGGAGTGTTGTGTTAAGTTTTGGAAGTTTTCGGGGTTTGTTTGGACATTTTTATACATTAATTGGGTTTTCTAGGAATTTTATGTGCATAATTCAAATTTGAACTACATGCACACGCGCCAGTGCATATAAATTGGTTGAAAAATCAAAAATCTGTGTCCTTGGGTGCATGCTTTGGTCCCATGCAAGAAATGGGAATGAATTTCAAACACCAGGTCACTATTGATTGCCGGCAAAACGTCGAGATACTTTCTTTTCAAATTCTAGTAAATCCAAAACTTTTCTGAAATTCATGAAACTTGGCATGCTATCATGGAATGGCACCCGACATGTTGTGGTATTTTTCGTGTCCATTTTGAGAGGAGGCGCACTCGAATAACAGCCAACAAAGGCATTTTGAAACAATTACCTGCCAGTCTAACATCGCAAACGTTTTAGATAGAACACCCGTATGTGAATCGACAACTTCCCTAGTAAGCCAAAGGAAAATGTGCCGAGCAAGATTTGTGCAGCTCTTCATCGCAAATGTTTTAGATAGGACACCTGTATGCAATTGTTGCCAACCACGTACTGAAATAGCTAGTTTAACTATATATATAATAGCTAATTTTAAGTACGTTGTATAGTTCCACCACATCTATAGTCAGATGAACTGAACAAAATAGCCCCTAAATACTACTACTACTATGGAGAGGCTTTGTACTACTTCCGGCAGCCTCTCCTCTGCCGAGCACGCTCAGTAAGAGGAAGAGGAGGAGGAGCCCACTGACGAGCTGGACAATTGCAACACGGTGCCTGCCACCGCTGCACCTTCAGAGACGCTCACGTCGAACGCCCTCTGCTGCTCCAGACAACCCCTCTCGAAGCGGCCGGACTACTCATAGATCTCCTGATTCTCGCCTCTATGTCGGCATGTGTTGCGACCATGGCTGTGGTAAGGCTCTTTGCGTGCCCGATGAGGTGCTCATCCTCCTCCCATAGGAACTCGATGTAGTGCGCAAGGTCGCTGATGCACATGTGGACCTCCGCCTCCGCCTCCCTCCTTCTGGCAGCGGTGGCGGAGCGGGTGATGATCCCGACGGCCGATGGTTGGCTGGCGGCCACGGTAGCTGACGATGGGGTGGCAGCCATGACCACCACCTCTCGCCTTCGGGCCGCGGTGGCAGAGCGGGTGGTGGTCACTGTGGCCGGCAGTGGGATGGCGGCCACGATGACCACCTCCCGCCTTCGGGCCGCCGTGGCGGAGCGAGCATTGGCCCTGGCTTCCGATGGTGTTGTGGAGGCATTGGCGGCCGGCAACAACTGCCGACGGGCAGCGGCGGTGGAGCGTGTGGTGGGTGTTCCGTGCACACCCAACTGGGACGCTACGTGCACTACACTACGCCGGGGACTACGCCGCCGCTGTGATGTAGCCTCCTAGGTGGAGCTATCCTCTGATGACGGCGGAGAGGCTGAGCGACGACGATGGACCGGTGCCATTAGCGATTGTGGGAGAAGCAGATGAGATAACCTACAGGGAGGGAGGGGAAATGTGACGTGGGACTCGCCGACCGTGAGGGTTTATATAGTAGGCTGGTAAGCATTGGGATTTTGGGGGATTTCACCGAGTCGGGCGGGAAGCTTGAGCGGGAACCTACGTGGTTGCGCGGGAACGGGCTCACCACCTTTTGGCCAAAATAAAAGCACATGCGCTTGCTCAAGCTTGCGCTCGAAGCCGTCTGCGGCAGCGGGGTGACAAGACATGCGAGAGGAGGACGTAAGGACACATACACATACGGTTAATAAAAAAATGTTTGCAATTTAATTACCTACTATACCCTTTTCCTAGTTTATAAGTAGGATTTAACTAATAAAATATGAATGCATGTCGCCAAAGATTATATCGTTGGATTCATATTTGAACATAGTTTCCAGTTATATAATTTTTGTAACATGCATTAACATTTTGTTGATTAAATTTAAGGTTATATACAAGCAAGCGTTTGCCCACAACACACATGACTTATTCCATCACAAACAACTCGGATGGATCAAATGTATGCCACGTATCACACACGCCACTCTAATCTAATTCATGCTTGATGTCTTCGACATTGCTCACACAGTTCGTCTTATTTTCCACGTATCATTGTGCCAGCCTCTGCTCGCATCCCTCGGCAAGCTCTGCTCGTCGTTAGGCGCCGCGGCGCGCTCTGCTCGCGTCCGTCGGCGTGCTCGGCTTGTGAATAGCTGTCCTTGCATGTTCAACTACTCTATGCATATATATGGTTGCTCGCCGTTGAGGCGACCACGGAGCGCTCTGCTCGCGTCCCTCCGTGCGCGCTCTGCCAGCGGTTGGGCCTGTGCACGATAACGTCGGGAGCCCCATATGCATGCGGTTGCGCCACACGCATTGCCACGTAATGTAGTTACATGTGGCATGATGGAGTTACGCGCTGCAAATTAGGACTACCATCAGGGCGTGCTGATATTCCAGGCCGTCCGGCTTCCCCTTTAATTCCCACGTCCATTATAACCTTAGTCTCTTCAACCTTTCGATCGCGCCCCACAACACAACAAGCACGCCCACGACGACACGTAGAGAGGGGATGTCTAGTGGCGCTCTAGTGGAGTTCGGTGAGCATAAAGTGGAGAACCACATGAGGGAGAGGGATCTCTCGGTGGTGTACACCATCGACCCGGTCGTGGTGGACAACTGCATCAACACCGTTGAGCAGTTGCTTGCTCGAGACAAGTACAAGGTGGTTGGCATCAACCTTCCGTACACCGCCGGTCGTCCCAACATAGATCAGAAGGTTCCCATCGCCCAGTTGTGCATGCACAATCATGTCCTCATCTACCACTACTGCATGGCCACAAAGCCTTCCGGCTATTTCGTCAGGTTTTTCAACAGCACCGACTATAAGTTTGCTACGGTGGAAACCACCGACGATGTAAAAGCGCTCAGGGTTACGAGCTTGGCCTGCAAGAACCTTGTCGAAATCTGTGAGCACTACAGGGTCTGGGGCAGCATGAAGGACTCCCTGGTTGAACTCGCCTCGGCCATCATCGACCCATACTACGAAAAGACGAAGCAGGATGCCAACAGAACACGTCCCGTATCCTGGCACGGGGCCTGGATGTGGCAACTAGATGAACCTCACCTCGGGTTCGTGGCCAAGAGCATGTACACATGCTACGAGATGCACAGGCGGATCGTTGACATGAGGAAGTTCCTCGTTACCCAAATCAATGAGGCCGGATCGAGCCACACGTAGAGCAAGCGTCACAAGAAGTAGATGATGATCAGATGATCGTTTATCCTAGTTAATCATGCATGTGATATATAGTTTACTTTGGTGTGTGGAAATGTCATGTGTGTAGTAGCCACCTATGTAATACATGTAATAGTTTACTTTGGTGTGTGCAAATGCCATGGTTGTAGTAGTCACCTATGTAAGTGGATGTTTAATTTGGTTATGCCACCATGTCCTTATAAGTGTGTGTGTGTGTGTGTGTATATATATATATATATTGTTGTTCTGTATGCAATCCCATCGCACAACACACACGTCTTATTAGCAGCAATCGTTTGTGTTATTATTGGTCTTCGCACACATTTCTGATTACACACCTGTTTGCCGCATATCACACACATCTTGTTATATTGAACCATTTCTGTTCTTTTGTATCAATGCAAACAATTCATCCAAGTGAACTGCATGCCATATATTGCACACACCTTGATCTGGCTGACCTTTTCTTTTGTGTTGCCTAATCACAAACAGTTCATTCGATTGAACCTTATGTTGTATATCGCACACACCTTCATCTGGCTGCCCGTTTCTTTTGTTCCTCCTCATCGCAAACAGTTAATTGAACTGAACCGTATGCCCTGCCTCACACATGCAACTAAAATCTGAGCTGTGTTTGATGCATCCGTCATCGCAAATGTTTTGCACCTTTTTGACGGTTTTTTACACCACCGTTTTTGATTATTGCATCGCACATAGTGTCGTCAAAGGGTCTCTGATTGTAGTGTCGCGTTAGTAGCATCCTGCAGTAGTGATAGAATTATAGATATAGTTTAGATTAGAATCTAGATTCACTCATTTTGCTTCGTATGTATTCTATATTGGAATCTCTAAAAATACTTATATTTAGGAACATATGGTGTATAAGACATGGGATGTAGCAAACTCAATGTCAAACAACAACATCGCCCATTGTAGCCCTGTGTAAGTACATGGAAAGCCAATGTTAACTACAACGGGGTTAACATCCACCAAAAATAGCAAATGGTAATAAAATGGCAGCATCTGCAGTGATATATTCGTTGTGAAAGAGTAGCACGGTAGCAAAGGGATGGATTAAAAAATGGATAGAATTGTTTACTGCAACTGACAACCTAGTATAGCCATTGAAACTGGTACTAATAGAAATTAATTTTTCAGAGTTAAACATCGCAAGGCAGGTGCTACTAGAGAAGAGAATGGCCCTGTTGTCTATTGAAAGGTAGGGAAAATAGATAAGACAGGCTAGGCGTGTTTACTAAAACATGCTTAATAAATGAACCGTACAAAACATGGCCATTGCAACTTGTATTGGTAAGATTCAACTCGTGAGTTCATACTTGGTAAGTCTTGAGGGGTAGTGGCTAGGGCACTTCATATGGATGAGAGCCCGCCCCAAGTTGGCCGCAGCAGAGGCAAGGTGTTCATCTGGGTCGAAGAGTGGACCAGTGCTGCCGACATGTGTACCTACAAGAAGCAAGTAAATGTTAGAAGCCAAACTGCAATTGCACAAATGATGTAAAATACTGTAAGACATGGGATGCAGCTAACCTCGACGGCAAGCAACAACTTCGCCCGTTATGGCCGTGCGTAAGTACATGGAAAGGCATGTTAAGTACAACATGGTTAGCATCCACTAAAAATAGCAAATGGGCAACATCTCAAGTATATCTTCATTGCAGAGAGTAGCACAGTAGCAAAGGGACATATTAAAAATTGGATACAATTGTTAATTGCAACATGCTTAACAACATCCTAAGTCATGTTTTGTAAGTTTGTAGCCATTGAAATTCAACTGTTTAAAAATGGATACAACTATTGATTGCAACATGCTTAATAGCCATTGAAACTGGTACCGATACAAATGCAATTGGCAGAGTTAAACATCGCAAGGCAGGTGCTGCCTGAGCAAAGAATGGCCCAGTTGTCTATAAAAAGGTAGGGAAAATATCTAAAACGTGTTAGGCATGTTTACTACAACATGCTTAATACATCAACCATACAAAACATATCCATTAATTGCAACTGGTATTGGTAGGATTGAACTGGTGAGTTCATACTTGGTAAGTCATGAGAGGTAGTTGCTAGGGCACTTCATCTTGGCCACAGCCCACCCAAAGTCAGCGGCGGCAGTGGTGAGCTGTTCCTCCAGGTCGAAGCATGGATCAGTGCCACTGACATGTGTACCTACAGGCAACCAGTAAATGTTAGAAGTTAAACTGCAATTGCACAAATGATGTGAAATATTGTAAGACATGGGAGGCGGCTAACCTCGACGGCAAACAATAGTATCGCCCGTTATGACCCTGCATAACTACATGGACAGGCATGTTAAGTACAACATTGTTTAGCAAATGGGAAACATCTCTAGTGATATCTCGAGTCATGTATTGTAAGTCTGTTGCTGTTATTGGTGAAATTGAGCTGGATAGTTAATACTTGAACATCACACAGTGTGAAGTTGTGAAATAAACAAGGCACAAACATGCTTAATACATCAACCATACAAAACATAGCCATTGAAAGTGGTATTGGTAAGATTGAGTTGGTCAGATCATACCTGGTAAGTCCTAAGAGGTAGTCCCTGGGGCACTCATGTGGGCCAGAGCCTTCACAAAGTTGGCGGCGGCGGAGGCGAGGTGTTCCTCCGGGTCAACACGCACAACGACCATTGTGCCATCGACCGCCATCAGCTGCTCGACCTCCATGTGATATGTGGTTGGGCATTCATGGCGATGCTCTGGAGGTAGGGGCGGTGGGGATTTGGAGGCATGAGGACGTTTCGCAGGTGCCATTTAAGCAATCAGGCCAGGGCCATGATAGAGATCGGTGGGTTACCTAACTATATCGACGATGCTCGGGCAGAACGTAGATGTGGTTGAAGTTGTGGTTGCGGCGGCGGCGGTTTGAGCTGCCAGTAGGGGGGAGGGGTGGGAGGGGGAGGGGGAGTTATTAAGGAAATTTGATGGGTGGGGATGTGGTGGGAGGAGTAAATTCTGAAATCGTGCGCCTAATGAAAATTTTGTTGCGAAACTTAAAACTTGGGCGGGGGAAACACACAACGCAAACGAAGCACGTAAAATACTCATGTGCGAGAAAAGAGAAAATTGGCAGATCCTGTTTCCAAAAATATGTACACCTGTAGTTGATTTTTTGGTTAATGGTATGCTTGGTTTATGAGGAAACATCGCACAGGTAACTATGGATCATTAACACAAGAAATCGCACACGGGTACGCTATAGAAACCGTGTGTTTTGTGATCTTCGAATAATTCTTATATCTATCAGCATCTCCAACCGCACCTAATTTCAAACATCTCTTTGTATCAAGATTATTCAATGTACATGAACGAGGCAAGGTGACACCAGATGAGCAATCATCGGTTTATGAAATGTAATCAAGTGTTAACCTGCCTCGCTCGCATAGCCATATTTTGATCCTATGCAACAAGAGAGAAGATTGCTGCCATCTGCCAGAGCGGCAATTTAAGCCAGTGTGCGGCCACCTCGCATGGCGAGGTGGGACTAAAAACCAGCTGTGGCCAGCTCTAGTCTCCTAGTGTGGCTGCGGGCGGATGTTTCAGGAGTATTTAGGGCTGGGGTGCGGCTACAAAACTTCAGTGAACACATGCTAATCAATGCTCAAAGCCCTCAAAGGATACGCTTAACGACATTGTATGTTAATAATAGATAGTACCAACTTAAAGTACTACTGGTAATTTGCTCTAAAACTAGTACGTATGTAGTATTGGTAGATGCTCATAATTAATTATACAAACTTACGACCGACACACGCATTAACTACTTCTCACATGCGGCCATCGGGGCATGCTGGCCAGACACCATCTTCTCCTTCCCGGCCTTGTATGCGGCAGCCCACCGTGCTTCGATCTCCGCCGAGCTCTCCTTAGCACGGCGTGCGGCCTCTTCTTTCTTGCAGCAGCGGGACTCTCTTTTCTTGACTGCTTTCTGCTTTTTCCGCTCCTTCTGTGCGGTTTTGGCCGCCTCTAGATCCACTGCCCATTTGGCCATGGAAGCATCAAAGTCTGCCCATTTAATTGTGTGTGATGAAGACATGACTACCTTGGACACAACCAAAAAATTGCATAGATGTATATTTGTGAGGTGATTTCTAATGCAAACGATGCAATAATTTATTTATGTCATCCAGGACAAAAATACTTCCCAAACTTTTGTGCCATGTCTAATTGCAGGTGTATGGGACATTTGTACAATCCACATATGAAGATAAGGGGAAAATAGATATTTATGTGTTGTTTAAAAAGTTCTCTCATCTCACTTTTGGGCCAAAAAAATAGAGTCGAAGTATCTCACTTCTGGATTCAGATTTGGACTACACAGACACACCTGACTCAAAATGCCAAGAACTCTTCCATACGAACTCGGAATTGGGTGATTCTTTTTTTGTTGGAAATTAGATTTAATGATCTTTCCAACCCAGTTGGATTCACCTTCAAATTCGTCTGGAGCGTTGAGTTATCGATGAAACAATCTGATGCTGTAGCAGAATCCGAGTCAAACTACAAGTCGAAAGGTGTTGCATCACCTCCACTTGGGCCCATGAGCCATGTACGACCTAGGATTAGTTTTACGCTTCCTTGGGACGTCCTCCCACCTCCTTGGACACCACCCCTTGCTCCTATATAAGTAGATCCATCTAGTAGTTTTTTCCTTGGGATTTGTTTAGTTAAAAGTTATTCTTGCTTGTTCTTTGATTGCATGCAGGAATAGACTTCGTGGTCAGGTTGATCATGCTCTGGCGTGGTCAATAACCTCTTAGAGTTGGATTAGCGATTGCTAAGGAGCAACATCGTGCATGTTTTTTGTCGGATCGTCAAAGTCATATCCACCCAATAGATAGTTATCATATCATCGAAGGATCGGGACCCTCGCCTCTATCAGTGTGGGCGACGGCGGCGATGAACTCGGCGCGGCAAGATGCCATCGCTTCCTTACCATGTGTGCAATCGTGGGCGGCGGGGAACACGGCGCGGCAGGATGCGATCACTTCCTTACCAGTTACTATGCACTGCGGTGCCATGAGCAATGCTTGGAGAGAGCTCTGGGACAGAGCGGCCGGACAACTGTACAGTGCGGGGGTTTTTAAGAGCTCAACGACAAACGATGAAGGAATTTTTTCTTCCTTTACAATTTTGCTCATTCATTATCGCACACGGTTCATCTTCGCCGCCTCCAGAAACAGTGTGCGTTGAGCCTATTGTGTGTTGCATTATGATTGGCCAGAACCCCAACCACATGGATCGTTCGTGTGCACCGTAGGATGCAACACGATCGAATGGCAATCCACGTCCCTCACATCACACCCGTGCATCTATAGCTGGATCGGATTTATATGCGCTAAATGCCTAGAAAATGCACATAATCCCCTAAATATGGTAAATGACACGGAAAATTTGCCAAATGTAAACACAGTGATTGCAGGGTGTATGTTCATCATAGAAAAAACTCTAGGGCGAAGAACAAAGAAAATTTGGCCATACCATGGCACCATGCCAGGCGTCATGTTTTTCAAGCATTTATTTCATTTTTCTATATTTGAAAACCCAATAAACAGAAGTTTGTGGTTGACTATTGACACACATTTCATCGAAATATCTGCCCATTCCTTCTAAAAGGCATGATGATTTACTAAATGGCACGAGCATGGTTTTCCAGGCTGTTCTTGTGCACCCTTTTATGCATCGATTGTTTGAACTTCAAGTATGTGCATTAATGCCTAGAAAATGCACATAATCCCCTAAATATGGTAAATGAACCCGGAAAATTGCCAAATTTGAACACGGTGATTTGCAGGGTGATTTGGATCCCCCTAAAGTGCCAAATCATAGAAATAACTCATGGACAAAGGACAAAGGAAATTTGGATCCCCCTTCAGTCTTGGTGATTTCCCCTCGAAGTCATGAAACTTCCTCGGTGATGGTTCGATTTATGAAGGGCGTGCATGACGACAAAAACCAAGTCTTCTCAGCTTTTTACTAGGGCACGGTGAGGCCATACCATGGCATGATGCCAGTCGTCATGTTTTCCAAGCATGCATTTCATTTTTCTATAGTTGATAACCGAGTAAATGACGCGTTTGTGGTTGACTATTGACACACATTCCCTTGAAATCTCTGCCCATTCCTTGTAAAAGGCATGAGCATTTACTAAATACCACGAGCATGGTTTTCCAGACCATTCTTGTGCACCTTTTCATGCACCGATTTTTGGAATTTGAATTATGTGGATTAATGCCTAGAAAATGCACATAAACCCCTAAATATGGTAAATGAGCCCGGAAAATGCCAAATTTGAACACGTTGCACTGGGGGTATGTTGATTGTAGAAAAAACGAATGACAAACTAGGATGGAAATTCGAATTCCCGGCCCCTTCAATCTTGGTGATTCCCCCCTCGAAACCATGAAAATTCCTCGGTGATGGTTCGATTTATGAAGGGCGTGCACGATGACATAAGCCAAACCTTCCCAATTTTTCACCACGGCATGGTGAGGCCATACCATGGCACCATGCCAGCCATCATGTTTTTCAAGCATGTATTTCATTTTTCTATAGTTGAAAAACCAATAAACGATGTGTTTGTGGTTGACTATTGCCACACATTTCTATGAAATCTCTGCCCATTCCTTTTAAAAGGCATGCGAATTTACTAAATAGCACTAGCATGGTTTTCCAGACCATTCTCGTGTACCTTTTCATGCATCGATTGTTTGAATTTTAATTATGTGCATTTATACCTAGAAAATGCACATAATCCCCTAAATATGGTAAATGAACCTGGAAAAGTGGAAAATTTGAAAATGGTGATTTGCAGGGTTTATGTTCATCATAGAAAAAACTCATGGACAAAGGACAAATGAAATTTGGATTCCCCTTAAATCTCGATGATTTACTATCGCACACAATATCTCCGTTGCTTCTGCGAACCATGTGTGTTCACCCACACATGCAAAAGGAAAAAGAAAACCCTCGCCCACTTCGTACCCACCCACTCACTGCAGACTCCTCCGCAACTCTGCACCTCATCAACGTCTATCGTAGCAACCACGCTAAGCTCGATGGCTGTCATCGGCAGGTGGAGGTCACGCTCCAACCAGCACGGGATTTCGCTCTACCACTTGCCGCTGCCTATGTGCACCGACTTGCACCGACATTCTAGACTCTAATCGATTGGGGGTTTTTAGCGGGATTGGGCCAGGGATTTTTCTCATGGGGTAGGTAATCAATTTAGCAAAATATTCACTCATCTCTTATCGCAGTCCGTCCCGTCGCTGTTAATCAACTGGCAGAAATCTTCGTGGATTCATTTTTCTTCTAGCTTATTCGAGGGTTTTCATTCATGTCTCCATAGTGCGAGCACAAATCGGGCAAGTGTGGTCACGGCCAGTCGGAAATGAAGTTCTATCTCACCATTCCGGATTACTTCAGGGAGCGCTCGGTATGTTCAATCTCACCCTACCACGGTCGACATGGCCTAAATTTGTGAACATATACCATCTATTGCCACATTTTGATAAAATACACGGTGCCACGTGCAGCCTAGATGTCGAAGCCGATTCCCCCCTATATTATGCAAATTTATGATGTATTGTTCATCTAGTTACTCTCATATTTGCATAAAATCTTTGTTATATTATCTGTTTTTTATTATATATTTTTGTACTTTGCTTTCATCTATATATTGATCTTTTCTGTCAGTTACTCCCATATTTGCATCTTGCTCTATTATTTTAATATACGTAATTTACGATCTTAATTTATATTTCAAGAAGTACATCCCTTGCTTTGCAAGAACATGAGTAGAAGGAAATTTTGGGCTTTACTTTGTTGATGACTCCATGGATGTCATATTAACAACGCAGCATGGATTTACAATGACAGTTAGCGTAAAACTTCATAGAAATGGTCACTCCTATTTTGATGCGGACCTTTGAAGAAAAATGTCTAAGTGTTATGAACTGAAAGCTGGCAATAAAATCCTAGTGTGTGCACCACAGCCTGGTCTAATTAACATGGATGATTAATTACTTCCCCAACGTCATCAGCCGATCAAAGTCTGATCGAGGTTAGTGTTCTTTCAACTTTCTCCATGCTGCATATTACTTAGCAAAATCAGTGTATTTTTTATGACTAATTGATCACTATTTAAGCAACCAATTCATAGGCAGTAACAAATTCTATTCATAGGCAGTAACAAATTCTATTCATAGGAAGTAACAAATTCTATTCATAAGCAGTAACAAATTCTAATTGATCACTATTTAAGCAACCAATTTCATTTTCTGAGTCTATTCATAGGCAGTAACAAATTCTATTTACCAATTTATGAGCCCATATATTCTTCTGCCATGTTCTGAATAAATAATACCTTTCCACCTGTTAAGTATGATATGTTGGATATATAGTTTTTGTTACTAAGCGTACCAAATTTCACTAGAAGTACTTGAACCATGCCATAAACTTTGTTAATAATCTGACAGAGATAGCACAATGTATGAACACTAGATTTTTGATGGGATTAATTATACCTATGGTGCACACATTGAACAAGACCAATTGTGTGCACAAAACGCTGGTACAAAGTCTTATTTTTTGTAACGCTCCGAGACCATTGCGCCAGGTGTCTTCCAGTTATTCGTTGTTGTTGCCTTGTCTTTTGCTTGTGTGTTGCATCTTGCCATGTCATCATCCGCATTGCATCGTCATGTTTTCAAAACTTGCATCCGTCCGAGTTCCTCTAGTTCCGTCCGTTGTCCGTTCTGAGCCCAGACACACTTGCACGCGCCCGTGACACCTCCGATATATTATTTTATAAGTGGCTGAAAAACGTTCTCGGAATGGGATGAAAGTTGGCGTGCAGTGTAGTTTTGTTGTCAGTAGGCCGCCTGCCAAGTTTCATTGCATTCCGAGTTCGTTTGATGCCCCAACGGATATCTATAGCGGCACTAAAGCCGGTCTATCGTCGGACATTTTCGGTCTCTGAAAACTGTTGTTGGGCCTCTCCGTCTCTTCTCTCTTCTCAGTCCAACCACACACTTGACCTCGTTTTTCTAGCCCCTCTTTGCTCAGTGCATCGAACCCTCGCCCATGTCCGAAACTCCCCCGAACCCAACCCGGACAGTCGTCACCGTTAGGTCCGGATTATCCCCAAACATCTATAAAACATCTTCGTTTTATTTATTGGACTCCCTAGCCTAATTTTCTCGACCGCCCGATTTTGATCGGAGGGTCCAACCTCAATCCTATTTTCATATATATAGGCCAACCCGTACCAAATCAAGCCAACCCTAATTTCTATGAGCTTTGTCCCATCGCCGCCGCCATCTGACCAAATTCCCCCTTGGGATTTCCCCTGCCCGATCCACCAAACCAACCTTCTCCCCTCGATCTACGAGATCCACAACTCCTCTGCCTGCGGCCCCGCGTTCCCCCTCCATGAGCACAACTCCGAGCCACTCCCGTGCCCGATGGCCTCCGCCCGCGCCGAAGGTTGCCGCCGGCGATAGCAGCAGCAACACCGACATCCCCTTCTCCTTATTCTTCCTTTTCCTCCTCAGTCTCCCTCTCTCTCATGCCGGTCCTTCTTACTCTCTCTCATTTACGCTAGAACCGCCATGGACGCATGAGGTCCTCCACTCCGACCAGCGCCCATGCGCCAACCTCCAGGGAGCTGCTCGTCTCGACTTCCCACTGGACCGGCCGCCCCAGGTCCAGCGCCATGCCTCGTCGGATCTCCGCCTCGCCCTGTTTGTCCGCTGCCTCTCGAAGGCCATGGAACCTCACTGCCGATGCTCGCCTTGCCGTTGTTCGTCCCTGTCGTTCGGCCACTGGATCTGGTCGTCCTCCGTCAACTTCTGCCGGATCCATGCACACCTCACCTCGCCTCGCCGGAGATACCCCAAGTCCACCGCCGCCTAGCCAAGTCCCGCGCCAAGTCAGTGCATCACCAGACGACGTCCCCTGCCTCGCCATCCCCTGTCGCCGCCCCTGCTTCCCCAACTTCGAGCGGGATGGGACGACGCGCCCCTGCTCCTCGTCTGGACACTCCGGCGACCTGCAAGCCGGCCACGCGCCACCGCCCGAGGACCCCACCGCCATGGCTCTGAACTCTCTCGCCTCTGTCTGTAACGGCCAGGAGGCCAGCCAATCTGACGCCAAGCCACCGGTTGCCTCCGCCACCCTTGCCATTCCTGGCCGGATTGCGCCGGCTGGGCCTCGTCCCCGGCCACCGGCGACCTAGTCGGAGTCCACCTGCGCCGCCCGCCAAGTCCCCTGCTTCGCCCCTGAACCAAACCTGCCGCTCTTTGTCTTTGTTGAACGAGATGAGCAGCGCTCGAACCCGCTCCCTGTCGTGCGCCAGGTGGGCCACGCACAGGCCCAACCCCTCTTTCCCGGCCCAGCACCGCTGGCCTCCTCTGCCAGCTGGGCCTCGCCCATGGGTGAGCAGCCCCAAGCGCCCTCTTGTTTTTTTCGCTTGTTGGGCCAGCTAGATACGGCCCGAGGTATTTTTTTCCTGCTGCGAATTTGTCTAATTTCCAGAGTAAGACAGTTTTACAGAAAAGACCCTAGCCTTCATGCATATAATTACTCATGAACCGTGCATTGGAATTAAGAAAACTTTATATGTAACATGCTTAGAATTTTGTGTAGATTAATAATATCCAACTTTCATGCATGTTTGAAATGTTTAAATTGCTGTTTGTTTAAATTTGCTCAAATGCCATGTTAAAATGCTTTAATTCATAACTAAATAACCGTAGCTCGGTTTTAAATAAATTATATATGTAAATGGGGTAGAAAAATTCATAGGTTAACATGGTGCATTCATCTTGCATGTTTAAAAACTCTAAAATATGGTTTAGAGCAGAACAGTACCAAACCTAAAATATGCACATGAGGATTTTTCTGGACTTGTTGCTCGTTGTTCCGGCCTCATTTAATCTTGCCTAGATAGGTAGTTTTATTTTGCTTCACCCCTTGCCATGTTTAATAACATTTAATATTGTTGAGTGCATAACCGAGAGTGACCTAAATGTTTGAATGTGGTGCTTTCTTCAATATGCAACTCGTTGCATATTGAGCTCCAGTTAACTTGTAGTTTTGCTTGTGCACTTTGCCATGCCATGCCTCATTAAACTAGACATGCATCATACTAGGTTGTGCATCATGCCATGTTTATGTGATGGTTGTTTAGTTTGTCGCTTGCTTCTTTCCGGGTTGCTTCTCTCGTTAGCTTCGGTTTCTTTCCGGAGTTGTGAGGATCCGTTCGACTACGTTCGGTTGTATTCTTCATGGACTTGTTCTTCTTCCTTGCAGGATCTCAGGCAAGATGACCATACCCTCGAAATCACTTCTACCTTTGCTTGCTAGTTGTTCGCTCTACCGCTACGTTGCGCTACCTACCACTTGTTATATCATGCCTCCCATATAGCCATGTCAAGCCTCTAACCCACCTTCCTAGCAAACCGTTGTTTGGCTAAGTTACCGTTTTTGCTAAGCCCCTCTTTTAGCGTTGTTAGTTGCAGGTGAAGTTGAAGCTGGTTCCATGTTGGAACATGGATTTGTTGGGATATCACAATATCTCTTATTTTAATTAATGCATCTATATACTTGGTAAAGGGTGGAAGGCTCGGCCTTATGCCTGGTGTTTTGTTCCACTCTTGCCGCCCTAGTTTCCATCATGCCGGTGTTATGTTCCTTGATTATGCGTTCCTTATGCAGTTGGGTGTTATGGGAACCCCTTGACAGTTCGTTTTGAATAAAACTCCACCAGCAAGGCCAACCTTGGTTTTACATTTGCCTAACAACCTATTACCCTTCCCTTGGGTCGGCCAACCCGAGGGTAATCTTTATTTTAACCCCCCGGCCAGTGCTTCTCTAAGTGTTGGTCCAAACTGGGCGATGTCCAGCACCCCCTAGGCAACCAGGGTCTATGCCAACCCTATGTCTTGCCCATCCGGTGTGCCCTGAGAACAAGATACGTGCAGCTCCTATCGGGATTTGTCGGCATATTCGGGCGGCTTTGCTGGACTTGTTTTACCATTGTCAAAATGTCTTGTAACCGGGATTCCGAGACTGATCGGGTCTTCTCGGGAAAAGGAATATCCTTCGTTGACCGTGAGAGCTTGTGATGGGCTAAGTTGGGAAACCCCTGCAAGGTATAAACTTTCGAAAGCTGTGCATGCGGTTATGTGGCAGATGGAAATTTGTTAATGTCCGGTTGTAGAGAACTTGACACTTAACTTAATTAAAATGAATCAACCGCGTGTGTAACCGTGATGGTCTCTTCCCGGCGGAGTCCGGGAAGTGAACACGGGTCTTGTGTTATGTTTGTGCGTAACTAGTTTCAAGATCACTTCTTGATCATTTCTAGCTTCTCGATCATTGTGTTGCTTCTCTTCTCGTTCTTATTTGCGTATGTTAGCCACCATATATGCTTAGTGCTTGTTGCATCTCCACCTCACTACCATATCCTACCCATAAGCTTGAATAGTCTTGATCTCGCGGGTGTGAGATTGCTGAGTCCTCGTGACTCACAGATACTTACAAACAGTTGTAGGTGCCAATGATACCAGTGCAGGTGACGCAACCCAGCTCAAGTGGGAGCTCGATGAAGATCTTGATCGTTGTTTTTTGTGTCTTTTTCGGTTGATCAGTAGTGGAGCCCAGTTGGGACGATCGGGGATCTAGCATTTGGGGTTGTCTTCTTTTACTTTGGTTCTGTAGTCGGACCTTGATTGTACTCTGGATGATGTATGTTTAACATGTTATTTGTGTGAAGTGGCGATTGTAAGCCAACTCATTATCCCTTTCTTATTCAGTGCATGGGGTTGTGTGAAGATTACCCCTCTTGCGACAAACCTACCATGTGGATATGCCTCTAAGTCGTGCCCTGACACGTGGGAGATATAGCCGCATTGTGGGTGTTACATTTTTATATATCTTCAACGGTATGTTGCAATTGGTTTTTATTCTACATTTCAACAGAAATTGCCCACTGTAGATGTTCCTGGATCGATTTCCCCGCATGGTCGAATTACACTTGTGCCAGCTAATAACGCCAAAGTGATTGCAAGGTACTGCATTTCCCGCAGAAATGGAACCATTCAAATTAACGAGTTCTCGCTTGTCGTGGCAATGCATCCATATTGGAAAATTGGAGACACTGTTCTACTCATGCTATACCAAGGCACAGGGGGGTTCTTCCTTTTCATTGACAAGATGTCGAGTCGCCATGATCAAGTTGCTTCCAGCGGATAGTTGTGGTTGTTGGCCCTCAACCTCTTAAAATGTGCTAGCTATTACTATGTTAAGTATGTAGATGTGGACCATATGGTTGTTGGACCTCAGCCTCTTAAAATGTGATAGTTGTTACTATGTTAAGTATGTAGATATGGACCATATGGTTGTCAAAACTGTGTTACAAAGACCCTCCTTTTGTCGAATAGTGTAACCACTATATATATGTTACTCAAATGTTGTTAGCCAAGTTCTCAAATGTTCATGGAAAGTATTAGTATCGTACACAGTTCATTGAGTTTAAGCGTGTGCTCAGTAGAGCGGTAGAGTAGAGGACGTCCGTTTTTGGAAATGGCGATCAACACCGATGTCAAAGCATTTGCATATTAATTGTCCATATTGCAAATTCACACACGTGTTAACATAAGGAAACGTATGTGTAACTTACTAATCATTGCACACGAGTACTCGTAGACGCATCGTGTGCGATACTCCTAGCCACCACAAGCAACTAGTTTGCAATTTTCAAAGTTTTTTGTACACACAGAATCACACACGAATTAACTATAGTAACCACCTGTGTTGTAATTTCTCATCGCAAACTGTTCATCCAAGTGGGCTGTTTGCCGCGTATCACACACATCTTGTTTACACGACTCATTTGTGTTCTTTTAGCTAATCGCAAATAGTTCATCTATGAGAACTGTATGCCGCATATCACACACATCTTGTTAAGTTGAACTGTTTCTGTTGTATCACCTAATCAAAAACAGTTTATCCCAGTGAACTGTATGCCATATATCACACACACCTTGATCTGGCTAACCGTTTCTATTGCACTCCCTAATAGCAAACAGTTCATCTGAGCGAACTGTATGTCGTATATCGCACACACCTTGATATGGCTGCCCGTTTCTGTTGTTCTGTCTCATCGCAAACAGTTCGTATGGATCAACCGTGTGCCCTGCAATGCACACACAACTAAAGTCTAAACTGTGTTTGATGTCTCTGCCATCACAAATGTTTTGCATCTTTTTTGACGGGTTTTTTACGTCACTGTTTGCGATTAATGCATCACACAGAGTTTCGTGAAAGGGTCTCTAATCGTAGTGTCACGTTAGCAGCATCCTGCAGTAGTGAGGTAGTAGCGACTGCCACAGGAAGGCGAGCATGAGCACACTCCCCAATGAAGAGGAACTGAAGATAACAGCCCTACAACAAAATCGAAAGCTTGAAGAACCTAGGAATGGGAAACAACATACTTACTTCAAGATTACCTTGCCTGGTGTCATGACATGGAGCCTCCATTAGAGCCTTCGGCGCGATGCACCGGATGTGTTTCCCGTCTCTATTTGAGTTGCCCTCTCGCAGGATACATCGAGCCTGGGGTTAACCTCACACCTGCACCGAAAACATGTGATGCTCAGACACCATCAAGAAGGTCTACATCTGAAGCATGTAACAATAATAAGTTGTTGTGTGTGCTAGAAATTACTATTAGCCAGAGAAAGAAAATAGAGACTAGGGGACAACATATTCTACCTGACTATGACCACAGGGCAAGGCTAGATGTAGTCACGCAATAGACATAACACACTAACCAGACAAGTAGGATCTGAGAGTATAAGAGGGGCATGGTGAGCACACAACCAAGGCTAAATATGAGGGACACACTGTACCCTGAGGATTTCATTCAGGGCTGTAGTTACTGATTAAGTATTTCTTACATTTGGAACTCATGAACTATTTTTTACTGATTATTCAAAATAAGTGGTAGAAAGGATGGATTAACTTATAGTACGGAAGGGTATCAACCAAATGGTTCTCCAGGTAAATGAAACCTATGAATCTCTAACAAAGCAACGATGTTAAATGTTTCTTCTCTGAACTATTAACAAAGGTACATGCCCCAATGTTTAGGTATCCTATCCTTACTTTCTATCACTCATCATAGTTGTATAAAGATGTGACATGCAGTTAATCCCCCTTTAATTATCACCTTTAATTTGATGTTGTAGTCATGAATGAAAAATTGGAACACACAAATACAGCCCACAAGGGAAAGCACATCTTCCAATTAACAGAAACAACTGAATATTGAACCTGCAGATTTGTGAAGCTATGCAACATCAACCAGTGGAACATGAACACAACCTCAAAGGTCCCATACAGATCTGTGAAGCTGAACACAATGTTGAATTAGTACATTTGAAAGCTATCTGTTTATCAGTAAGGTACCAACAAAACAAGAAAGACAAAAAAACAATCTCTTCTTTGGATTTGGAAGCATGTAGGACAAGATCCACTAGCATACCGCTTTGCCGCTGGCAGAGCCTCTAGCGCCTTCTTCACCACAACTGCCGGTGGGGAGAAGGAAGACAAGGCCACAAACAAGAAGGAGGATAGCAGCAGCAAGGCATCATGGAGCAGAAGGATACCATCGTCATGGAAGAGGACCTTCTGGAAGCACCAACACGTTGAGGAGGCGCCATAGATCATGGATGCCGACGAGGTGGACCTCGCCAGGAGTGTAGAGGTAAGACATGCTGCTGGAGGTGTGATAGAGATCAATGGTAGTGGAGCAGGAAGAGAAGGGGACGCGAGCGCGGGGTGTGGCGGCTAGGGTTTTCACCGTGTGGGGGAAATGTTAACCTGGCTATGATTGTGCCTATATAGGCTGGCTGGAAAAGACAGGAATACCCCTCTGGCTAGACGAAATTACAGGCGGTGGCACCGCTTCGATCGTGGCCGCCCAGGAGAGTGATCTGACGGCCACCATTGCAAACGACATGGGAAGCCCCTTATTCCGGCATGAATCAAGAATTGAGATGTGCATATTGCCATTACTATTTATTAGACTCTCAAAAAGATATATGAAGCATGAGAGTGCGACTATTTCTTTAAAATATAACCACTAATGTGGTCCAAAAAATATAAGTGAAGCACTAGAGCAACTACCTAGCTCAAAAGATATAAGTGAAGGACAAAGAGTATTCTAACAAATCATGAATAAATGTGTGTCACTCTCAAAAGGTGTCTGTAGCAAACAATGATTGTGGCAAACTTAAATGAAAAAGAAGCAAAGAGTACTATAATACAAGACACTCCAAGCAAAACTCATATCATGTAACTAATAAAAATATAGCTCCAAGTAATATACCGATGGATTTAGACGAAAGAGGGGATGCCATCCAGGGCATCCCCAAGCTTAGATGCTTTGTTATCCTTGAATATTACCTTGGGATGCCTTGGGAATCCCCAAGCTTAGTGTCTTGCCACACCTTATGCCTTCATCCATCGTGATATCACCAAAAATTTGAAAACTTCAGCACACAAAACTCAACAGAGACCTTGTGAGATCCGTTAGTACAACGAGCAAATCATAAACTTTAGGTACTGTTATAAACGCATTCATATTTTATTATTTCATAATACATATTGTATTATAACTTATCCATGACTCATACCCCTGATATAATCATAGCATCATTAAAATAATCAAACTATGCAATGAAAATATAATCTGTCAAAAACAGAATAGTTTGTAATGATGTGAAGAAATGCATTACTTTGTAAGTTCAAAAATCTGAAAAATTAGGACAACGTGGGACATTTGTATATATTGTGTTAAAAATTCAGAATTGTATCACGTTCTAGTGAATTTTAAGAATTCCAGTACCGGGCTCAAAAGTTTCTGTTTTTTCACAAAATCAAGTCAACTATCAATCAAATCATCCCAAAGGCTTTACTTGGCACAAACTCTAATTAAAACATAAAACACAATCATAACAGTAGCACACTTCTGTGGGTACATAGTTTCTATTAGCAAGAATAAGCACATCATTTATTTTACCCAATGGTTTCTTAATAGTTGAATCCGCTAAGTGCAAATTAGGGGAACATTCATCCATATCAACAAGGCCTAGCACATTACATAAGGATTTTGGTATAGTGGAAGCGCTAACACTCAAATCACATAAAGCATTACATTCATAATCTTTAATATTTACTTTAGTAGCAGGTTACCATTCATCATGCAATTTTCTAGGTATTGAAACCTCCAACCCTAGCTTTTCTTCATGAGCTTTCACCATAGCTTCTACGATATGTTTAGTGAAAGCTTTATTTTGTTCGTAAGAATTGGGTGATTTTAACATGGATTACAACAAGGAAATACACTCAATTGAAGAACAACTATAATAATTAAAGTCCTTATAATCCAAAGTAGTGGGCACATCAATAGTTAAAGTCTTGACTTCTCCAAACCCACTTTATTATTTTAATCATTAAGATCATCACTCTTCGAACAATTGGAATGCCTTCTAGCTAAAGTTGACTCATCTCCAATCCCTTTCTCATCAAGTTTTATATGACTAAGCAAAGATTCAATGTGTGAGACACCAATCATTTTAATATCTTCATCACAATTGCGGTAAAAATCGGGTGGAATAACCTTTTCTAGGAATTCTCACTTAGCTCTCAACCTAGCAGTTCTTTCTTTACTTTCATTAATGGAGACATAGATAGCTTAATGGACTCATTAATATCATGCTTATGTGGAATTTTTTAGATTTAAGAGTTTCCACATCCTGAGCAATTCTATCCATGTTCCTAGCCATATATCATCAACTTTATTCAATTTTTCCTCCACCATAGTATTAAAAATCTTTTAAGAATTAATGAATTCTTTAATATTTCTCCCAAAATCAGTAGGTACTCTATTATTATTATTTTAAGAATTTCCATAATTATTAGAGGAATTTCTAAGATATGGTCTAGAATTAAAATTACCTCTATAAGCATTGTTATTGAAATTATTTCTAGAGACAGAATTCACATCAACGACATCATTATTTTTCTCAATCAAAGTAGATAATGGCACATCATTAGGTCAACATGAGATTTTTTATTAGCAACCAATTTCATAAGAGCATCCGTTTTATCACTCAAGGTAGAAATTTCTTTGACATAATTTACCTTCTTACCAGTTGGAGCTCTTTCGGTATGCCATTGAGAGTAATTTACCATTATATTATCAAGGTGTTTTATAGCTTCTCCCAATGTGATTTCCATAAAAGTACCACCTGCATCAGAGTCAAGAAGTTTTCTAGAAATAAAGTTTAGTGTCACATCCCTAGCTTCTGGCATTGCACTAGTACTAGCCTTTGGTGATGCATCATGTTTACTTTTACAGAAAGTTGAAATGGGGATTGTCCAAACCCTAGCATTTTAAGAATTCACCAGGTTCACCTAAAATATTTTCAGTCAACCCAAGTGGCTTTCAAAAATGTTCATCATCTTTGGAAAAATGCTGGAAACAGTAACCAGAGATGATGCACATTTTTCCATGTCATTTTGGATCTTTGAACTAATATATATTGTATTTGAGTTGGAGCAAATATATGTTATATATAAATTTAATGCTTCAATAATTCTGATATTTTGTGAGGGGCTCTAGAATATTACTATCAGTCCCTGCAAAAATTATTGGAAGAAACAAAAATGATTTAGTGTTTGAACTAAATCAAAACAGATTGAAACAAATAGAAAACAATGATTAAAAAATAAAACAGAGCAAAAATAAAAAGGGAGAGGCCACCTGGGCCACTTACCTGGCCTTACCCGCACAGCCACCAGAGCCGGCCCAGTTCCCCCAGCCGGCCCAGCCCACCTGGCCCCTTCTCCTGTCTTCTTCCCGTGCCAGCGCACGAAGCAGCTGCGTGCTGGACGCACGCGCGCCGACGCCGGCCACCTCCTGCTTCGCCGTGGCAGCCTCCCCGACCCCTCGCGACGCCACGGAGACGGCCTCGACCCCCCTCGACCGCCTCTCTCCCCCTGGACCCCATTCCCTCCTCTGTTTCCCTCTCGCGCACACCACCGAGCGGAGCTCGCCGCCATCGTCGCCGTAGCCATGACCACAGCCACCCCCTCTCCTCTCCGACGCGCTTCCGAGCTCCGCCACGACGTCGTCGTCCTCTCCACCAAGCCACGAGGCCCCGGACGCCCTGCATCGCCGCCCACGTCGCCGTTCCCCTCCTCGGCCACCGGAGGTCGTCGCCGTCGATTCGCTGCACTCCGGCCGCCCCCGAGCCCACTGACCCTCCCTACAGCTCCGCGGTGAGCCTCCGTGCAGAACCCCTCTCTCTCCCCTCGCGTTTGCGAGCTCTAGGCCATAGCTCCGCCGCGGCCGAACTCCGGCCGCCGCTGACCTCGTCACCGCCGTCACTACAGCCGCTTGAGCTCGTCTCGGAGCGTGTCACCGCACTCAGGAAGCCACCAGGAGTCTAACGCCTATCCTATCTCGCCCTCCCGTGCACCATAGCGCCAGCCCCGCACTCACCAAACTCCGGCGCCGCCGCGAGCTCCGTTCCGACGAGCTCCGTCGACCCCACGACCTCCCACTCGGTCCTCTGGATGCGCGGGAGCAAGGGCCATCCCCTGGTGCCCTCAGCGCGCCAAACTGATGCCTCTAGCGCAAGTCCGGCGTGCCCCGCCGTGTTCTGTGGTCACCGGCGACTCATCGCCGGCGTATCTGACGTGGCGTCGTCATTAGCGCTAATAACCCCACTAACTAACCCCCCAGAGCCACTGACAGCCGGGCCCCACCGCCTAACTAACCGGCTAACTAAAATAGATTAGGTTTAATCTAATTGCAGTGGCCCCACGCGTCAGCTTTGACCACGCTGACGTGGCCTTTGACCCGGCCCCACCTGCCATTGACACTAAACAGCCTGGGTCACTGACCAGTGGACCCCACTGGTCAGGTTTGACCTGGAGGCGCCCTGTTGACCTGCTGACGTCAAGGTGATGACATGCTGACGCCATAATTCATTTTCTGGAATTATTTTAATTCTAAATAATCAGAAAATTCCAGAAAATAGCTAAAACTTCAATAAATCATAGAAAATTAACCGTAACTCCAAATGAAATAAATTATATATGAAAAATTATCAGAAAAATTCAAGGAATCCATCTGTACCATTTTCATGCATGTTAGAACAACTTATAGCTGCTGTTTAGCACAAATCAATTAAAGGGTATTTAAATAATCACATATGGAGTTTGAATTTGAATCTTGTATTCAAACCAACTTCATTTAACTTGTTGCTAGATGCATTAGCCCAAAACACATTCATTTTGCTATGTCATGATCATGCATCATCTTGTGCATTGCATTGATTGTGTTTCCTTCTGTGTTGCCGGTATTTGTCCCCTCTCGATAGACGTGATACCGAGGATGTGATCGTTGACACTGATGAAGACTCAATGTTATCTTCAGAAGTGCCAGGCAAGCAAAACCCCCTTGTTCATTCCGATACAATCCTACTCTCTCGCTCCTGCTCTCTTTTACTGCATTAGGACAACACCGATTCATCTGTTACTTGCTGCGGTAGCTGAACCCCTTTATCCTCTGCATGACCTGTCATTCCACAGTAAATAGATGAAACCCACTAGCATGAGTAGGAGTTGTTTGAGCCCTGTTGTGCCTACTCATTCATGCTTGTTTGTCATGCCTGCTACTGCTTAGAGTTGAGTCAGGTCTGATTCATCGGGGATGAATCAGAGGCGTGTGAACATGTCCTACTGTGTGAGAGCTAAGTGTGTGAACACGATTTGGTAAAGGTAGCGGTGAGAGGCCATGTAGGAGTACATGGTGGGTTGTCTCATTGCAGCCGTCCTCAGGAACTGAGTTCTGTGTTTGTGATCCATGATTCAGCTACTACCACACATTGGGCCCGAAACCAATGGACCCTCTCGGCTTCTTAATCACCCTTGTCCTCTGTCCAGGAGTTGCAAGTAGTTTCTGGTGTTTGTAGTATGCTGGAGGTCGTGGACAGCGCTGACCGTAGGGGTGGGCTGTGATGCGGTAGGCACGTGGCCGGGTAAACCGGGCACCCGTTTGGTGTCACAGAACCCTGTACACATCGTTTGGGGCTGTGAGCGAAACTCCGGCCGGATCTCCTCATGGATGGAACCCGAATAGGCGATAAACCTGGACTAGAGACTTGAGTGTTTAGGCAGGCCGTGGCCGACACCCACGTTGGGCTTCCGCTTGAAGGTTGCCGAGTACATGTCGTGTAAACGGCGGTAAGTGGTGAGAGCGTGTGTGAAGAAGTACACCCCTGCAGGGTTAACCTAATCTATTCGAATAGCCGTGTCCACGGAAAAGGACTCTGGGTTGCTTATATCAGTTCATAGACAAGTGAAAGTGGATACTCTAAAATACGCAAGATAAGCGTGAGTGCTATGGATGGCGTTCTCGTAGGGGGATGGGAGCGGATCCATAGTGGTGTATTGATATGGTGAATATGTGGACTCGTGTGCGCCACCTCAAAAAAAGTTACTCGCAGTCGTAGTTCAGGTTAGCCACCGGGTCAAAGCTGGCTTGCTGCAGTTAAACCCCACCATCCCTTTGTTGATAATGATGCATATGTAGATAGTTCTGATGTAAGTCTTGCTGGGTACATTTGTACTCACGTTTGCCTATTTTATGTTTTTGCAGAGAGACTTCGGTCTCGCTAGTAGTTTCACGTGGACTTCGACGTTTAGCTTGATACCTCAGCTACGATCTTGTGCCCTCGGCAGGATCTGATAGATAGTCAGGCTTCTCAGCCTTTTTCATTTATAGTTGTCTGTACTCAGACATGATAGCTTCCGCTTGTGCTTTGACTTGTATGCTCTGAGTGTTGGGTCATGAGACCCATGTTTGTAATATCTCGCTCCTCGGAGCCTATTGAATAAACTACTTGAGTCGTAGAGTCATTTTGTGATGCCATGTTGTATTGCACATATCGAGCATATTGTGTGTATGTTATTGAAATGCTTGATATGTGTGGGATCTGACCATCTAGTTGTTTATCTTTAGTAGCCTCTCTTACCGGGAAATGTCTCCTAGTGTTTCACTGAGCCATGGTAGCTTGCTACTGCTCCGGAACACTTAGGCTGGCCGGCATGTGTCCTTCTTCGTTCCTGTGTCTGTCCCTTCGGGGAAATGTCACGCTTTGAGTACCGGAGTCCTGTTAGCCCGCTACAGCCCGGTTCACCGGAGTCCTGCTAGCCCAGTGCTACAGCCCGGACCCACTTGCTGATGACCGACACGTTCGAAGCTGGGTCATGGATGCCTGTCCCTGTAAGTCTGTGCCACTTTGGGTTTACGACTAGTCATGTCAGCCCGGGCTCTTTATCATATGGATGCTAGCGACACTATCATATACGTGAGCCAAAAGGCGCAAACGGTCCCGGGCAAAGGTAAGGCGACACCCGTGGGAATACCGTGCGTGAGGCCGCAAAGTGATATGAGGTGTTACATGCTAGACCTATGTGGCATCGAGTCGGGGTCCTGACATTTAGTCCCACATATAAATAGTGTCTAATCATCCATAAACTTAAACCATGAGTGGGACAACTTCTTTTCATTAATTTCATTATCTCCCAAGATTTTGCAATATGTTCATGTTCAAGTTGCTTAAAGTTCATAATTTTATTTCTAAGAGATATAATTTTATCGGGGGAAAACACTTGGCAATAAAAGCATCCTTACATTTATCCCAAGAATCAATACTATTTCGAGGCAAGGATGAAAACCGAGTTTTAGCATGATCTCGTAGTGCCGACGGAAATAACTTAAATTTAACAATATCACTATCCACATGTTTTTTCTTTTGCATATCACATAATTTAATGAAAGTGTTAAGATGGGATGCAACATCTTCATTTGGACTACCGGAAAATTGTTCTTGCATAACAATATTTAGCAAAACAACATTAATATCACCTGACTTTGCACTAGTGGCAGGACGATCAATTGGATTACTGATAAAATAATTATTATTAGTATTTGAAAAATCACACAACTTAGTATTTTTCTTGAGACATAGCGACAAAGCAAGCGAACGAGCAAACAAAAATATTTTTGTGTTTTTCTAGAAAAAGAATTAGGAGATGAAAAGGAGAGGCAAAGGCAAATAAAAAGGAAAAATAAAATAAGAGCAAGTAAATGATAGCTTGTGTGAAGGTACTTGATAGGTTTTGATGATGTATCCCCAGCAACGACACCCAAAATTCTTCCTGCTACTTGTGAGCTGCCTTGGGATTTCCTCAAAGAGGAGAGATGCAGTACACTAGAGATAAGTATTTCCCTCAGTCAAGAACCAAGGTTATCAATACACTAGGAGAATCACACCAAGCCTCATGAAGAGCACCTACACACACAAAAGCAAATACTTGCACCCAACGCAAGCAAGAGGGTTGTCAATCCCCTTGGTGGTTACTTGCAAGGATTAAATCTTGTAGTGGTAGGTAGATAAATTACAAAGATAAAATAAATAGAAAGTTGTAGCAAGGTATTTTTGCGTTTCTATATATGGTAGAAGTAGACCTTGGGCCCATAGTTTTCACTAGAGGCATCTCTCTCAAACACATATCTATAGGGATCCGACCCAAAAACAATCAAGTCTCTATGTATCTGTACCATCCCTTGATCATGCTGGCACACACAGTACATTGATGAAAATATCAAAGTCCAATCACACCTGATTTATTATATCAAATGTCATATCGAGTCTTTGTTTCATCACAATAAATTCGGTCGAAGGCCAACTCATGAGATAAACTACTGCAGAAGACGTAGAAGGTAGTGAGTCCATCTGAGGGCAATTACTGAGCATAGATTGTAGCCTCACTCCTGGTCAGAATAAACCTCTGCAACATGAGATGTCGCAGGCATGTAGGTCAACATTTTTGAATATGCCGGCAAGTCACAGAGAGGAAAAAAATAATAAAATGCTATTTATATATGCAATTTTTGGATGTGGGGCTCTAAGTTTATGTTTTTGCAAAAAGCAAAAATTTCCCTTGAACAAAAGGACTTGCTTGTAAATTAATTACTACAAAGTATTTGTTGTTATTGAGATGGTTCTGCCAACCAATGTCTCATACCCAAGTCATTATTAACCCAACAATTACTTAATTATTTTGGTGTTGAGACTCTAGATAAATCCAATTCCAAAGGCTCAGATGTCCATAACCGGGGACACGACTAATCGATTATTTTTCCACTCTGCAGGTCTTGTGCACTTTACCTGGAAGAATTTTTCCCTCCTTTTATGTCCTCGCATTGCATGATGTTTGAAGATGGGATGAATGAAACATGGTATTCCGTAGACCTCCTCTGGGGCACTGCCGGTGCCCATCCATTTCCTACAATTCTTCTACATCTGGTGGCACCCTCCGTCCAGACTCACACCTAGGGTCGACCAAGCCAGAGCCCATAGTGACTTGCGGCTACACAGCTAAGCTTCTTATCAAGGTATATACATCCGTCTCTTCGCTACTGGGTGAAGCTTTCTGCAAGATGTCATGGCGCTTCTCCATGCATCGATGGGTCAACCAACCCCGGGTGCCCTTCCATCCGTCCTCCACCTAGTAGTGCATTGAAGTCCTTCTTGAAATCAGTCTTGGGGTTGTAGTCATAAACTTAACTCTCACAAATCTCATGTAATTAACTCAACCAACCCCGTCTACTAAGCATAGAAAAATAACTACAAAATTCCCGGACATTGGTAACAAGGGGATTTGGGTTCAACCTACCACATGATACTACTCAAGAACATAAATTAGATTCACCTACTTGCATGCATGGTGGGGAGGATAACTACTAATGCAACAAAAATAATAGGTAACAAAATACATAATCAAATGACTTCCCTTGGTGACGATCTTCAAACTCTAAAGATTCGTAGTAACAAGCCTCACACTCCGAATACTCTGTCGAAACAAACAAGACATACATAAACATATCATCATACAATAATAATGCTATAACAACAAGTAAAACTAGCAAATAAAGATTGAATGTAACACAGAAAGAAAACCAAAAACAAAACCAAAGAAAACTCTAAAACTCAATGCAAAGTCTTACTACAAGTAAAACAACCTACAAATAAAATTTTACTACTAATAAATTTTAACAGGACAAACATATTTTTTTAGTAAATAAGAGAAAGAAAACTCATAGAAAATTTTATGCAAAAAGAATCACATTAAAATCATTTATAAAACTCGCATTATGCTCAGAATAAGTTTTCTTGTAAGATAAAAGAAAAAAATTAAAAAATATTTTTTTACTACAAATAAAATTGCTACTAATAACTTAATAGAAACAAAAAGGAATATGTCTAAAAGAACAATAGAAAACAATTTAAAGCAATCAAAATTACATGAAATAACATAAAACCCATAAACCACTAAAACAATACTATTTTCATTAAAACCTAATTTAAAGTAATTCTAAAATTCACCAATTAAATCCTACTGTTAAACAAAGTCACAAGGAACCAGTAGCAAAAAGAATCACTCAAAAATAATACTCCTAGCTCAAAATATATCCAATCTAGTGTTTTGAAAAAATTCATGCAAATTCAAATTCATAATTTTCAAATATAGGAAAACTTGGTATCTACAGAAACTTAATAAAATTTCTAACCCAATGCAAAAAGAATCACCTAAAACATTAGAAATCCTATGAGATATTATTTTTCTAAAACTATAACTATTCTATGTTTTAAATACAGAAACTAAAATAAAAAACACTATAGATCGGGCGACGCTACGTGGCGGGCTATGAGTGGATAGGAGGGATGTCCGGCTGAAGTTATCTGGCGGTTGACCAGTATCTAACGGAATCACGCGCATGTGCTTAAATAAAAGAAAACCAGTTGGCTCGGTTCGATCTAACCGAACATAAACCGTAAATAAAACTGATCTATTAAAAAACCCTAACTCTTCACTGCGATCTAATCTACGGTGTTGAGCAGTGATCTAACGGGGGAAAAGGGCCGGCGGCTTACAGTTGTCGGACGATGGCGAGGGCGGCGCGGGTCCGGTGGTGGCGCCGGGTCCGGCGGTCGTCAGCAGTGTGGTGGCTTCAGTCGAATGTGGCGGAGCGAGGCGAACTTGGGGGTGTAGTCGATGGAGATGAGGTACGTAGGACGGCGGCTGGGCAAAGCAATGGAGCTTCGGGTTCTCTACAGCTCCGGTGGCAGTCATTACGAGCTTAGGGAGGCTGCGGTAGATGGATAGGGGCACCAAACCATGTCAAAATGAAGTGTAGCTCCGAGATAAGCCAACTGGTAGAAGAAAGGGGCTCGAGATGACCTACCGGCGACGAAAACAACGGTGAACGGCTTCAGCTCCGACGAGATCGGTTTGGCGTGGGCGTGGGCTACGGGTGGTGTTGGGCGTAGGGTTTAAAGGGGATCGAGAGAGGTCGGGGCTATGTTTATACATGACATGCTTCTTGGGCGAGTGGCAAACCAGGGGGAATATCCCCGAAGAATCGGACATGGCGGCGCTCTGTGCGTGAGCCGGATTCTGTGACGTGTGGGGTAAGAAGATGAGAGTGGGCCCCATCACTCTGTGGGCGCAAGGGAGGGGGCGCGATCGGGGCAGAGGTGACTCAGGCGAGGCCAGGCCATCTGGACCTGGTGCGGCAGTTGGGCTGCGGGTGAGGGAAGAGAGAGAAATGGTCGTCGTTTTTTTCTTTGAAAACATTTTTCAAATTTTGAATTAAACAAAGAGAGAAAAAACTACTATAAAATAACATCAATATATATACTTATTATATACCAAAATGACGAGACAATTAAATCCTAAAAGGTGAACAATTTTTCAGAGGCAAAATAAAAACTTTATAAAAATCATTTTTAAAAAAATTCCAAATAAACTCAAATTTGAACTTCATTTCTTTTTGGCATTATTTTCTTCTGACTTTTGGGGCATCATGTTACCTCCTCTCATACTTCTTGATCAAAAAATTTGTCAGGAATTTTTGAATTGAAATTCAAATGCCAATTTGAATTGAAGTCAAAGTTCAAAATGAAACCCAAATGTCTATGAAAATTCAAATGTCACTGAATGCATAGATGCTTAGCTATAATTGTAAAACATTCCAAATTTAAAATTTGGGATGTTACAATATCACACATTGGGTAGACAAATTAATGTTGGGCAATTAATAGAAAAGCGCATAGTTATGACAATATTAAAGACAACGATCATGTATATAAGCATCCCGTCGTAGACAAGTAGACCGAGTCCTGCCCGCATCTACTACTATTACTCCACCCATCGAATGGTATCCAGCATGCATGTAGAGTATCAAGTATAAAACAGAGTAACGCCTTAAGCAAGATGACTTGATGTAGACAAAGTAACACTAGTGGGAAAAGTGCTAGCCACAACTTCCGTTGGTGGCGCGCCATTTTTAACGAACGCCAGCACTATTTTTTTAAAATAGTAGTGGCATCGAGCAATTTTGTACAACATAGATATTCTATTATTGCTGGTGTAGGAGTAATAGAGAACGCCACATGTAAGTGGGTCCCAGCGTCCTGCCATGTCTTAACTTAGAGCCAGCGTAGCAAAAGTTCCCTACCCCAACACTAACCAGAATAGCTATGGCGTCGCCGAGTAAGTTATGCCAACAGTACATTCTGCGGGCCCATCAATTTTTAAGCCAACATAACACCGGCGTGGGCTTTGCCTGAACGCCAGGGATACAAAGGATTCTAATGGTATTCGCTAGTTTTTCCATGCCAGTAATTACGTCGCAACACTATTCACATTTGACCCATAACATCCATTTAGATATTTCCTCCTTCTTGCTCCCTCTTTCCTCTTCCTCTCTCTTTCCTCTTCCTCCTCTCTCTCTCTCTTCTCTTCTTCTTGAGAAAAAGACCAAATTCTTTCTTTTGTTTTGTTAAGTAGGTAGTTAGCTAGGTCTAGCTAGCTTGTTGCTAGCCTTCACACACTCTCACCCGCTAAGCTAGTTCTCTTCTCCACCCACTCAAACACACACACACACATACACACACTTGCATTAAAAATTTCCATTAATGGCGCCTCCAACTTAGGTATGGTCGGCCGCCCCCTCTCCCGCACCTTTGATGAGGTCTAAAAGACCGAACTTCTCGTTAATTTATGTGCACATACACGATGCATTTGCCTATGGATGGATATGTGATGGATGTGTGTGTGTCATTATTTGCTAGCTATCGAAATTGCACAATGCTCATGAACTATTATTGTGTCGTGCAATATCGATGTTTCATTTTGTACGGATGTCTAGAGCTAGAGTTGCCAATGTTTTGGCGAAACATTGATTCATTTCCATTTCGTCAAATTTGTAGCGCTCATATGTCCCTTTTTTATCAAAGGTCATGTCGAATTTTTTTATGTCGTCATTGGTAATACATTAGTACATCGAGGTGATATACAAACAGTTTTTAACCCCTTTCCGCTATGGCATTTTGAGCCGTCACCAAGTGAGTGTGGGCGATAGGGGGGTTGTCGGTGTCAAAACCGACCGATCTCGGGTAGGGGGTCCGGAACTGTGCGTCTGAGGATCAAAGGAAACTGGAGACAAGGGTGACACGATGTTTACCCAGGTTCGCGCCCTCTTAATGGAGGTAGAACCCTACATCTTGCTTGATTGTATGAGTATAGGGGTTACAAGAGTCGATCTACCTCGAGATAGTAATGGCTAAAGCCTAGATGTCTAGCCTGTATGATTATGATAGCCTCTATGGACTAAACCCTATGGTTTATATAGACACCAGAGGGGCCTAGGTTTGTACAGAGTCGGTTTACAAAGAAAGGAAACCACACATCCGAACACTAAGCTTGGCATCCACGCAAAGGAGAGTCCCATCCGTACACAGGGGAAGGCCTTCTTTCTTGTATCTTCACGACCCATCAGTCCGGCCCATGTCACATAGCCCGGACGCCCGGGGACCCCATAATCCAGGACTCCCTCAGTAGCCCCTGAACCAGGCTTCAATGATGATGTGTCTGGCGTGCAGATTGTTTTCGACATTGAAAGGCGGGTTCCTCCTTTGAATACACCAAAGCAGTCTTCCGAACAAGAGAACTGAATCTGGCTCTATATAATAGTTACAACCCCCAACCACAGGGGCAAAATACTTTAAACAAAATAATTCACGTCCACTGACAGCTTTTTTGGCGAGACGTATGTCTATCCTTATTATTATTTTGAACCATTTTTTGGTCTCCCGCTTCGTGTTCCGAGGCGCGGCCTCCATTGACATGTCTTGTCGAAGAAGAGATCGTGTCCCCTTATTGCGGGATTCTCATCAATACGGGTTTGGGTAATCCAACTGCGCCGTTCGCATGACCCCTTGGGAATAGGCGAGTTTTAAGTCTTGTGGGGGGGTGCCTGATATTCACTACCCTTATAAGAGGAAAAGGACCCATCTTTTTACCCCACGCCTTCTTCTTCCTCAGCCCTTCCATCCTCGAGCTCTAGCGCCCAAGTTTCGATCTTTTCTATCGCCACCAAACACTCCAGTCATGTCCAGATCCGGCTCGCAAGGCAAGTGGATGGCTTCCTCCGTCACAGAGAGGAACGTCAAGGAACTCCGGGAAGTAGGCTACTTGGCTGCGAACATCTCACATCGGCTCCCTGCCAAAAAGTAGATCATCCCTACTCCGGAGCCCAGTGAGAGGGTAGTGTACATCCCCCAGTTTCTCCGCGGACTAGGGTTTCCCCTCCAGCCTTTCATCCGCGGCCTCATGTTCTATTATGGGCTAGATTTCCATGATCTAGCCCCAAATTCCTTTCTCCACATTTCGGCGTTCATCGGCGAGGCGCTCCTCCGCATCCCCCCCCCACTTAGGCCTATGGCTTAAGGTCTCAACGTGATGCCGAAGGTGGTTGACGGGCAGCACACGGACTGCGGAGGCACCATCGTGAGCAAGCTCCCCAACGTCACCTAGCCAAAAGGGGCCTTCATGGAGACTGTCAAGATATGGCAACAGGAGTGGTTCTACATCACTGAACCCCGCGGCGCCAACTGGGTGGCCGCTCCTGAGTTTAGATCCGGACCCCCAATGTGGCACACATCATGGATTAACAAAGGCCTGGATTGGGCATCGTCCGATGAGGTGATGACGCTGCAGAAGCGCATCAAAAATATGACGGAGAAGAACACCAGCCTTACTGTTCTGATCCAGGTGATGCTTTTTCACCGGATCCTCCCCTGCTAGCGCTGGCCTCTCCACATGTGGGAATTCAATCCGGCTGCCATCGGACCTTGCAGCGCTTCTTCGGCACGACACACGAAGAGATCTGGAAGCTGCTTTTCAAGGCCCAGAAGTCATGGCTGGAGACGACCGAAGACATCAGCCTTGACTGCGCTCATCCGGCCACTCCAATAAGTTTTCTGATTTCCGAACATAACTTTAACTTGTAAATCAAAGGTATGCTTAGTCTTCCATTCTCTCCTCAGGGATGGACAAAAAAGGCGGAGCGGATCAAGTGTCCGGCTCCGCTACCCGAAGACCCAACCATTCCCCTGCTAATGAGGATGCTGGTCCCGGTGCGGTACCAGGCGCCGGAGACGTACCAAGCGCTAGAGAAGAAAACAAGAAGAAGGGCAATGAGGCCAAAAGTTGCCTCCGCCATAAAGGTACTTCGGACGCTACGTCTGGAGATACCAAAGCTCCCTCCTCCCACGAGGGAGATGAATAGGAGGAAGAGAGCAATTCTCCCCTTAAGGGGGGAGAAGAAAATGGCAGCCTCCATGGACATAGAGGTGGAGGCATCCAAGAAGGGGAAGATTTCCCTTTCCGACGACTAGGACTCGGACGCCGAAGCCATCCCCAAGTGGCGCCCTAGGCTGAAGCCCCTGGCCGCATCGTAAGTGTCCAAGGATACCGCAGACATATCCAGTTTTTACGATTGTGATTTTAACACCTTTAAGCTTCATGCTCCAGTCTGGCTCGAGATCTCCCCCAACAATCATCGTCCTCGGGGAACCCTCTGGCGCTGGAGATGGTGGAGAGCGAGACACCTCCGCGAGCTTCTCCCCACATGTCGAGGATGAGACCGAGGTGTTATCCCAAAGGACCTCTCTGGGCCAAGGATAAGTGCGGAAGGCCGCAAAGACGGTGCCATAGGGTAATGCCTCGACCGCCGAGAACATGGGGGGTACAAACCCCATGCCGAATACCACTCCGGAGACCCATACGGCTCCGGAGTCGAGCAAGCGACCCCCTTTGAAGGAGGGAGGATTGCCGACTCCACCGGCGGCCTTCATGAATCCGAAGGCGCCGTACATTTTGATGGAAGCATTTCGACATGCTTCCGTCATGGAGGAGCACCGTACCCTGATGGGTATGGTGGTTGAGAAGGTTCAGTCCGCCAAAAGCGGACTAAACGAAGCCTTCACCAGCCTATTAACAAGCTCCGAGGTATGTGATGTATTCTTAGCTGCTTTGTATATGCAAAAAACATGCCTGTGTATAGATATTAGCCCCTGAGACTCTGTTCGGCTTTTGCAAAGAAGGGTCGTACAGAGGATCAAATAGTTATTCACAGGAGATAATATACGTGTCTATGATGATAAATAGGCTTCACTATTAGCGGCAATCGCCCAGGCCACCGAAGTGTCCGAACTAAAGAAAAAGTTTAAGCGGGCCGATGAAGAACTTGTCTGCACCAACAAGCGATTTGAGGAATCGCAAGGTATGGTTGGAAAAAATTATTGACACACTTAAAGGAATATGTTAATGCAGAGTCTAATCTCTTGTGTTGCTGATCATAGTTTCAGATAGGGCTACCGAGGTCGAGGACCTGAAGAGCGCCCTTGCCCAAGCCAAGGAGCAGGCGCGGGCGAGCCAAGCGGCCGCTAACAAAGCGGCTGCGGCTTTAGAGGCCAAGCAGGTCACCCGCCGCAAGTATGAGGAGCGGGTGAAAGAAGTGGAGAAGGAGCTCCAAGATGCTTTCAATAAGTGTGAGACCTTGGAGGAGAAAAATAAGGTCCAAGCGGACGATCTCACCAAGGCTCTTCAAGAGGCCAAGGAGGCGCGGACCGAGTCCCATGGGGCTTGCGAGGAGATCAAGCAAGCCAAACAGATAAAGGCTGGTAAGCCCTTTCTTTTACAGAGTATTTTTGGCGGTCAGAGATATGCCTTGCTTAATCGACTACGGAGTTCTCTAGATGCCTTTGTTAATCTCCCAAGGAGTGCGACCGACGTCATACAGTATTTCCAGGCGGAAAAAGGGAATGCGACGGAGAAGCTCTTCTGGTCCCAGTACCTGGCGCCGGAGCAGCCGGCGTTGCTAAACAACCAGATGATGCAGCTGGCGAAGCTGCATAGGATGTCTGGTTTGGCCATGAAGGACCTTATAGTCCGGCTATGGCCAGTCGGACCCATTCCTAGCAGCTACTTCAGCCTGGTCAAGCGGCTCGACGACGCCTTGCCCCGAGTTATGGTTGTGAAGCGCTCGGCCTTTGCCCGTGTCAAGATGCACTGGGTGAAGATGAAGGCCGTTGTAGTGGCTGTCAAGGGTCCGCCCGAAGGCAAGGACAACCGCAAGTTGGAGCGATACTTCGAGGACGTCCTGGAGGGTGCCCGTTTGATAGAGGGTCAATGCTCGAAGGATATTATGTTTGAATGAATGTATCCGGGCTACCCAGACTTTGTGTTATGAAACAAGTCATTTGTGATGTACTTGTGCTTTTATCTTAAATATTTTCCACCTGTGTGGCCGTATTTATATCTGAAAGTTTGCCAGCCGTCGGCTTCAGCCCCCACGTAGATACTATGGGGTGTTCGGAATAGCACTCGACCACTCTTGACCCAACGTCTTGGTCCGTAAAGGAGGTGATCATGCAGCGAACTAGGCAACCGGACTATGCGGCTTTATCACTCTCACTAAGCCATAGGAGTTTGACAATGGCATTGTAGGCTTAGACCCTGGTGTTTGTTTGATTATCCAAACTTGGGTGCTTTAGATTCCTGACCGGGTGGAGGCCAGTCCTTCGTATAATGCGGAAAAACCCGTGAAAGATTTAATGAGTCACCGAACCGCTGACCCACTCTCTCCATATCATGACAGTTAGTTTTCAGCTTTTTCTACTGAGGTATTTGACTGGACGAGCCAGAAATACAACCGCTATAGTTCTCCCTTTACTACCTTAGCCGAACTAGCGGAACTTAAGGTGGTAACCACAGGAGCCGGGCAACCCAACTATGGACCAAAGACATAGTTCGGAGCCGATGCATATAATGTGGTATTCAGGATGCCCAAGTGTACTATAAAAGTGTTCGTACTTTTTGTTTTTGAATATATGTGGCCGAATAAAGCCCCTGGCAATTAATGCCAATGTGTATATGTCAATCAGTCGTGAAGACAGAATACAGATTGTGGAGTAGGCCAATACCGAATAAGGTGGGACAAAACTATTTCCGCTATATTCTGATTGATACGTCAAACGTGCTCTTTACAGAGAATGCCATGATTATCAACGTTATTTTACATGCCAAGAATTTGAGAGCAAGGGAAAGCTATATACAGGTCCTAAAAAGGAAAAGGTGATCTTGAAGATCCTTTGTACACTCTGCCGCATGTCTGCGCTGCTTTTCGCCTTGGTGTATGATCCTTTGACAGGATCAATCGATAGACTTTACCTAAGGGGCCTGAAAAAGGGCCCTTGGTACCATCGAAAAGTGATGTGGGTCGCAGAGAACCTGAAAAAATGAAAATAAAAAGGGAAGAATATGAGGGTCTGGATAGGGTCGAGCCATATTTTGGACCCTGTTTCTAATGTGCCTCCGTCTTTGTCCATGGTATTTTTAGTGCGTAGTTATGTATGCGCGGTACGTATGCCGCAATCAGGTTTGGGTTTTGACGGAGGCCGAATTGCTAATTTAGCTCTGGACGAGCCAAACTGTCATTCTGCCGGGTAGACCGGACTCGTTTGACAGTGTCCGAGGGCTTGACTACAGATGTAGTATTCGGCTTGATAAGGCCACCATGTGCTTCAGCTACGTGGGCCGTGGTATACTCCTCAGTACGGAGGGAGCAATCCATGTTTCCATTGACTGTTATGATGCTGCATGGTCCAGGCATCTTGAGCTTTAGATAAGCATAGTGCGGGACCGCATTGAAATGGGCGAACACGGTTCGTCCGAGCAGTGCGTGATAGCCACTACGGAAAGGGACGATGTCGAAGATCAAGTCTTCGCTTCGGAAATTATCCGGTGATCCAAAGACTACCTCCAGCATTATGGACCCCATGCAGCAAGCTTCTACGCCGGGTATTACTAATTCAAAGGTAGTTTTAGTGGGCTTAACTCTTGACGGATCAATGCCCATTTTACAGACAGTGTCCTGATAAAGCAGGTTGAGACTGCTGCTGCCGTCCATGAGGACTCGTGTGAGGTGGAATCCGTCGATGATTGGGTCGAGGACTAATGCTGCCAAACCTCCGTGATGGATACTGGTCGGGTGGTCTCTGCGATCAAAGATGGCCGGACAGGCTGACCATGGGTTAAATTTTGGGGCGACTGGCTCTATGGCGTAGACGTCCCTTAGTGCGCGCTTGCGCTCCCGTTTGGGGATGTGAGTGACATAGATCATATTCACTATTTTCACCTTGGGGGGAATTTCTTTTGCCCCCATGTGTTTGATGGGCGAGGCTCATCATCATCCTCCCCTTATGTTCGGTGTTTAGCTTTCCGACCTGTTTAAAGACCCCATAATTTCTATTGGTATGATTGGCAGGCTTGTCAGGGGTGCCGTGGATCTAGCAGGGCCGATCTAGTATTCGGTCCAAACTAGATGGACCATCTTTGTTCCCTTTGAATGCCTTTTTCCGCTGGCCGGGTTTAGAGCCACTGAATCCTGTGTTGACCACCGTGCCTTCGGTATCTTCATTGTTGTTTCAACGCTTGTGTTTATTGCGTCGTGGCCTGTCGTTGCCATCTCTTGCTTTAGAGGTGCCGGGGTCGCGGGTGCTGTTGCTTCTATGAGCGAGCCATCTATCTTCTCGCACGCAAAAGCGGGTCATAAGTGTGGTGAGAGCTGCCATGGACTTCGGTTTTTCTTGGCCGAGGTGTCGGGCAAGCCACTCGTCCCAAACGCTATGTTTAAAGGCCACGAGGGCTTCGGCGTCTGGACAGTCTACAATTTGGTTCTTCTTAATTAAGAACTTGGTCCAGAGCTTCTGGGCTGACTCTCCGGGTTGCTGGACTATGTGACTAAGGTCATTGGCGTCTGGAGGCCGAACATAGGTACCTTGGAAGTTGTCTCTAAAGGCATCCTCCAAATCTTCCCAGCTACAAATGGAGTTTTCTTGGAGGCTGTTTAACAATTGTTGTGCTGGTCCCTTGAGTTTGAGGGGGAGGTACTTGATGGCATGGAGATCGTCACTGCGATCCATGTGTATGTGGAGAATAAAATATTCGATCTATACTGTGGGATCTGTCGTTCCATCTTATGATTCAATGTTCACGAGTTTAAACCCTTTTGGGAACTGGTGCTCCATTACCTCATCAGTGAAGCATAAGGGGTGTGCGGCGCCTCTATATCGGGCAACGTCATGGCGCAGTTCAGATGAAGTTCGTATGCGGTTTTTGGCCCGGGTGAGGTTGTGCCTGTCGCGCTAGGCCTGATGGTCGTCTTCTCGCGTTGGGGCACACCCCCTTGATCCATAGATTGATCTGGCTTGGCCTGCTCTATTGTCCAGGTCCTATCATAGGTCGTAGGTGTATCCTGGAGCCGCTATCTCTTTGCCTCTATGGCAAGGTGGTGCGGTCTAGTTCATCTGCACGGTCATGTCTTAATGGTATGGGCTCGAGGTCCTTGGCGTAGGTGGCCGCTTTATCTCGCCCACGTGGTGGCCGGTCTAGTTCAGCAGCGCGGTCATGTCTTGACAGTATGGGCTCGAGGGCCTCGTTGTCAAATTGTGGTAGTAGCCGATGCTTCGGATAACTCTTTGTTGGGCATTGAAGGCCATACTCTCCGCAGCTTGGGTCCATCTGTCATTGAGTGTATCCTGTTCGGTTTGGAGTTGTTGCTGCTTCTTTTTTAGGCTTCTTGCTGTAGTGATTAGTGGCGCTTAAAGCGCCTGCTCGAGTGGTTCCTCTGGCACGATGAAGTCTTCATCGCCGAGGCTCACATCCTCCTCGGAGAGCGGTAGATAATTACTATCTTCCGAGTCCTCGTTCCGGACCGGTTCGTCGGGGTTAACTAGCCTCTCCCCCACATCATCCTATTTGGATGTGGGCTCAATGAGGGCTTCGGGGTCTTCGGTGTTCTCCGGAGTGCCATTGTCTCCGGTGCTAGTATTACTGTCCTTTTTGCGATGCGATTTTGAGCGGCGCCGCTGACGTCGACGCTTTGGAGGTGCCTCAGTAGGCTTGTCCTCAACCAGATCCTTCCTGCCATCGCCGTCATCCTCTTTGGGTGTGTTCACCATATACACGTCATATGTGAAGGTGGCCGTCCAACATCTAGTAAACAACAGGTCTTGGCCTTGTTCCTCTCCGGCATCGTCGTCCATGTCGTCGATGTCTTCGGAGGCGTAGTTTAGCATGTCGGTTAAATCTTCGACAGTGGCTATGAAGTGGGTGATGGGTGGGGCATAAAATTCCCCCCATTCAGCCCCTAGTCCAGGCTGGGCATAGTTCGGAGGTGATTCCTCTATGATGGCGAGGGGTCGAATTAAGTCCAGCGCCTCGTTTAAGAGCGAGGCTTGGACGGGGAAACGAGAGTCCGTGGAGCCAGAGTCCGGAGGCGAGTCCAGCCTTTCAATGGTAGGAGGAACCCGGTCTGATTCTGAGTTCGCTGAGGAAACAATCGCCTCCGGATCTTCGATAGTGGGGTTTGCAACAGAGAGTCTGGTGGACCCCAAACTCCCATCTTCGGACATGGCGGTTCGTTCCAGATCTAAGGCCAGAGCGGTGGTCGGGGCCGCGAACCCTTCGAAGATCAAGTCTCCTCGGATATCGGCGACATAACTTAGGTTCCCGACACTGATCTGATGATTGGGGGCATAGCTGTCGATCTGTTCGAGGTGACCAATCGAGTTGGCACGCAGAGCAAAGCCGCGGAACACAAAAATCTGGCCGGGGAGGAAAGTTTCCCCAGAAATAGCACCGTTGTTGATAATATAATGAGCCATCGAACCTTCTCTCGACGGCACACTGGAACTCTCAATGAAAGCGCCAATGTCGGTGTCAAAACTGGCTAATCTCCGGTAGGGGTTCCCGAACTATGCGTCTGAGGATCGAAAGAAACAGGAGACAAGGGTGACACGACGTTTACCCAGGTTCAGGCCCTCTTAATGGAGGTAAAACCCTGCGTCCTGCTTGATTGCATTTGTTGAGTATAGGGGTTATAAGAGTCGATCTACCTCAAGATCATAATGGCTAAACCCTAGATGTCTAGGTTGCATGATTATGATAGCCTCTACGGACTAAACCCTCCAGTTTATATAGACATCAGAGGGGCCTAAGTTTGTACAGAGTCGTTTTACAAAGAAAGGATTCCACACATCCGGACACTAAGCTTGCCATCCATGCAAAGGAGATTCCCATCCGGACATGGGGGAAGGCCTTCTTTATTGTATCTTCACAGCCCATCAGTCTGGCCCATGTCATATAGCTCGGACGCCCGGGGACCCCATAATCCAGGACTCCCTCAGGGGTCCTTCCCACACGACCCAGAAACCGTCGGGGATAGGCCCTTCGGTCACACGCATTGGGCAAAATGAGTTCATGTGCGATGGGCGAGCCATCAAATAGGTTATAAGTATAGTTGTGTTAAAATAATTCAATTATACAGGCCCAATCATTTTGAGTCATAAGTACATCCCACACAGTCAGTCCCAGACAAACGTTTCCATATGTATGTACATTCCACACAGTCAATCCAAGGAATACGTTTTCGTTCGTATGTACATCCCACACAGTCAATCCAAGAAGTACGTTTCGTTTCGTATGGACATCCCACACAGTCAATCTAGGGAAAACATTTTCATTTGTACGTACACCACACACAATTTTCCCCATTAAATTGTTTGTGTTAGCGTTGCCATTGCAGATGATATTAACAATTTTACCATTAGCGATATTGAATGCATCGCACACGGTGCATGCAAGAAACAGTGTGGCATAGGCTGTCCATCACACACCATGTGTGTAATCGTGACTGTCTCTTTTCGAGAGTGTTCGGGAAGAGAAGATGGTGCGATCTTGTTTGACTCGTAAGTAGTTGAGGATCACGTCTTGATCATTACTAGTTCACGTCTGTTGTGCGTAGTTTCTCTTCTTATTCTTGTACTCGTAAATTAGCCTCCATAAAAATGCTTAGTGCTTGCTGCAACCTCACCACTTATCCAGTCCATACCTATTAAGCTTTGTTAGTCTTGATACCCATGGTAATGGGATGCTAAGTCCTCGTGGCTCACAGATTACTACAACAACACGTGCAGGTATAGGTAATGCGATGATCTAACATGAGAGCGATGCTTGATCTGTTTGGAGTCCTTCTTCTACTTCTTCTACTTCGATCAAGAGATAGGTTCCGGGTCGGGATCCTGGGATTAGCAGGGTGGATGCCATTTTTCTGTTTGATTTCATCCGTAGTCGGATCCTACTCTTCTGTATGATGGTTGCTATGTATTGATGTACTTATGTATTCATGTTGTAGCTTGTGGCGAGTGTAAGCCTTTGTATGGTATTCTCATCTATTCAGTACATGGTATGTTGTAATGATATCCACGTTGCTATGCGCTCGAATTGCGGTTGTGCCCCAATCATGAATTCATGACGTACGGAGGCCTATGTGGAAGAAGTGAGAATTGGGATAGAATCGCATCTTGGGCGCTATAGCAGGCCCAATGAAATGGACCCCCAAGGCATAGGCTGTGTTGTGGGATTTGAAAACCTACCTTTCCTCTACACCAACTTTGGTCGCACCTGAACAGCAAGAGTCGCCGCTGCTATACTTAGCAGAAACCCTGGTGGCATAGAGGGAAGTCAGCGGCGAAGAAGCTGATGTAGTGGAATCGCCTAGTGGTGAGCCAAAATCACCCCGACAGGATCTTTCATTGACGGGGAAAAGGGGACACAAGCAGAGGCTGACAATGAGAAGACGTTAGCAAGGAAGAAAATGGTACATCGGTCAGTTTACTTTGTCAGCTCCCTCCTGCAGGGGGCTACATCAAGGTACTCTGGAGTGCAAAAGCTGATCTTTGACCTACTTATGGCCTCGAAGAAACTGCGCCATTACTTCAAAGATCACAAGACCACAGTTGTCACTCGCTTCCCATTACAGCACATTCTGAGAAATCCAGAGGCCACTGTCAGGATAGTAGAGTAGGCACTGGAACTGTCAAGTTTTGCTTTGAAGTTTGAAAGCATGGCAACTATCTAAAGCAGAGCACTAGAAGAATTCTTCGTAGAGTGTACGCCGATGCCTGATGAAGAGGTGCCAAAAATAGCCCTCCCGGCAAGGAGGCCCCCAAGGAGTGGGTCTTGTGCTTTAATGGTGCTTTTTCATTGCAAGGTGCCAGGGCTGGAGTGCTGCTTGTCGCACCCACTAGAGAGCACCTGAAGTATGCCATCCAGATCCACATCCCTATGGAGGATGCTACCAATAACACGGCAGAGTACGAGGGGCTCCTTGCCGACCTCAAAATTGCAATAGAGTTGGGAAAAAGGAAGCTAGTCACCCGTGGAGATTCTCAGCTCATTGTGGAACAAGTAAATAAAGATTACCAGAGCACGTTGATGGAGGCCTATGTGGAAGAAGTGAGAATGCTGGAAGAGCACTTTGATGGGATGCAAATAGAGCACGTACCCCATGTGGAGAATAGTGTTGCAGATCACCTGTCCAAATGTGCCGCCCAAAAGCTCCCTGTGGAACCAGGAACTTTTGTACTCCACCTAACTCGACCATCAGTCTCCCCATCAACGTTGGGCAGAAATAGAAGGAAACTGAACACCGGCAGAGCTCCCTAAAGCAGCTGGTGAGAAGGCTGTCAGGGGGAACCTTATGTTAGTTGGTGAGCAACGTCCTCCCGCGGAACACCAAGTTCTCACTGTTGAGGTCAGTGCTCCCACGACAGAAGAAATGCCTTTAGTCCTTGTCATCGAGCCACATGCTCGTACATGGGCACAACACATAGTCCAATTCCTGCAAATAAGAGAACTTCCCGATGACTTGGAGGAATCTAAAAAAGTGGCTTGACAATCGAGTATGCACTACTGCAGGATGCTGCTAACATGACACTACAATCAGAGACCCTTTGACGAAACTATGTGCGATGCATTAATCACAAACAGGGATGTAAAAACCATAAAAAAAGATACAAAACATTTGCGATGGCGTAGCCATCAAACACGGTTCCGATTGTAGTTGCGTGTGCGATGCAGGGCATACGGTTGATCCAGAAGAACTGTTTGCGATGAGGAAGAACAACAGAAACGGGCAGCCATATCAATGTGTGTGCGATATATGGCATACAGTTTGCTCTAATGAACTGTGTGCTATTAGGGAATGCAACAAAAACGGTCAGCCAGATCAAGGTGGGTGTGATATACGGCATATGGTTCACTCGGACGAACTGTTTTTGATTAGAGAACAGAACAGAACTGGTTCACCTTAACAAGATGTGTGTGATATGCGGCATTTGCCATGGGCCAAAAGAACACAAACGATTCGTGTAAACAAGATGTGTGTGATACGCAGCAAACAGCCCACTCGGATGAACTATTTGCTATGATAAATTATAACACAGAGGGTTACTATAGTTAGTTCGTGTGCGATTATGTTCGTACAAAAAACTTTGAAAAATGCAAACTAGTTGCTTGAAGTGGCTAGGAGTATCGCACGTGATGCGTCTGCGAGTACTCGTATGCGATGATTAGTAAGTTAGACATATGTTTCCTTATGTTAACACGTGTGTGATAAATAATAGGTGGCACCGCATACGGTATTCGGGTTGTGGAGCATGCCGCGGCCGCCTCAATGGCGAGAAAAATGCACGGACGGACGCGAGTAGAGCACGCCGCGGCCACCTCAACGGCGAGAAACCACGTGGTCAGCCTCCTGGCACCCCATGGGAGACGCGACAGCACATCCATAGGACATGATGGTGATATATTGACCGTGTGTGATAGTAGGCAGAGACGTACACATACATCTGAGAACACAGGCCCATATTTCGAGCTTCCGATGCGTGGCATACGGTTGATCCAAAATAACTATTTGCGATGAGCTAGAACAACAAATACGGGCTTTTAGGCCAGAACCATCAATAAATTATGACTTTGTTCCTCGTCACATTGCAGATTACAACGCAATAAGAAATTGCAAATATGTTCACACCTATCAAACTAATATGTGTTCACACTTAGCAGCGGGCTATAAAAACTACCCGCTCAAAAATTACTTCACATTTCCTCTCCTCATAACGCACAAAATTGGTATTTCCTGTAAAGTGGTTTCGCCATGACCGGTACGAGGAGTTTCGGGTGGATATACAACCACGCAGCAAAGACCAAGGCCACGGAAGCACTAGAGAGGTCCCACCGCGAAGCGACAGCCGCAGTAGAGATGTCCCGGCATGCCGCGGAGCCCTCGAATGAGCTCTCATGTCCACGCGAGGGCTCTCACAATCGCACTCGCCACATTGGCAATCGTGATGAGCTGGCGTTGCTGAAGTCCTTGGCCGGTGACAATGGCATTCTCGTTGGCCTCATTAAGCAGCAGGAGCTGGTCGACAGCTTGGTGAAGCTGCTCGAGATCAGCGATGCCTCGGTTAACAAGGCGACCGGCCTCGTCGAGCAACTCATGGGTGACAATGCGAAAGCTTCTCAAGGCGCTCGCCAAGAAGGAGGAGGAGGCCGCCAGCTGGAAGATGCTGCATGAGCAGAGTAGTGCCTCAGGGATGACGCTGACAGCGGTCGTCGAGGAACAGATGGGTGACTTAAGGAACCTCCGGATCGTGCATGATCATCAGGTGCAGGAATCCGTGGCTACTTTTAAGCAAAGTCGTGACGAATTGAAGAAGGAGTTGTAGGATGTCCTCGCCCGGTGATCCACCGACGAGTAGAGATAGTAGCGACCCAGATCGTTGTCCGCAATTTCGATCTTCTCTTGCCCCCGTGTCTTCCGGGCTTTGCCACATGTGACATTTTAAATTTTCTGGAATATGTAAGACAATTATTATTTGCGCCAATGTAAATTTGTCGTCATATTATCCGTTGCCATTTTATTTGTCGTCATATTATCCATTGCCCTATGTGGCAAATCAAATTAGGCTAGAATACGAGTTGAAAACACGAACAAAGCAAATGCTGCCAAGGGATCACAAGCAAACACCCTCCATCTAGGTGCTTTAATTAACACATTAATGGAGAAGTTGTAAGCGAGGCAGGCGGCGGCTGGTGCATGGAGGTCAAAAAGCTCGCTTCTCAGTCGCGGGAAACCATGGCCACCTATGGGACCATAGGGCCGCTTGCTAGTTTGGCGGGGGGGGGGGGCGCGTTGCACAAAGAGCAGATGAGTGTGTGGCAGCATGGCAGAGATCACGCAAGCAATTTTACCCAGGTTCGGGCCGTCGTGAAGAATAAAACCCTACTCTTGCTTTGGTGGATTGATGGTGGTGGTGCATAGTACACTTTCCCACAGGGGCGGCAGTGGCGACGCACGTATGGGGGTGTGAGTTATCCAACCTTCTAACCCTTTATATGGTTGACATGGGCCTCCTTCTATAGATTAAGGGGTCACCACAATGGCAAAGTAGTAACTATGCATTGATAAGATAGCAAACAATGCTATCATACCTAACTATGCAGGCTGACAGGGCGCATTAAATGCACCGCTCAACGTCACATCGTTGGTTGCCCGGCAAGCCTTGCCAGGCTATCTCAGCAGCTCCACGCCTGCTCGGTTGACACGTCGCAGGACGGGTGTCATCTGTAGGCATTTCCTGTAGAAAGAGGATACCATGTGGCGAATGGCTGCCACTTAGTCACTTTGCGGCTTGACACCGCATTGATTGATGACGTGGCTCATGGCGGGTTGGTTGGTGAGGTGGTTTTGCCTTCATGAGTCCCAGCAGGCCCTGCCAGGATGTCTTGGGCGCCTTCTTCCGGGGTGACCCCGTCCTTGCCGAGCTTGCCTGCTCAACAAGGGAGGCTTTTCTCCTGGTGGTATCTTGCTTCTCTGGCTTGACTTTGGTCCTCTTGATCTGCATGTTAGTTCTTCGATGCTCTTGGTTCCTTGTACTCCAACTCAGGTTGGTGACTTAATCTTACTCCTGTGCCTGTGCGCGGTCTAGGGAACAGACCCAGGGTTTGTTGCACCAACAGAAGCCCCCGGGTCTGCCCCGAACGCGCTGCCGAGCATCGTCGGGGTAGGGCCTAATAAGTGCATAGGCGGGGGTGCTAAAGAGGCTGGCCTCTTGAGGTCTTCATTGCTTCTTCATTAATCTTGACTATAGGCCAGTTTACAGTTTCCCCGCGCGTCGCGTAAAGCCAATAGTGGCGGGGCCACCCTAGTGGCCCATGAATGACTTTAACGCATGGTGTAGAAACTGCCAATTCTCTCTTCCCACCACACCCTTATCATTAGCCATGTATGCGGCATGCATCGCACGGGGCAGGTAACGGAGGCACGTGGCGTGGGAGAGCATCAAGGCGAGGGCCCGGTCGTCTTGAATTGGCTGAGGAGGACGGTGTCCCCCGGTTGAGGGAGTTGCTCCCCTCCTCATCCCGCCCATAAAAGGAGTGGCGGAGGGAGGGCAGAGTCATTCATCCTTACGCCCCCCTCCTCTGCTTTCTACTTCTTGCTAGTTATGTTGAAGAGAAGAGCCTGGGGCCAGCCCCCGGGCTCTTGGTTGAGGCTGGTGTTGCCAAATGTTGGTGCTGGTGTTCGGTGAGTGAGCCTGGTCGTTGTTGTGATGAATCTCTTGGATCCTTCGAGGCTCGCCCGGGAGGCGGGACTGAAGATCATTGGTAATCCCAGCACTTTCCCACCCGGAGGTCTAGGGGCTGATGTCGACGAGAGGCGCGCCTTCCTACCCGCTAAGGTGGGGAGCGGTGCGCCTTGAGCCCCCTGGCCGTGTTGACCGCTAGCCGCCTTTCTAGGGAGGGCGCCGGGCTAGAGTCCCAGCCTTCCCCTGGAACGGTGTTGATGAAGATGAAGCCAGGGGAGAAGGAGAAGGCGGGAGGCAGGCCGTCCAGTAGGAGCATGACTGCATCGACACGTTCGTCTTGTACTGGCGACCTGTTGCCCGCCTGTCTGACTCTTCCCCCTTTCCCCGGCGCTGTCACCACCCTTTCCCCGACTGCCGGGGAAAGGCTTGCTCCTCTAGCGCTTCCGCTTCCCCTGGGGGTCTTCTGGCTGGGCCCCAACATCCTCCTCTGCCGGTGCATGTGCTATAGCCCTTCGCTTAGTCTTGGAAGCGGTGACCAAGGGGCGCCGAGGTGCTCCACACATATTCCTCCTTCGCAGCCTCTTCACTCCCAATATTGTCAAGCTGTGCTTGACATCTCCTGATGGGGATCAGGGTGGCACTATGCCGGCGCTTCACCTACCCTCTTATGTTCCCACCGCACAACATGGGATAAGAGGGACAGGGAGAGGAGTTTACAAAGCACTTATCTTTTTTCAATGTTAAATCTATAGGCACTTGCCAAATTTTAATTCAAATAATGTAATACTTCGAGTCCATGTTTGTGTTCTTTAATGCTTGTACTTGTATCAGCATGTTAATGATAAGGATGAACTCTGCTGGGAACTCGTGCATGTATGTCCATGCAAAGGTGGGATTCCTACTTAGTGTAAATAAATGAGTTTTCCCTGGCAGGGTATCCTGCCGGTACCCTTTTACTTGCCAGAGAGTTGCGTCTACCGAGCAAAATACAAAGGGACCGGGCCCCCCACCAACTTCCTTTTACCAAAGGCCACTGCGACCATCCTAACCTAAGCAACATTCGAGTCAAGGATGGGAGCACCTAAGTCTCAAAAGAGCGGCGGGGTTTCCTTATGCACAAGTTATAGCTTACAGAACACTAATGGACAAGAGGTAGAACTTATCTGTTTAGCTTGCCGAGGATCGTAGTGCCGGGCTATCTTCCCACTCCCTGTCAGAGCCAAGTTCACGGCAGGAACCTGCAGCTTCATGCAGATGAGAATGAATGCGTGATGCGATCCTATCTATATGCATATGCAAATGCTCATGAAATTCTTATCCGGTGATCTTGGAATGCTTATGCATGCATGCAACTTGGTCGGGGGCCCCCAATGCTTCTTTGTTTTCTCTTGCACAGGGTCATCGTCTTGGCTTTGTACAAGGGATTACATGTTGAGGGAGTCCTGGATTAGGGGGTCTTTGGGTGTCCGGGCTATGTGACATGGGCCGGACTAATGGGCCGCAAAGATACAAAGATAGAAGGCTTTTCCCGGGTCCGAATGGGACTCTCCTTTGCATGGATGGAAAGCTTGGCGTTCGGATATGAAGATTCCTTTCTCTGTAAACCGACTCTGTACAACCCTAGCCCCCTCCGGTGTCTATATAAACTGGAGGGTTTAGTCCGTAGAGGTAATCATAATCATACAGGCTAGACATCTAGGGTTTAGCCATTACGATCTCGAGGTAGATCAACTCTTGTAACCCCTATACTCATCAAAGTCAATCAAGATGGAAGTAGGGTATTACCTCCATCAGGAGGGCCCGAACCTGGGTAAACATCGTGTCCCCTACCTTCTGTTACCCTCGATCCTTAGATGCACAGTTCGGAACCCCCTACCCGAGATCTGCCGGTTTTGACACCGACATTGGTGCTTTCATTGAGAGTTCCATTGTGCCATCATCAAAAGGCTCGATGGCTCCACCGACCATCTACAACAATGCTGCCGTGAAGGGGATTTTTCTCCCCGACCAGATCTTTGTATTCGGCAGCTTCGCACTATGTGCCAACTTGGTTGGCCACCTAGAGCAGATCGACAGTTACGCCCCTGGTCACCAGATCAATTTTGGAAATCCGAACTATGTCGCTGATATCCAAGGAGACTTGATCTTCCAAGGGTTCGCGGACCCAACCACCGCTCCGGCCTTAGATCCGGAGCACGTCACCAGGTCCGAAGACGGGTGTCTAGAGCTTGTCGGACTCTCTTCGGCTATAGAGCTCAACACTGGAGAACCGGAGAGAATAGTGTCTCCGGTAGTCATCTCAAAGCCGGACTCTCATCCGGACACTAACTCCGAACCCTCGAAGTCCGCATCATGCGAGCTTGTCCCGGGAACTTCTATCCCCGTCCAAACCTCACTCTTAAACGAGGCTTTGGACTTAATGCAGTCCCTCGCCATCATAGAGGAACCACTTCTGAATTACGCCCAGCCCAGACTAGGGGCTGAAAATAGGGAATTTTACTTCCCACCCACCACCCACTTCATAGCCACTGTCGAGGATCTAACCGACATGCTCGACTACGCCTCCAAAGACATCGATGGTATGCACGATGATGCCGGAGAGGAGCAGGCCCAAAACCCGCCGTTCAGCGGATGCTGGACGGCCATTTCCTCATACGGCGTGTACATGGTGGACACACCCAAATAAGGCGATGACGATGATGAGAAGGATCCAGTCGAGGACAAACCTCCTGAGATACCATCAAAGCGTCGACGCCAGCGGTGCCGCTCTAAATCGCATCGCGGAAAAGACAGCAATACCGGCACTAGAGATAATGATACTCTGGAGAACGCCGAAGACCAAGAAGACCCCATCGAACCAACATTCAAACAGGATGATCGGGAGGACGGGCAAGTTGACCTTGACGAGCAAGCAGGGAACAAAGACTCGGAGGATAGTAACTATCTACCACTCTCTGAGGACGATGTGAGCCTCGCCGACGAAGATTTTATCGTGCCAGAGGAAGCCCTTGAACAAGAGCGCTTTAAGCGCCAGCTAATAGCCACTGCAAGAATCCTAAAGAAGAAGCAGCAGCTTCAAGCTGACCAAGATCTGCTCAACGACAGATGGACAAATGTCCTGGCAGCCGAAGAATACGGCCTCGAACGCCCAACAAGGAGTTACCCGAAGCGTAAGCTTATACCCCAATTCGACAATGAGGCGCCGGAGCCCATACCACCCACGCGTAAAGAGACTGACGGACATGCCCAACCACCACGTGGCCGAGACAGAACGACAACTCAAGCCGAACACCAGCCCACACCACTTCACTGTAAAAGGAGAGAAACAATAGCTCGGGGACACACTTATGACCTACGTCAGGACCTGGATAATAGAGCAGGTTAGACCAGGTCAATCTATGGATCAAGGGAGCGTGACCAAGCGCGAGAAGACGGCCATCAGGCCTGGCGCAACAAACACAACCTCACTAGGGCCGAAAACTGCATATGGACTTCATCCGAACTGCGCCGTGACGTTGCCCGATACGGAGGCGCCACACACCCCCTATGATTCACCGATGAGGTAATGCAACACCAGTTCCCTGAAGGGTTTAAACCCCGTGAACATCAAATCATATGATGGCACAACAGATCCCGCAGTATGGATTGAAGACTTTCTTCTCCACATTAACATGGCACGCAGTGATGATCTACATGCCATCAAGTACCCCCCCCCCCTAAAACTCAAGGGGCCAGCACGGCACTGGCTGAACAGCCTACTAGAAAACTCTATTGGTAGCTAGGAAGACTTGGAGGATGCATTTATAGACAACTTCCAAGGTACCTATGTTCGGCCCCCAGACGTCGATGATCTTAGTCACATAATCCAGCAAGTCGGAGAATCAGCCCTGCAGCTCTGGACCAGGTTGTTAATCAAAAAGAACCAGATTGTGGATTGTCCGGACGCCAAAGCCCTCGTGACCTTCAAACATAGCGTCCGAGATGAGTGGCTCGCCCGACACCTCGGCCAAGAAAACTGCACTTATGACCTACTTTTGTGCAGGAGAGGATACCTGGGCTTTCTCATAGAAGTAATAGCACCAGCGACCCTGGCACCTCCAAATCCAGGGACGGCAATGGCAAGCCATGACGCAACAAGCACAAGCGAAACAATAACGAAGGAACCCAAGACATAGCGGTCAACGCCGGATTCAGTGGCTCCAAACCCGGTAAACGGAAGAAGCCATTCAAGGAAAACATAGATGGCCCATCCAGTTTAGATAGAATACTTGATCGACCCTGCCAGATTCATGGCACCCCTGATAAACCCGCCAATCATACCAACAGAAACTGTTGGGTCTTTAAACATGCCGGCAAACTCAATGCCGAACACAAGGGGAAAGGGTCGCACAGGGACGACGATGACACAGGGGGACAGAAGCAATTTCCCCCCAAGGTAAAAATAGTGAATATGATATATATGTCACACATATCCCTAAGAGGGAGCACAAGCGCGCATTACGGGACGTCTATGCCATAGAGCCGGTCGCCCTAAAATTCAACCCATGGTCGGCCCGTCTGATCACCTTTGATCGAAAGGACCACCCAACCAGTATCCGTCCCGAAGATTCGGCAGCCCTGGTCCTCGAGGTAATCATCAACGGATTCCATCTCACGCGAGTCCTCATGGACGGTGGCAGTAGTCTCAATCTACTTTATCAAGACACCATCCGCAAAATGGGCATTGATCCATCAAGAATCAAGCCCACTAAAACTACATTTAAAGGAGTAATACCTGGTGTAGAGGCCCGTTGCATGGGCTCAATCACATTGGAGGTTGTTTTCGGTCTGCCGGACAACTTCCAAAGAGAAGACTTGATCTTCGACATCGTCCCTTTCCAAAGTGGCTACCACGCACTGCTCGGACGAACCGTGTTCGCTCGCTTCAACGCGGTCCCGCACTACGCTAACCTAAAGCTCAAGATGCCCGGTCCACGTGGTGTCATTACAATCAACGGAAACATGGAACGTTCCCTTCGTACTGAGGAGCATATCGTGGCCATTACTACCACTTGAGCACAGCGTTGGTTTCCCTTGAAGAGGAAAGGGTGATGCAGTAAAGTAGCGTAAGTATTTCCCTTAGTTTTTGAGAACCAAGGTATCAATCCAGTAGGAGGCTACACGCAAGTCCCTCGTACTTGCACAAAAAAATAAGAACCTCGCAACCAACACGATAAAGGGGTTGTCAATCCCTTCACGATCACTTACGAGAGTGAGATCTGATAGAGATAATAAGATAAATAAATAATTTTGGTATTTTTATGATATAGATTGAAAGTAAAGATTGCAAAGTAAAATAGAATGGAAACTTATATGATAAAATATAGAGCCGGGGGCCGTAGGTTTCACTAGTGGCTTCTCTCAAGATAGCATAAGTATTACGGTGGGTGAACAAATTACTGTCGAGCAATTGATAGAAAAGTGCATAATTATGAGAATATCTAGGCATGATCATGTATATAGGCATCACGTCTGCGACAAGTAGACCGAAACGATTCTGTATCTACTACTATTACTCCACACATCGACCACTATCCAGCATGCATCTAGAGTATTAAGTTCATAAGAACAGAGTAACGCATTAGGAAAGATGACATGATGTAGAGTGATAAACTCAAGCAATATGATATATACCCCCATCTTTTTATCCTCAATGGCAACAATACAATATGTGCCTTGCTGGCCCTGTTGTCACTGGGAAAGGACACCGCAAGATTGAACCCAAAGCTAAGCAATTCTCCCATTGCAAGAAAGCTCAATCTAGTAGGCCAAACCAAACTGATAATTCGAAGAGACTTGCAAAGATAACCAATCATACATAAAAGATTTCAGAGAAGAATCAAATATTGTCCATAGATAAACTTGATCATAAACCTACAATTCATCGAATCTCGAAAAACACACCGCAAAAAGAGTTACATCGAATAGATCTCCCAGAAGATCGAGGAGAACATTGTATTGAGATCCAAATAGAGACAAGAAGCCATCTAGCTAATAACTATGGATCCGAAGTTCTGTGGTAAACTACTCACACATCATCGGAGAGGCTATGGTGTTGATGTAGAAGCCCTCTGTGATTGATTCCCCCTCCGGCGGAGCTCCGGAAAAGGCCCCAAGATGGGATCTCTTGGGTACAGAAGGTTGCGACGGTGGAAATAGGGTTTTGTGGTGCTCCTAGATGTTTTCGGGGTATATGGATATATATATATATATATATATATATATATATAGGAGGAAGAAGTAGGTCACTAGAGCTGTGAGGGGCCCACGAGGGTGGGGGCGCGCCCAAGGGGGCAGGGGTGTCTCCCTGCCTCGTAGCCGCCTCGTTTCTTTCTTGACGTCCACTCCATGTCCCATGGATCATGTTTGTTCCAAAAATAACTCTCCTGAAGGTTTCATTCCGTTTGGATTCCGTTTGGATTCCGTTTGATATTCCTTTTCTGCGAAACACTAAAATAGGCAAAAAAACAGCAATTTGGACTCGGCCTTGGGTTAGTAGGTTAGTCCCAAAAATAATATAGAAGTGTATAATAAAGCCCATAAACATCCAAAACAGGTAATATAATAGCATGGAACAATCAAAAATTATACATACGTCGGAGACGTATCAAGCATCCCCAAGCTTAATTCCTGCTCGTCCTCGAGTAGGTAAATGATAAAAACGGAATTTTTGATGTGGAATTCTACCTAGCATAATTCTCAATGTAATTTTATTTATTGTGGCAAGAATGTCCAGATCCAAAAGTTTCAAGACAAAAGTTTAATATTGACATAAAAATAATAGTATTTCAAGCATACTAACAAAGCAATTATGTCTTCTCAAAATAACATGGCCAAAGAAAGTTATCCCTACAAAATTATATAGTCTGGATATGCTCTATCTTCACCACACAAAATATTTAAATCATGCACAACCCCGATGACAAGCCAAGCAATTGTTTCATACTTTTGATGTTCTCAAACTTTTTCAAACTTCACGCAATACATGAGTGTGAGCCATGGACATAGCACTATAGGTGGAATAGAATGGTGGTTGTGGAGAAGACAAAAAGGAGAAGATAGTCTCACATCAACTAGGCGTATCAACAGGCTATGGAGATGCCCATCAATATATATCAATGTGAGTGAGTAGGGATTTCCATGCAACGGATGCACTAGAGCTATAAGTGTATGAAAGCTCAACAAAAGAACTAAGTGGGTGTGCATCCAACTTGCTTTCTCATGAAGACCTAGGGAATTTTGAGGAAGCCCATCATTGGAATATACAAGCCAATTTCTATAATGTAAAATTCCCACTAGTATATTAAAGTGACAACATAGGAGACTCTCTATCATGAAGATCATGGTGCTACTTTGAAACACAAGTGTGGTAAAAGGATAGTAACATTGTCCCTTCTCTCTTTTTCTCTCATTTTTTTATTTGGTCCTTTCCTATTTTTTATGGCCTCTTTTTTCTTCTTTTTTTCTTTATTTTTCGTCCGGAGTCTCATCCCGACTTGTGGGGGAATCATAGTCTCCATCATCCTTTCCTCACATGGGACAATGCTCTAATAATGATGATCATCACACTTTATTTACTTACAACTCAAAAATTATAACTCAATTCTTAGAAAAAAAATATGACTCTATGTGAATGCCTCCGGCGGTATACCGGGATGTGCAATGACTCATGAGTGACATGTATGAAAGAATTATGAACGGTGGTTTTGCCACAAATACGATTTCAACTACATGATCATGCAAAGCAATATGAAAATGATGAAGCGTGCCATAACAAACGGAACGGTGGTAAGTTGCATGGCAATATATCTCGAAATGGCTATGGAAATGCCATAATAGGTAGGTATGTGGCTGTTTTGAGGAAGGTATATGTTGGGTTTACGGTACCGGTGAAAGTTGCGTGGTATTAGAGAGGCTTGCTATGGTGGAAGGGTGAGAGTGCGTATAATCCATGGACTCAACATTAGTCATAAAGAACTCACATACTTATTGCAAAAACCTATTAGTTATCGAAACAAAGTACTACACGCATGCTCCTAGGGGGATAGATTGGTAGGAAAAGACCATCGCTCGTCCCCGACCGCCACTCATAAGGAAGACAATCAATAAATAAATCATGCTCCGACTTCATCACATAACGGTTCACCATACGTGCATGCTACGGGAATCACAAACTTTAGAACAAGTATTTCTCAAATTCACAACTACTCAACTAGCATGACTCTAATATCACCATCTTCATATCTCAAAACAATCATCAAGTATCAAACTTCTCATAGTATTCAATGCACTTTTTATGATAGTTTTTATTATACCCATCTTGGATGCCTATCATATTAGGACTAATTTTATAACCAAAGAAAATTACCATGCTGTTCTAAAAGACTCTCAAAATAAAATAAGTGAAGCATGAGGGATCAATAATTTCTATAAAATAAAACCACCACCGTGCTCTAAAAGATATAAGTGAAGTACTAGAACAAAATTATCTAGCTCAAAAGTTATAAGTGAAGCACATAGAGTATTCTAATAAATTCCAATTCATGCGTGTCTCTCCCAAAAGGTGTGTACAGCAAGGATGATTGTGGGAAACTAAAAAGCAAAGACTCAAATCATACAAGACGCTCTAAGAAAAACACATATCATGCGGGGAATAAAAATATAGCCTCAAGTAAAGTTACCGATGGACGAAGACGAAAGAGGGGATGCCTTCCAGGGCATCCCCAAGCTTAGGATTTTGGTTGTCCTTGAATTTTACCTTGGGGTACCTTGGGCATCCCCAAGATTAGGCTCTTTCCACTCATTATTCCATAATCCATCAAATCTTTACCCAAAACTTGAAAACTTCACAACACAAAACTCAACAGAAACTCTCATGAGCTCCGTTAGTATAAGAAAACAAATCACCACTTAAGGTACTGTAATGAACTCATTATTTATTTATTTTGGTGTTGAACCTACTGTATTCCAACTTCTCTATGGTTCATAACCTCCGATACTAGCCATAGATTCATCAAAATAGGCAAACAACACACGAAAAACAGAATCTGTCGAAAACAGAAAAGTCTGTAGTAATGTGTATGTTTCGAATACTTATGTAACCCCAAAAATTCTGAAATAACTTTCTGGACGTGAGGAATTTATCTATTAATCATCTTCAAAAATAATCAACCTAATCGCACTCTCCAAAGAGAAATGGCAGCAAATCGCGTGAGCGCTAAAGTTTCTGTTTTTTACAGCAAGATCGCAAAGACTTTCCCCGAGTCTTCCCAAAGGTTTTACTTGGAAAAAACACTAATTAAAAGCATGAAACCACATATAAACAGAGGCTATATGAATTATTTATTACTAATCAGAACCAAAAATCAAGAAACAAAAATAAAATTTGGTTGCCTCCCAACAAGCGCTATCGTTTAACGCCCCTAGCTAGGCATAAAGGCAAGAATAGATCTAGGTATTATCATCTTTGGTATGCAATCCATAAGTGGATCTCATAATAGATTCCTAAGATAATTTAATTTTCTTTCTAGTAAAGTGTTCCATGCCTTTCCTTAACGGAAACTGGAATCTAATATTCCCTTCCTTCATATCAATAATTGCACAGAAAGGTCTACCAAGAATAATGGGACATGTAGGATTGCAATCTATATCAAGAACAATGAAATCTACGGGCACATAATTCATATTTGCAACAACAAGATCATCATTAATCCTTCCCATAGGTTTCTTAATAATGGAATCCGCAAGATGCAAATTTAAAGAACAATCATCAAATTCATGGAAACCTAACACATCACACAAAGTTTTTGGAATCGTGGAAACACTAGCACCCAAATCACATAAAGCATAGCATTCATGATTTTTAATTTTAATTTTAATAGTAGGTTCCCACTGATCATGAAGTTTTCTAGGGATAGAAACTTCTAATTCAAGCTTTTCTTCATAAGATTGCATTAAAGCATCAACGATATGTTTGGTAAAAGCTTTATTTTGATTATAAGCATGCGGAGAATTTAGCACGGATTGCAACAAGGAAATACAATATATCAAAGAGAAATTATCATAATTAAATTCATTGAAATCCAAAATAGTGGGTTCATTGCTATGTAAAGTTTTGACCTTTCCAATCCCACTTTTATTAATTTTTGCATCAAGATCTCAAAACTTCGAATCATTGGGACACCTTTTAATTAAAGTTGACTCATATCCAGTCCCATCATTATCAAGATTCATACTGCAAAACAAAGATTTAATAGGAGACACATCAATCACTTTTAGATCCTCATCCTTATTGTCATCAAAACTAGAAGAACACACTTTTATAAAGCAATCTTTTTTAGCACGCATCCTAGCGGTTCTTTCTTTGCACTCATCAATGGAAATTCTTGGCTTTGAGGGACTCATTAATATCATGATTAGGTGGATAGATCTAAGTTTCAAACAATCAACATCAAGAGAAATTGTATCCACGTTCCTAGACAACTCATCAATCTTAGACAATTTTTCTTCAATCAAAGCATTGAAACTCTTTTGCAAACTAATAAATTCTTAAATACTAGATTCAAAATCAGAGAGCATATTATTATAATTTCCATAAGAATTGTTGTAGAAATTACCATAATTATTAGAGGAATTACTAGGAAACGGCCTAGGATTAAAGTTTCTTCTATATGCATTGTTACCAAAATTGTTCCTACCAACAAAATTTACATCCATAGATCCATTATTATTCTCAATCAAAGTAGACAAAGGCATATCATTAGGATCAAAAGAAACACTCTTATTAGCAAACAATTTCATAAGTTCATCCATCTTTCCACTCAAAACATTAATTTCTTCTATAGCATGAACCTTTTTACTAGTAGATCTTTTGGTGTGCCATTGAGAATAATTAACCATAATATTATTTAGAAGTTTGGTAGCTTCTCCTAAAGTGATTTCCATAAAAGTGCCTCCCGTGGCCGAATCTAAAAGATTTCTAGAAGCAAAATTCAATCCAGCATAAAAAATTTGTATGATCATCCATAAATTCAAACCATGAGTAGGGCAATTGTGAATCATTAATTTCATCCTCTCCCATGCTTGTGCAACATGCTCATGACCTAGTTGCTTAAAGTTCATAATATCGTTTCTAAGAGAGTTGATCTTAGCGGGAGGAAAATACTTAGAGATAAAAGCATCTTTGCACTTATTCTAGGAATCAATACTATTTTTAGGCAAAGACGAAAACCAAGTTTTAGCACGATCTCTAAGTGAAAACGGGAATAGCTTCAATTCAACAATATCATTATCCACATCTTTCTTCTTTTGCATATCACACAAATCAACAAAGCTATTTAGATGGGTAGCGGCATCTTCACTAGGAAGGCCGGAAAACGGATCTTTCATGACAAGATTTAGCAAAGCAGTATTGATTTCACAAGATTTAGCATTGGTAAGGGGAGCAATCAGAGTGCTAATAAAATCATTATTGTTGGTATTGGAAAAGTCATACAATTTAGTATTATCCTGAGCCATTATGACAAACAATCCAACACACAAACACATGAGAAGCAAGCTAAAGAAGGCAAATAGAAAAAGGGCGAATGGAAAATAGGGAGAATAAAACGGCAAGGGTGAAGTGGGGGAGAGGAAAACGAGAGGCAAATGGAAAATTATGTAATGTGAGGGACAAGAGTTTATGATAGGTACTTGGTATGTCTTGACTTGTGCGTAGATCTCCCCGGCAACGGCGCCAGAAATCCTTCTTGCTACCTCTTGAGCACTGCGTTGGTTTTCCCTTAAAGAGGAAAGGGTGGTGCAGCAAAGTAGCATAAGTATTTCCCTCAGTTTTTGAGAACCAAGGTATCAATCCAATAGGAGACTAAATGCAAGTCCCTCGTACATGCACAAACAAATAAGAACCTCGCAACCAACGCGGTAAAGGGGTTGTCAATCCCTTCACGGTCACTTACGAGAGTGAGATCTGATAGAGATAATAAGATAAATAAATATTTTTGGTATTCTTATGATATAGATTGAAAGTAAAGATTTAAAAGTAAAATAGATTGGAAACTTATATGATAAAAGATAGACCCGGGGGCCATCGGTTTTGCTAGTGGCTTCTCTCAAGATAGCATAAGTATTACGGTGGGTGAACAAATTACTGTCGAGCAATTGATAGAAAAGTGCATAATTGTGAGAATATCTAGGCATGATCATGTATATAGGCATCACGCCCGTGACAAGTAGACCGAAACGATTCTGCATCTACTACTATTACTCCACACATCGACCGCTATCCAGCATGCATCTAGAGTATTAAGTTCATAAGAACAGAGTAACTTAGTAGGCAAGATGGCATGATGTAGAGGGATAGACTCAAGCAATATGATATAAACCCCATCTTTTTATCCTTGATGGGAACAATACAATACCTGCCTTGCTGCACCTGCTGTCACTGGGAAAGGACACCGCAAGATTGAACCCAAAGCTAAGGACTTCTCCCATTGCAAAAAAGATCAATCTAGTAGGCCAAACCGAACTGATAATTTGAAGAGACTTGAAAAGATAACCAATCATAAATAAAAGATTTCAGAGAAGAATCAAATATTGTTCATAGATAAACTTGATCATAAACCCACAATTCATAGGATCTTGACAAACACACCGCAAAAAGAGTTACATCGAATAGGTCTCCAAGAAGATCGAGGAGAACATTGTATTGAGATCCAAAGAGAGAGAATAAGCCATCTACCTAATAACTATGGACCCGAAGGTCTGTGGTAAACTACTCACACATCATCGGAGAGGCTATGGTGTTGATGTAGAAGCCCTCCGTGATCGATTCCCCCTCCGGCGGAGCTCTAGAAAAGGCCCCAAGATGGGATCTCTTGGGTACAGAAGGTTGCGGCAGTGGAAATAGGGTTTTGTGGTGCTCCTAGATGTTTTCGTTGTATATGGATATATATAGGAGGAAGAAGTAGGTCAGTGGAGTTGCGAGGGGTCCACAAGGGTGGGGGCACGCCCAGGGGGCTCGCGCGCCTCCCTGCCTCGTGGCCACCTCGCTTCTTTCTTGAGATCCACTCCAAGTTCCTTGGATCACGTTTGTTCCAAAAATAACTCTCCCGAATGTTTCATTCCATTTGGATTCCGTTTGATATTCCTTTTCTATGAAACACTGAAATAGGCAACAAAATAGCAATTTGCATTGTGCCTTGGGTTAGTAGGTTAGTCCCAAAAATAATATAAAGTGTATAATAAAGCCCATAAAATCCGAAACAGATTATATAATAGCATGGAACAATCAAAAATTATAGATACGTTGGAGACGTATCATCCATCATGGCCGAAGTACAAAGATGCCCTCTCAAGTTGCATATCTCATCAGCTATTAGGCCGACATGCTCTATTACACAAGGCTGACCAATTCCGCATGCTAACAGCTCGATAATTCTAGAGCTAGATTAGCAGTTTCATCTCCGTCGATCGCCATGTATATCCGTGAAATCCGTACTGCGCGTGCATAATTATGCACTCAAAGTACCTTGGGCATCAGCGGAGGCATAATACGGACAGTCCTATAGTACGGTTCGACCCTTGTAACACCCTCGATGCGGCTATATCTCCCACGTGTCGAAGCACGACTTAGAAGCATAACCGCATTGAAAGCAATGTTACAAGTGAGGTAATCTTCACACAACCCATGTAATACATAAGGGAAAAGAATACATAGTTGGCTTACAATCGCCACTTCACACAATTACATGAATAAAGCATTACATCATCCAGATACAATCAAGGTCCGACTACGGAACCAAAATAAAAGAAGACTACCCCAAATGCTACACAGATCCCCGATCGACCCCAACTGGGCTCCGCTACTGATCAACTGGAAACGGAACAACACAAAGGACAAGATCTTCATCGAGCTCCTCCTTGAGCTTGGTTGCTCATCTGCACGGTTCAATGGCACCTGCAAGCTGGTTTTGGAAGTATCTGTGAGTCACGGGGACTCAACAATCTCACACCCTCGCGATCAAGACTATTTAAGCTTATAGGAAGGGTAAAAGGTATGAGGTGGAGCTGCAGCAAGCGACTAGCATATATGGTGGCTAACATACGCAAATGAGAGCGAGAATAGAAGGCAAAGCACGGTCGATAAAAGTATGATCAAGAAGTGATCCTAGAACAACCTACGTCAAGCATAACTCCAACACCGTGTTCACTTCCCGGACTCCGCCGAGAAGAGACCATCACGGTTACACACGCAGTTGATGTATTTTAATTAAGGTCAACTTCAGGTTTTCTACAACCGGACATTAACAAATTCCCATCTTCCCATAACAGCGGGCACGGCTTTCGAAAGTTCAAATCCCTGCAGGGGTGTCCCAACTTAGCCCATCACAAGCTCTCACGGTCAACGAAGGATATTCCTTCTAGCGGGAAGACCCGATCAGGCTCGGAATCCCGGTTACAAGACATCCTCGACAATGGTAAAACAAGTCCAGCAACACCGCCCGAATGTGCCGACAAATCCCGATAGGAGCTGCACATATCTCGTTCTCAGGGCACACTTAGATGAGACATCCTACGAGTAAAACCAACACTCAAGTTGCCCCGAGGTGGCCCCGCAGTCTACTCGGTTGGACCAACACTTAGAGGAGCACTGGCCCAGGGGGGGATAAAATAAAGATGACCCTTGAGTCTGCAGAACCCAAGGGAAAGAAAAAGGCTAGGTGGCGAATGGTAAAACCAATGTTGGGCATTGCTGGAGGAGTTTTATTCAAGGCGAACTGTCAAGGGGTTCCCATTATAACCCAACCGCGTAAGGAACGCAAAATCCGGGAACATAACACCGATATGACAGAAACTAGGGCGGCAAGAGTGGAACAAAACACTAGGCATAAGGCCGAGCCTTCCACCCTTTACCAAGTATATAGAGGCATTAATTAAATAAGAGATATTGTGATATCCCAACAAGTAAACATATTCCAACAAGGAACAACATCTCCGTGTTCCAACAAGGAACAAACTTCAATCTTCACCTGCAACTAAAAACGCTATAAGAGGGGCTGAGAAAGCGGTAACATAGCCAAACAACAGTTTGCTAGGACAAGGTGGGTTAGAGGCTTGGTTCAACAATATAGGAGGCATGATAAGCAAGTGGTAGGTATCGCAGCATAGGCATAGCAAAAGAGCGAGCAACTAGCAAGCAAAGATAGAAGTGATTTCGAGGGTATGGTCATCTTGCCTGAAATCCCGCAAGGAAGAAGAACGAGTCCATGAAGAAGACAAACGGACATAGACGAACGGGTCCTCACAAACGCGACGTTATCGGAACCAACCCGAAGAAGCAACACCAGAAAGAAGCACACAACATAGTAAACAACCATCACATAATCATGGCACGATGCACAAACAAGTATGATGCAAGCCCAGTTTAAAGAGGGCATGGCATGGCAAAGTGCACAAGCAATCCTACAAATTAAGTGGATCTCAATATGCATCGGGATGCATATTGGCAAAACACCACATTCCATTATTTAGTTCGATCTCGTTATGTACCCAACAAGATTAAATGTTGTTAGCATGGCAAGAGGTGAAGCATGCAGAAACTATCTAGTCTAGGAAAGTTTAAATGAGGCCGGAACAACAAATCAACAAGTCCGGAAACTCCTCATGTGCATAATAATGAATTAGGTACTGTTTTGCCCTAAACACAGTTTTAGAGTTATTAAACATGCAAATTAAAGCCACCATGTTAAACTAGGCAAAATTCTACCCCATTTACATATAAAGTTTATCTGAAACTGAGCTACGGTTATTTAGTTATGAATTAAAGCATTTTAACATGGCATATGGACAAAAATTACACAAATAGAACTTTAAGCATTTCAAACATGGATGGAAAAGACATATTATGAAACTAGATGAAAAACTAAGCATATTTCATATATAAATTGTTTTAATCCGAAGCACGGTTGAGAAGTTATTAAATGCATGAAGTATGAGGGTTTTTCTGCAAAACAGGCAAACTCTGGATAAATAGACAAATTCACATATCCTGAAAAAAACATCAACAGGCTGAATCTGGTGCACTGCTGGGCTAAACAGGGAGGAGGGGCTGGAGCAATGCTCACATTGGGCCACTGGGCCAGAAGCGAAGAAGCGGTGACGGGCCAAGGGGAGGCACCGCTGGGCCTTGGCGGCAGAGGGAGCTGGGCCGCAGCGTTCATGTGCTGACTAGGTGGCCTGGGGAGGAACGGGCGCGGTTAATGCTCGCGGGCACTGGATCGGAGCAGGTCGACGCGGACAAAGCCACATCACCGGGTGCAGAGGAACATGGGGTAGAGGCGAGGCGGCGCCATGGGACTTGGGAGCGAGGTCGCCGGAGGAGCGACGGAAGAGTTTCAGGACAGCAGCGGCGATGTTGCTCCTGCGGCTTGGACGGACGACCTACGGCAGTTCGCCGGACCTGGAGCTCGGGGAGGATCCGGGCGGCGGTGGCTTGCAGCCAGGGAGGAAGGTGAGGCGGAGGAGCGGGAAACGATGAAGAAGAGGCCGGTTCGGGGCGATGCAGACAATGCGCGGGGCGGTTGCAGCGACTGCAGCTGCCGCTCGTAGCAGAGGAGAAGCGGCGTGGCGAGGGACATGCCGCGGCAGGCACGATGAAGGCCATGACGGAAGGCCGGCAGGGTGCGAGGGCACGGAGGAAACCGGCGGGGATGGACGCCGGTGACGCAGGTGAGGTGAAGGCCTCCGGTGGGGAAGCTCCAGGCGGTGGCCTCCCTGACGTCGGGTCCCTGCTAGAGAATGGAGAGGCGAGACAGATTATAGAGGTTGAGAGGGAGAGAAGCAGGGGGAGTAAATGAAGAGAAGGCAGGGCGTGGCGATCTGGTGGTTGCCGGCTGCTGCTACTCCGGCGAGGAGGCTTGGGGCACGAGAGGCGAGCGAGGCAAGGGGAGCTCGGGTGGATCGAGGGGAAGCAATGGAGGGCGATGATTGGATTGGATCGGGAGGAAAGAGAGGATCCTGAGGAAGAAAGGTAGGTGGGTGGCGGCGGCTGGGAGGATGGGACACGCGGGCTAGATTTTAGGGTTAGGCTAGAGTTTATATAGGTAGGGGATTAGGGGAGGGGTTAACTCGGTCCGTTCGATCGTAATCAGGCGGTCGAGAATAAATTGGTTAGGGAGTCCAATAAACAAAACAGAGATGTTTTGTAGACGTTTGGGGATGATCCGGACACAACGGTGACGACTCCCCGGGTCAGGTTCGGGACAACTTTCGGACGCGCGCGAGGGGGGGCTGCGGGCTGATGAGAGAGGTTAGGTTGGACCTGGCGGTAGGTAGTGAGCTGTGTATATGGTCTCGAGCTGAGAGAAGAGAAGAGAGGGAGGCCCGGTGACTGTTTCCGGAGACCGAAAACGTCCGACGTTAGACCGACTATATTGCCGCTATAGTTAACTGTTGGGGCGTCAAACGAACTCCGAATGCGACGAAAATTGACAGGCGGCCTACCTACAACATAAAAACACCGCACGCCAACTTTCATCCCATTCTAAGAACATTTTCCGGACACTTATAAAATAATATTTCGGACAAGCCGCGGGTGCGTGCAAGTGTGTCTGGGCTCAGAACAGACAACAGAGAGAACGAGGAGGCCGGGACGGATGCAAGTTTTGAAAACATGATGATGCAATGCACATGATGACATGATAAGATGCAACACGCAAGCAAAATACAAGGCAACAACAGCGAATCACTGGAAGACACCTGGCGCGACGGTCTCGGGGCATCACAACACTCCACCACTACGAGAGGATCTCGTCCCGAGATCTAGAATGGCACCGGAGGGAAAAACGGAAGAGAAAGAGAAGAGGTAAAGCTAAGTTGCTTCGTTGACAAACAAGTGAAACCAAAGAAACTTGAAAAGGTTAAACCCTTTCGAGAAAAGAATACAACGGAGATAAACGAAGTTGAAAACACTCTGTTAAGACAGAGAAAAAGAAAGAGCCGATTCGGGTAGCACTTCGGTTGAAAAGAGGTGAAAGACTTGATAAAATGAAAGAGCTTGAGCAAAAGGACACAACACTCTAGTTAGATGGATAAACCAAGAAAAGAACACGATCCTGACAAAACAAAAAGGTGGGTTGAAGAGAGCAACATCACAAAGCCTCCGGAACAAAAGTAAGAATGGAATGGAATGAACGAAGGGAAACAAGATCTTGAGGGAGCACGCTTACTACAAATGCTAGAACGGAGTTGTTGGAAAACCAACAACGAAAAGAACAGGCTTGTTGAGGGCTTATGGAAAATATCTCAAAAACTTGAGGTGTAAACCTGCCATAAATGGGAACAAGATTGGATTGATATGAACAAGGAGACAAGAAACTTATTTCACCGGGAGGATAAATGAAGAACTTGGGTCGTTTATAAGCACCATAAATAGCAACAATACTTAGGGAAAGCTTTAGGTGAAATATAACCCAAGATAACTCCAACAAAGCGATTGATGGATTGAGAAGAGCTCATGCTCGAAGAAATTGGTGGGTTTAACTATCTCATTCTTGACAATTGTTGTATCATGAAACACAAACTCAAATTGTCAAGAGTGACATAATACCACCTCCGATGATACGGTAGAAAGAATTGCACATCTAAATGCAAGATAAAGAATGCTTGAACTCCTCAAGACAAAACATGTGTTGAGCACCATGTTTAATTTTTTAGTATATCTTGGGAGATCTTTACTCCGAGAAAAAAGCTTGAAGAACAATTGAAGAGTGAAAAGAATCCTTGACGAACCCTCATGTAGCCTCCCTGAAGAACTCCGATAATAAAAGGATGATAGAAAGAAAGAGAAGTTGAAAACACGAGGTGAAGCCTTGTGAAGATTTAGATGGATCTTCACGACGAGATAAACGGAAAGCTTGAAACTCCGGATAAGAAAAGATGAAACAATTGAAATCGAGAATTTTGATGAACCTCCAGAATAAGGAATTAAACGCTTGGATGAAACAAGAATAAGAATTAAATTATGCTTATCCTTCCCCAATTTAATTGATGACAAGCAATGGATTTGGCATACTACTTATTCTCGTAAAAAAAGGATTAAGATAGATATTGCGCGAACTTGAAGAGGCCTTCGATGATCCACCGGTAGGATTGAAACAACGAATGAATTGATATGAGAACATTGGAAGAGAACTCTTGAACGAACCACCGTAAGAATTGAAAATGAACGAAGAAAAGAGATGAATCACCGGTAAGAATTTGAAAACAAACAAAGATACATGGGGAAAATTTAGATACAAGAGAACGAAGAGATCAAGAGCTGATAAGAGAATACTTGAATGATGCACCTGTAAGATTGGAGAATGATAACTGAAAGTTGAGAATGAATAAACCTGAGTTGATGGAGTCCAGATAAACAAACTGAAAATGCTCTGAATTACTCCGGATGGGTGAAAAGAATTCTGACAATCGAAAACAATTATGAGAGGATGGCAACAATCTCAAATGACGAATCTTGAAGAGAATGGAGCAAGGTTGAAAGAAGAATCTTCTTCGGTCTTCCAAACTGAGAATGATGACGAAAAATACCATCATGACTTATTTAGGCACTCCGGAAGAATCAAAACGAAGAGGTTGAGCCAGCGATGAAAAGAATTTGAAAGATTTCGGAGAAAAAACATAAGACTGATGACAAATCATTCTTACGTCAATCTTTGAAATGAATTTGAAAAGCTCCGGGAAAATAAGAAGAGTCAGGTAAGATCCTGGGAAAAGACCTGTGGGTTAGGGCCCACTCAAAAGAAACACCGTAGAACAATTTAAAAGAGAGAATGCCCCGGTAAGATTTAAATGGCTAGAATGAGATAACAACCTCGAAATAGGTTGAACTGATCTTGGAAGACAAGACGAGCCTTCTGAGATATCTTCAGCACTCCCGTACAAATGAATAGCGAGAAGTGAATTATTATGAGGTGCACCGGTATGAGAAGGTATTGAAACAAGGAAAAGATGTGATCACCATTGAAAGATTGCATTGAACACACCGGGGAAGATAAAAGAACAAAGAATTATAAACTTGAGGCTCCGTTAGTATCTTCATGAGAAACACCGGTTAAGAACATGAAGGAGAAGAATGGAGAGGATTCACATCAATAAGATGGATACTTGATCAAGAAATCTGAATCCTTCAAGGAAAACAAGGGTGGGAGAGCGGGAAAAAAACAAAGGCAACTTGGGATGGATGAAACGAACACCGTTGAGAAAGCTGAGATTGAATCTTGCGGATATTGAAAATGAACGGATCTGCTTGAAGAGAAACACACCAGTTGAAAAGCATTGACATGACAATGTCGATTATCATGATGAAGGGTTGATATTCAAATCGGAACATGAGAACACCGCTTAGGCAAGGTATGGAGTCAACATTTGACTTCGAAGCAACTCGAATACCACAACTCAAAACAAAACAAAGGATTAGCTTGCAAAATAAGCTGGAACAAACATATGATAGAGATTTCGTCCGAAGTTTTTGTGGTGGGGCCTACACGGGCTCGATCGTACAGCACCATCATGTACAAGGCAGTGCACATGACATACGAAGCGTCCCCGAGTCGGCATAGCCAAGGACTCTTTAAGACACAACGAGACCACTGTAAAACCAATCGTGAATAGGCGGACCACTAGACGTCGAACCCCAATTTCATGTCATACATCTGTCGGAAAGATATCCTAAGAGCTACTTGAATTCCCACTTATAAACTCCCGAAATTTTCTGGTTATGCAATCAGGTGTTGGGGATACAGGGGAAGCATAATATCTCACCCAAAACTAGCAAATCCTACATCCAGTTGTATCCATCCTTCAACACATAACCAAGAAACCTTCGGAAATCATCTACCTCAACCTTCGAAAAGCATCCGTTATACGAGTTATGGCAATACTCCCGAACTCCCGCCCCAGTATTGGGTGGCATCGAGGTTATCTCACCAACAACTGCATAAAATAGATTTTTGATGTCGGCGAAACCAAACTCAGGTATTCCAGAACTGCAACGATAAAATTGTGACGACAACACCACGGAGCTCAACTCCCCGGAACACTGCCACAACCCCTAAATGTCAAGAGGCACCAAGAACAATGTTCTCGTCACAAAAACATCAGAACGATTCCAAGATACCTGCGTGATCCTAAATTTTGTTAGTGAAATTTGAGAAGAGAAGAGTCAAAACTCTACGTCAAGATGCCTCACCAGAGTGATGAAGGGACTGAGGAGTAAAAAGAATTCCTAACTCTCCGATATATATAATCCTAAATGACTCAAAACATTTTTTCTAGACTCAACAACGCCAGCTATTCAATCAAGTAGGGGGCTCCTAAGGTCGGGGAAGGCTCTGATACCAACTTGTAATGCCCTCGATGCGGCTATATCTCCCACGTGTCGAAGCACGACTTAGAGGCATAACCGCATTGAAAGCAATGTCGCAAGTGAGGTAATATTCACACAACCCATGTAATACATAAGGGAAAAGAATACATAGTTGGCTTACAATTGCCACTTCACACAATTACATGAATAAAGCATTACATCATCCAGATACAATCAAGGTCCGACTACGGAACCAAAATAAAAGAAGACTACCCCAAATGCTACACGGATCCCCGATCGACCCCAACTGGGCTCCTCTACTGATCAACTGGAAACGGAACAACACAAAGGACAAGATCTTCATCGAGCTCCTCCTTGAGCTTGGTTGCTCAAACACGGTTCAACGGCACCTGCAAGCTGGTTTTGGAAGTATCTGTGAGTCACGTGGACTCAACAATCTCACACCCTCACGATCAAGACTATTTAAGCTTATAGGAAGATTAAAAGGTATGAGGTGGAGCTGCAGCAAGCGACTAGCATATATGGTGGCTAACATACGCAAATGAGAGCGAGAAGAGAAGGCAAAGCACGGTCAATAAAAGTATGATCAAGAAGTGATCCTAGAACAACCTACGTCAAGCATAACGCCAACACCGTGTTCACTTCCCGCACTCCGCCGAGAAGAGACCATCACGGTTACGCACGCGGTTGTTGTATTTTAATTAAGGTCAACTTCAGGTTTTCTACAACTGGACATTAACAAATTCCCATCTGCCCATAACCGCGGGCACGGCTTTCGAAAGTTCAAATCCCTGCAGGGGTGTCCCAACTTAGCCCATCACAAGCTCTCACGGTCAACGAAGGATATTGCTTCTAGCGGGAAGACCCGATCAGGCTCGGAATCCCGGTTACAAGACATCCTCGACAATGGTAAAACAAGTCCAGCAACACCGCCCGAATGTGCCGACAAATCCCGATAGGAGCTGCACATATCTCGTTCTTAGGGCACACTCAGATGAGACATCCTACGAGTAAAACCAACCCTCAAGTTACCCCGAGGTGGCCCCGCAGTCTACTCGGTTGGACCAACACTCAGAGGAGCACTGGCCCAGGGGGGGGGGGTTAAAATAAAGATGACCCTTGAGTCTGCAGAACCCAAGGGAAAGAAAAAGGCTAGGTGGCGAATGGTAAAACCAATGTTGGGCATTCCTGGAGGAGTTTTATTCAAGGCGAACTGTTAAGGGGTTCCCATTATAACCCAACCGTGTAAGGAACACAAAATCCAGGAACATAACACCGATATGACGGAATCTAGGGCGGCAAGAGTGGAACAAAACACCAGGCATAAGGCCGAGCCTTCCACCCTTTACCAAGTATATAGATGCATTAATTAAATAAGAGATATTGAGATATCCCAACAAGTAAACATGTTCCAACAAGGAACAACATCTCCATGTTCCAACAAGGAACAAACTTCAATCTTCACCTGCAACTAAAAATGCTATAAGAGGGGCTGAGAAAAGCGGTAACATAGCCAAACAACGGTTTGCTAGGACAAGGTGGGTTAGAGGCTTGGTTCAACAATATAGGAGGCATGATAAGCAAGTGGTAGGTATCGCATTATAGGCATAGCAAAAGAGCAAGCAACTAGCAAGCAAAGATAGAAGTGATTTCGAGGGTATGGTCATCTTGCCTGAAATCCCGCAAAGAAGAAGAACGAGTCCATGAAGAAGACAAATGGACGTAGATGAATGGGTCCTCGCAAACGCGACGTTATCGGAACCAACCCAAAGAAGCAACACTGGAAAGAAGCACACAACATAGTAAACAACCATCACATAAGCATGGCACGATACACAAACAAGTATGATGCATGTCCGGTTTAAAGAGGGCATGGCATGGCAAAGTGCACAAGCAATCCTACAAATTAAGTGGAGCTCAATATGCATCGGGATGCATATTGACAAAACACCACATTCCATTATTTAGTTTGATCTCGTTATGTAACCAACAAGATTAAATGTTGTTAGCATGGCAAGAGGTGAAGCATGAAGAAACTATCTAGTCTAGGCAAGTTTAAATGAGGCCGGAACAACAAAACAACAAGTCCGGAAACTCCACATGTGCATAATAATGAATTAGGTACTGTTTTGCCCTAAACACAATTTTAGAGTTATTAAACATGCAAAGTAAAGCCACCATGTTAAACTAGGCAAAATTCTACCCCATTTACATATAAAGTTTATTTGAAACCGAGCTACGTTTATTTAGTTAGGAATTAAAGCATTTTAACATGGCATATGGACAGAAATTACACAAATAGAATTTTAGGCATTTCAAACATGGATGGAAAAGACATATTACGAAACTAGATGAAAAACTAAGCATATTTCATATATAAATTGTTTTAATCCGATGCATGGTTGAGAAGTTATTAAATGCCAGAAGTATGTGGGTTTTTCTGCAAAACAGGCAAACTCTGGATAAATAGACAAATTCACATATCCTGAAAAAACATCAACGGGCTGAATCTGGTGCACTGCTGGGCTGAACAGGGAGGAGGGGCTAGAGCTATGCTCACATTGGGACACTGGGCCAGAAGCGGAGAAGCGGTGACAGGCCAAGGGGAGGCACCACTGGGCCTTGGCGGCGGAGGGAGCTAGGCCGCAGCGTTCATGTGCTGACTCGGATCTGGTAGGAAGCAAGCCGACTAGGTGGCCTGGGGAGGCACAGGCGCGGTCAACGCTCGTGGGCGCTGGATCGGAGCAGGTCGACACGGACAAACCCACATCGCCGGGTGCAGAGGAACAGGAGGCAGAGGCGAGGCGGCGCCATGGGACTTGGGACGAGGTCGCCGGAGGAGCAACAGAAGATTTTCGGGATGGCAGCGGCGATGTTGCTCCTACGGCTTGGACGGGAAACCTGCGGCAGTTCGCCAGACCTGGAGCTCGGGGAGGATCCAGGCGGCGGTGGATTGCAGCCAGGGAGGAAGGTGAGGCGGAGGAGCGGGAAACGATGAAGAAGAGGCCGGTTCGGGGCGATGCAGACAACGCGCGGGGCGGTTGCAGCGACTGCAGCTACCGCTCGTAGCAGAGGAGAAGCGGCGTGGCTAGGGACATGCCGCGGCAGGCACGACGGAGGCCAGGACGGAAGTCCGGCAGGGTGCGAGGGCACGGAGGAAACCGGCGGGGATGGACGCCGGTGACGCAGACGAGGTGAAGGCCTCCGGCGGGGAAGCTCCAGGCGGTGGCCTCCCTGGCGTCGGGTCCCTGCTAGAGAATGGAGAAGCGAGAGATATTAGAGAGGTTGAGAGGGAGAGAAGCATGGGGGGAGTAAATGAAGAGAAGGCAGGGCGTGGCGATCTGGTGGTTGCCGGCTGCTGCTACTCCGGCGAGGAGGCTTGGGTCACGAGAGGCGAGCAAGGCAAGGGGAGCTCGGGTGGATCGAGGGGAAGCAATGGAGGGCGATGATTGGATTGGATCGGGAGGAAAGAGGGGATCCCGAGGAAGAAAGGTAGGTGGGTGGCGACGGCTGGGAGGATGGGACACGCGGGCTAGATTTTAGGGTTATGCTAGAGTTTATATAGGTAGGGGATTAGGGGAGGGGTTAACTCGGTCCGTCCGATCGTAACCAGGCAGTCGAGAATAAATTGGTTAGGGAGTCCAATAAACAAAACATAGATGTTTTGTAGACGTTTGGGGATGATCCGGACACAACGGTGACGACTCCCCGGGTCGGGTTTGGGACAACTTTCGAACGCGCGCGAGGGGGGGCTGCGGGCTGACGAGAGAGGTTAGGTTGGACCTGGCGGTAGGTAGTGAGCTGTGTAGATGGTCTCGAGCTGAGAGAAGAGAAGAGAGGGAGGCCCGGCGACTGTTTCCGGAGACCGAAAACGTCCGACGTTAGACCGACTATATTGCCGCTATAGTTAACCGTTGGGGCGTCAAACGAACTCCGAATGCAACGAAAATTGACAAGCGGCCTACCTACAACATAAAAACACCACACGCCATCTTTCATCCCATTCTGAGAACATTTTCCGGACACTTATAAAATAATATTTCGGACAAGCCGCGGGCGCGTGCAAGTGTGTCTGGGCTCAGAACGGACAACGGAGAGAACGAGGAGGCCGGGACGGATGAAAGTTTTGAAAACATGATGATGTAATGCACATGATGACATGATAAGACGCGACACGCAAGCAAAAGACAAGGCAACAACAGCGAATCACTGGAAGACACCTGGCACGACGGTCTCGGGGCGTCACAACCCTATACATCCTTCCCATTTCTTTAATTATTTTTTCTCTTTTACCACGGGTGAATCAAAACCTACTCATCCCAAGGACTCACAAGGACTCCCTCTGATCTTGGTTCCATACAAATAGTCGAAGACCATTCCTCTCAAGGAATCTTTCTTACTCAGGCGAAGGCGACGGAGATGTGTGACAGGAAGGTGCAAAGGATTTGTAGACCACAACTTCACTCAAGAACCTGTATAAAGCTTTTCCCCTTAGACTAAGACCCCTGGCATGTAAAATGGCCTTGGTGATTATTGTACCCTCTGTAGGATTATGTTGTGATGTATCAATCAGATTCCGGTGAACCAAATCCTTATTTGGTATCATCTTTACTTATCGACTTTAATCCGTCTCTTCAATTGCCTCACGCACACACCTCGGCACAAATTGCCAGGGCTCTATATGGAAACACATGTGTTGCCAAACAAAAGTCTGAACAACTTCATAGCACAATTCGGCGTCCCAAGCTCGGTACTATATGCATCGGCTGTGAATCATGTCTTTGGTCAATAGTTGGGTTGCCCAGCTCCTGTGTTTGCTACCTTATGTTCTGTCTAATTGGCTAGGGTAGTAAAGGGAGAACTACTGCGATTGTGTTTCCGATTCGTCTGATTAAGCACCTCAGTAGAGAAAGCCAAAAATTGATTGTCATGATACGGTGAGAGCTGGTCAGCCACTCGGCGACTTATTAAAATCTTTAGCGATTTTTTCGTATTACAAGAAGGACTATTTTCCGGTCACATATGCAACGCATCCGCATTGGGATAGCCGCGTACATACAAGGGGCTACTTTGTAGACCCATCGTCAAACTCCTATGGCTAAATGAGAGTAATAAAATCGCATACTCTGATTGCCTGGTTCACCGCACTGACACCTCCTTCATGGACCAAGATGTTGGGTTAAGTGTAGTCATGTGCAATTCCGAACACCCCAGTAGTATCTACCTGGGGGTTGAAGCTGATGATTGGGAACTCTCGGATATAAAAATGAATGCATAGGAGGATAAAACTCTTCATAAAGGCATTAACTACGACCAGAAGAGCTTCTCCGTTGCGTACCCCTCCTGGGCCCGAAAGAATTGGGCGGCGTCCGCAGAACTCTTCGGCAGATCCGCGTATGCGTCTGGAGAACTCCACGGTCGATTAAGTAAGGCATACCTCCGATCCCCAAATTTAGCCTGTAAAAGCAAGGGCTTACCAGCCGCTATCTGTCCGGCTTGACGGACTTCCTTGCACGATGCGCGGAATTCAGACTGTGCCTCCTTGGCATCTTGAAGGGCCTTAGCGAGTTCGGTCCCCTTCACCTTATTTTCTTCTTCTAAGGACTCGCACCTGCGGGTGGTTTCCTTGACCTTTTGCTCCACCTCGGTCACCCGTTCCTCAAAACGGCGCCGAGCGGCTTGTTCGGCCGTTATGTACGCAGCCGCTTTATCGGCGACCGCCTTGCTTACCCTTGCTTGCTCCTTGGCTTGGGCAAGCGCACCCCTGAGGGTCTCAACCGCGGCGGCACCATCTATACAAACACACACATTGCAGCTCTCGAAATTCCACAGAACACGGACATAAACAGGCATAAAATAAGTTGTATATTATACCTTGCACCTGGTCGAGCCGTGTGTTAAAAAGGACTAGGTCCTCATCAGCTCGCTCCAGTTTCCGTTTGAGTTCGGAAATTTCTGCTGACTGGGCAGTCGCCGCCAATAGGGAGGCATGTTTTAATCCAAATAAAATAGCATGTTACCACCTGACAACTGACTTTTGATCCTCTGCTTGCTTTTCTTTCAAAGAACCGAACAGAGTCTCAGGGGCTACTATCCATATACAGGCATATTTCTCATAAAAATGATCAAACATATTACATTGCGTACCTCGAAGCCTACTAGCAGGCTGGAGAAGGCTTCATTCAGCCCGCTCTTGGCGGACTGAATCTTCTCAGCCACCATACCCATCAGGATGTGGTGCTCATTCAAGATGGATGCACTTTGTAGTGCGTCCGTCGTTGTATTCGGCGCCTCAAGATTAGCAGAGGCTGTTACTCCCCCTTCTCCTGCAGGGGGTCGCTCACTAGACTCCGGAGCCGTATGGGTCTCCGGAGTAGTATGCGGCTGGGGGTCGGATTAACCGGGGCCCCCGCCGCCGGTCTCTGTGGGGGTTGTACCCCCCCCCCCAGTCCTTCGGTAGCCGAGGTGTTGCCCTCCGGTGCTGTTAAGTTGCCCCCCACCCCCGTCTCTTCAAGGCCCGGAGAGGGCCTATGGGATGACACCTCAGTATCATCTGCCCTAGGTGGCAGGGAAGCTAGTGGAGGCGACTCGCTCTCCATCATCTCCAGCGGAAGATCCCCCGAGGATGAGGATAGGTGGGGGAGATTGCGTGCCAGACTAAAAAATAGAACTCAGAGTTATCATCACAGTTCATAGAGATTGGATTTTTGTGAAAAATCCCGGATTACTTACGAGTCGGCTTGGGTCTTGGTCCGGCGACGGTGCTCTGGGATGGCCTCGGCGTCTGACTGCGAGTCATCGGAGAGGGAAATGTTGTCCCTCTTGGATGCTTCAGCCTCCGGGTCTTTGGAGGCCGCCCTCTTCTTTCCCTTGCAGGGAGGATCTTCTTCTTCCTCCTCCTCCTCGTCATCGTCGTCGCCCTCGTGAGAGGACTGGGCATCAGCTTCTCCGAACATTGCGTCCGAAGTGCCCTCCTCTTTCTTCTTCTTCTTCTTCTTCTTCTTCTTCTTCTTCTTCTTCTTCTTCTTCTTCTTCTTCTTCTTCTTCTTCTTCTTCTTCTTCTTCTTCTTCTTCTTCTTCTTCTTCTACTTCTTCTTCTTCTTCTTCTTCTTCTTCTTCCTGTCCTTATTTACCGGCGCTTGGTATGGCGTTGGGACCAGCATCCTCTTTAGTAGAGAATTGGCCGGGTCTTTAGGGAGCAGAGCTGGACACCGGATCTGCTCTGCCTTCTTGGTCTAGACCTGTTTGCGGATGGACTACTCAATGCTTCTCCTTTGGATTGACGAACCAATTGGTGTTCGGAGGTTTTAGAATTTACCTCGGAGGTCGGATGGTTGCAGTCGAGGCCGATGTCATCCGATGACTTTGGCCATGACTTCTGCTTCTTAAAAGGCAGCTTCTAGATCCCCTTATGCGTTGTGCCATAGAACCGTTGTTGGGTCCGCGGCCCTTACGGATTGAACTCCCACATCTTGAGGGGCCGCCGTTGGCAAGGAAGTGCTCAGCAGATCAGCATCACTTGGATCACGTCAGCAAGAGTAATGTCCTTCGCTATCATGCCTTGAACGTGTTTCTGTAGTAGCAGCACCTCAGGGACCGACCCCCAGTCCGGACCCTTGTCGGTCTAGGATGTTAGCCTCAGCGGGGGTCCGGATCAGAAGGCTAGAGCGGCTTCCCACTTAGGGTCGCGGGGTTCTGTGGTACAGAACCATTCATGTTGCCATATCTTGATGGTGTGTACAAAAAATCCCTTTGGCCAATTGACTTTGGGGAGCTTGCTCACTATGTGTAACGCCCACGATGCGGTTATATCTCCCACGTGTCGAAGCACGACTTAGAGGCATAACCACGTGTAAGCAATGTCGCAAGTGGGGTAATCTTCACACAACCCAGGTAATGAATAAGGAAAAGAGGTACATAGTTGGCTTACACTCGCCACGTCACACAATAGCATAAATACCATTACATTCATCCAGATACAATCAAGGTCCGACTACGGAACCAAAATAAAGAACAACCCCAAATGAAACAAAGTCCCCGATCGCCCCAACTGGGCACCACTACTGCTCGTCTGGAAAAGAAACATAGTATCATCGTGAATCCTCATCAAACTCCCACTTGAGCTCAGTCGAATCTCCTGGAATGGCATCATCGGTCCCTGCATCTGGTTTTGGAAGGAATCTGTGAGTCACGGGGACTCAACAATCTCACACCCTCGCGATCAAGACTATTTAAGCTTATAGGTAGGGAAAAGGTATGAGGTGGAGCTGCAGCAAGCACTAGCATATATGGTGGCTAACATACGCAAAACAGAGCAAGAAGAGAAGGCAAAGGCACGATCGATAAACTATGATCAAGAAGTGATCCTAGAACAACCTACATTCAATCATAACACGAGACCGTGTTCTTTTCCCGGACTCCGCCGAAAAGAGACCATCACGGACACACACTTTGTTGATTCATTTTAATTAAGTAAAGTTCAGGTTATCTACAACCGGACATTAACAAATTCCCATCTGCCCATAACCGCGGGCACGGCTTTTGAAAGTTCAAATCCCTGCAGGGGTGTCCCAACTTAGCCCATCACAAGCTCTCATGGACAACGAAGGATATCCCTTCTCCCAAGACAATCCGATCAGACTCGGAATCTCGGTTACAAGATATCTCGACAATGGTAAAACAAAACCAGCAAAGCCGCCCGAATGTGCCGACAAATCCCGATAGGAGCTGCACATATCTCGTTCTCAGGGCACACTCAGATGAGACATCCTACGAGTAAAACCAACCCTCAAGTTGCCCCGAGGTGGCCCCGCAGTCTACTCAATTCGGACCAACACTCAGAGGAGCACTAGCCCAAGGGGGTTTAAAATAAAGATGACCCTTGGGCTCCAGAAACCCAAGGGAAAATAGGCTAGGTGGAAAATGGTAAAACCAATGTTGGGCATTGCTGGAGAAGTTTTATTCAAGGCGAACTGTCAAGGGGTTCCCATTATAACCCGACCGTGTAACGAACGCAAAACCAAGGAACATAACACCGGTATGACGGAAACTAGGGCGTTAAGAGTGGAACAAAATACCAGGCATAAGGCCAAGCCTTCCACCCTTTACCAAGTGTATAGATGCATTAAAATAGAAAAGATATAGTAATGATATCCCAACAATAAACATGTTCCAACAAGGAACAAACTCCAATCTTCAACAATGGTTTGCTAGGACAAGGTGGGTTAGAGGTTTGACATGGCAATATGGGAGGCATGATAATCAAGTGGTAGGTATCGTAGCATAGGCATAGCAAAATAGAGCGAGCATCTAGCAAGCAAAGATAGAAGTGATTTCAAGGGTATGGTCATCTTGCCTGCAAAGTTCTCCGAGTTGATGTTAGCTTGATCCTCGTAAACGTACTCAACGCGTTCCTCGATCACATACTCGTCTACCGGCTCTACGCAAAGCAAGAACACAAGCAAAGGGAGACACGATCAACCACGTGCAATGCACAAACAATATGATGCAAAACATGTCATGATATGAGGGATGCGATATGCAATGCATATGCATGCTTCGGAAAGGAAAGATTGAATCTGGCCTCAACTTGGAAAACCAAGAGTGCCACTAGAAAGATGAGTTGATTTAAGTTGTATCGATATAAAGATCACCGGAATCGGATGCACAGTTTGCAAATGGCAAGCAAAACAAATATGGCAGCGATCTGCGATTAACAGCACGAGGCCATCTAAATGCATCAAGAACAACAAGCTACTGCACCCTAACATAACAACAAAGCACATGGAAGTATCCACTAAAGATGCTTGACAAAAGATGAACACTGAGCTACGGCTAATTCACTCAATGGCAGGTTCAAACAAGCATGGCAAAAGTGCTAAAGTTATCAGGTTACAGACTTGGAGAAAATAACATGTCAGGAATTTAACATCAGGAAGCAATGTTTAGAGCAAGATAACAACATGCTACAGGAACATATCATGGCAAAGCAAGAAATGGCATGAAGCTACTCAAAGCATACAACAAAAGTCCCTTACTGACCATAAGGCAAAAGGGATCAGAAAGTACATTGGCAACCATGTGAACATAGCAATTATCGTTAACAGATTCAGACTTAGTAGAAAACTGGAACATGGCAAAACATATATTGAGTAGGCATGTTTACGAGCTCGATGCACTCACCACAAGGCATTGCATGACAAACTAAGCATACACCGAGCAAGTAGACATGGCATAGAAGGTAAACATGGCAAGAACAACCTCATAGCATGCACGAATCAACTACAACAAGCTCGACAAAAATGCTTAACACGTAAACATTCTGCCAGGAATATTTTATAGAAAAAGTAGAGCTCGATTGAGTCAAGCTAGGGTGCTCCATAATTGCAAACAAAGACATGGATGGATAGAGCACAACAATATCTACAAAACATCCTTACCGATCATGCTCAAAAGAGGCATGGATCACTCTGTAGCTATAAGAATACATGGCATAAAAATATTAATAGCGCAAAGACTTAGAAGATTTCTAAGTCCCTGAAAACAGCAACATTACGAGAGCTACTTGGCATGCTTGTGCTAGTCACCACAGAGATCACAAAAATACATGGCATACACCCCTGTAAAGATGGCATGGCATACTTCAAAACACATGTAGGGCTCAAGTTCATAGGAGGCACACATTAATCATGGCAAAAATGACAAATGTCCAATTACTGAAAAGAATCTGAAACTAACATTGCATAGCACTCTTGCAACAACATTTAGGGCATCAAGATGAGCTCAAATGAACATGGTGCAATGCAATGAAATGAAGTAGTCTTCGAGACGAACAATTTGATATGCTACATGCCCGAAACGGAGCCACGGATGGAGATATATGGCATGATGAACAATGCATAAAAATACTAGGGTTAGGGCAAAAAGTCAACCCGATCCAGATCTAGGGTTACTGTAGCGGCGCATGAAACGTGGTTCGTCGGGCTCCTGTTTGAGGTCGCCGGAGGGAGGAGATGCCGGATCCGGCCGGCCCGTGGCCGGATCTGGCCTGCGTTGAGGTGGCCGCCGAGCTGGCCCGGCAGGGCGGCGTCGGGCGGAGGGGCTCCGGCTTGAGTCCGGCGATGGCGTGCGGCGGCGCGGCGGAGGGGGTGGCACCGGGCGGAGAGGAGAGGCGGGCGAGGGCGGGCACGAGGGGAGGTGAGGAGATGGGCCGCGGGGTCCGGTTCCGGGCTCTCCGGGCCCGCGGCGGTGGCGGGTCGGCGGCGGTGACGTGTCGGGCGCCGATTGGTCGGTGGCGGCGGCACGGACGCGTCCGACCCGGACGGACGTGTCCAGCGATGCGAGGAGAGGGAGAGTCTAGGGGTTTATCCGTAAATTTTGGGGGAGATGCCTTTTTATAGGTAGGAGGAGCTAGGAGGCTCCAAATTGAGCACGGTTTTCGGCCACGTGATCGTGATCGAACGAACTAGATGATGGAGGAGGTTTAGGTGGGTTTTGGGCCACTTTGGAGGGGTGTTGGTCTGCAACACACACGAGGCCTTCTCGGTTCCACGGTTAACCGTTGGAGTATCAAACAAAGTCCAAATGGTATGAAACTTGACAGGCGGTCTACCGGTAGTAAACCAAGTCCGCTTGGGAAGTCTCGGTCCAATCCGAGAACGTTTAACACCTGCACACGAAAAGAGGTAGAAAGGGACACCTGAGGACATAGGAGTGCCGGAATGCAAAACGGACAACGGGGAAAATGCTCGGATGCATGAGACGAACACGTATGCAAATGTGATGCACATGATGACATGATATGAGATGCATGGCAAAGACAAAACAACACGAAGAGAAAAACCCGACAATGAGGAAATATCATAACTTAGTGCCGGAACTGGCAAGAGTTGGAATACGAATATGGCAGGTTACATATGGGGTGTTACAACACTCCACCACTACGACAGGATCTCATCCCGAGATCTAGGACTAGAAAAACTTTGGGTACTCAGAACAGAGGTGGTCCTCGCGTTCCCAGCTGGCTTCATGGTCGGAATGATGTGACCACTTGACTTTGAGGAATTTGATAGACTTGTTGTGAGTCTTGCGCTCAGTTTCTTCAAGAATAGCAACTGGGTGCTCATGATAAGACATGCCTTCTTGGAGATCACTCTCTTCAAAGTTGATGGTGCGGTTAGGAGTCTTGAAACACTTGCGGAGTTGAGACACGTGAAACACGTCGTGCACGTTTGCAAAGTTGGATGGAAGCTCAAGTTGATAGGTGATATCGCCTCTTTTGCGAATGATCTTGAAAGGGCCCATGTATCTAGGGGCAAGCTTCCCTTTGATACCGAAGCGACGAGTACCTTTCATTGGAGAGATGCGGAGGTAGACATGGTCTCCGATCTCAAAAGCCAAGTCACGATGTTTCTATCATAGTAACTCTTCTGGCGCGATTGCGCGGCTTTGAGATTTTCACGAATGACTTGGCACATTTCTTCAGCCTCTGCGATCAAGTCATTACCAAGAAGTTGGCATTCACCGGTCTTTGACCAGTTAAGAGAAGTACGACACTTTCTGCCATAGAGAATCTCGAAAGGGGCCTTGCCCGAACTCACTTGGAAGCTGTTCTTGTAGGAGAACTCGGCATATGGAAGACAATCTTCCCACTTCATACCGAAGGAGATGACACATGCCCTGAGCATATCTTCAAGAATTTGATTGACCCTCTCAACTTGGCCACTGGTTTGAGGATGAAAAGTTGTGCTGAAGCGAATGTTGGTGCCCATGGCCTTCTGGAAAGAATCCCAGAACTTAGAGGTAAAGATGCTTCCACGATCTGAAGATATCAATTGTGGAATGCCGTGCAAGGAGACAATCCTGGAGGTATATACCTCTGCCAACTGAGCTGCTGTGATAGATTCTTTGATAGGCAGAAAATGAGCCACTTTGGTGAGCTTGTCGATGACAACGAATATAGCATCATTGCCACGCTTGGACTTGGGAAATCCAGTCACGAAGTCCATCTCAATATGGTTAAACTTCCATTCTGGAATGGCAAGAGGTTGGAGGAGACCAGCTGGTCGTTGGTGTTCTGCTTTCACTCTTCTGCAGACATCACATTCATTCACGAACTGAGCAATCTCGCGCTTCATTCGAGTCCACCAATACGACTGCTTGAGGTCATGGTACATCTTTGTACTTCCAGGGTGAATAGAGAGGAGTGAATTGTTAGCCTCGTTCATAATGACTTTACGAAGGTCACCTTTAGGAACAACAATGCGATCCTCGAAGAACAGAGTATCCTTGTCATCAAGGCGATAGCACTTGTACTTGGGTTGACTCTTGGCAATCCCAATCTTTACCTTCTTCACCATAGCATCAAGAAGTTGAGCTTGACGAATCTGATCTTCCAAAGTAGGAGAGACTTGGTGGTTGGCAATGAATCCTTGAGGAACAACTTGGAGATTGAGTTTGCGGAAAGCTTCACAAAGCTCTGGTTGAGAAGGCTTGATAATCAAACTGTTGTAGTAAGCCTTTCTGCTCAATGTGTCAGCAATTACATTGGCCTTGCCTGGAGTATATTCAATACTCGGATTATACTCTTGAATCATTTTGACCCAACGAGTCTACGTGAGGTTGAGGTTTGGCTGAGTGAAGATGTACTTGAGGCTCTTATGATCAGTGAAGATGTCCACTTTCCTTCCCAACAAGAGATGTCTCCATGTTAAAAGAGCATGGACAACTGCCGCCAACTCGAGGTCATGAGTGGGGTAGTTCTTTTCATTAGGCTTCAACTGGCAAGAGGTATAGGCCACAACTTTCTTCTCTTGCATCAACACTACACCGAGACCTTGAAGGGAAGCATCACAGAAGACCTCGAACGGTTTGGATTCATTAGGAGGAGTCAGAACTGGAGCAGTGACTAACTTCTCTTTGAGGGTGTTGAAAGCGAAGTCACATTCAGGCGACCAGACGTACTTCACATGCTTCTGGAGAAGGTTGGAAAGAGGCTTCGCGATCTTAGAGAAGTTCTCAACGAACCTTCGACAATAGCTTGCAAGCCCAAGGAAGCTGTGAAGTTGCTTCACGTTCTGAGGCTGTTCCCAATTCACAATTGCAGACACCTTCTCAGGATTAACAGCTATGCCCTTGGCAGAGATGATATGCCCAAGGTAGAGAACCTCATCGAGCCAAAACTCGCACTTAGAAAACTTCGCATAGAACTGATGTTCTCTGAGTTTATCCAGCACCAATCTCAAATGCTTGGCATGATCCTCCTTGTTCTTGGAAAAGACCAAAATGTCATCGAGGTAGACCAAGACGAAGTCATTTGTGTAGGCGTTGAAGATGAAGTTCATCATGCGAGAGAATGTTAGAGGAGCATTGACAAGGCCGAAAGACATGACAGTGTATTCATATGAACCATAGCTTGTTCTAAATGCTGTCTTAGGAATATCTTCTTCACGAATGTGAATCTGATGATAGCCCATAAGGAGATCAAGCTTGGAGAATACTTGAGCACCTTTGAGTTGTTCGAAAAGCTCATTGATGTTGGGAAGCGGGTACTTGTTCTTTATGGTCTTCTTATTCAATGGACGGTAGTCGACACAAAGTTGGTCCGTTCCATCCTTCTTCTTGACGAAAAGAACACCACAACCCCATGGAGAAGAACTTGGTCGGATGAGACCCATACGCTCTTGAATATCGAGTTGTTTTTTCAGCTCCTTCAACTCTTCAGGCCCAAGCTTGTAAGGACGTTTGCAAACAAGTTCCATGCCAGGATCAAGATCGATGATGAATTCAACTGGCCGGTGCGGAGGCATTCCTGGAAGCTCTTCTGGAAAGACGTCTTGATATTCGCAAACGACTGGAATATGAGAGATGACATCCAACTCGCCCTTCTCATTGAGAGAAAAAAGTCGAATGGTATCATCCCGAGCAGCAAAGACGATTACATCCTTAGACGAATGTGTCAATTAAATCTGCCTGGCAGCACAATCAAGGTGAGCCTTGTGCTTAGAAAGCCAGTCCATTCCGAGAATAAGATCAATATCCGAGTTACCAAGGACCACTGGAGAGGATAGAAACTTATAGTCCCCCAACGTGATAGAAACATCGGGAGCAACCAAACTAGAAGTCATAAGCTTTCCTGGAGAAACAACTTGCATGACTTTGGGCAAAACCTCAGTGTCAACATTGTGCTTCGATGCAAATGGGAATGACAAGAAAGAATGCGATGCACCAGTGTCAAAAAGAACTTTTGCAGGAATATCGTTAACATGAAGGTTACCCATGATCACATCTGACGAGTCCTCTGCCTGAGTTGCGTTCATCATGTTGACCTTTGCAAACTTGGGATTATGCTTGACCACTGCAGTGCTAGCAGATGTCACAGGAGGAGGAGGAGGAGGAGGAAGATGCCTCTGATTGAAGCATTTGTTGGCATAGTGACCCTTCTGCTGACACTTGTTGCACGTGACCTCCGAGAGTGGACGGTGATATGGTGCACTTGATCTTGGGGCATGAGCCGAAGTCTTGTTCTGAAAGCCTGGGTTTGGTGGGTGGGAAGATCCATTGCCACCTTTGCTCTTCTGTTGATAAGGCTGATGGAACGGAGGAGGAGGAGGCAACCAATACTTTTGCTGCTTAGTTGCCACTTGAGTTGAGGAAGAAGGAGTTGTTTCCCTGACTCGCTTCTTGGAAGCATCGCACTTGAGTTGAACAGTCTCTTGTTTCAGTGCCATGTTGTAAAAATCATCGTACTTCTGCGGCTCGAAAAGCACAAGAGCTAGTTGGAGATCTTCTCTGAGGCCACCTCTGAATTGATAAATCATGTTCTTCTCGTCAGGGACGTCTTGCTTAGGGAAACGAGCGAGCTTCTAGAACATGATGTTATACTGGTAAACAGACAAGCTGCATTGCTTCAGATTGGGGAACTCCTCATGCTTGCTCTCAACAACACTATGAGGAATGTGGAGAGCTTTGAAGTATTGACGGAATTCATCCCAGGTAATCACACGACCTCCTATGGAATCTTTGTATTGCTGATACCATTCTGCAGCTTCGTCTTTGAGTTGGAACGAGGCAAACTTGACAAAGTCCTCAGGCCTGACGTTGCTGCACTCGAAATTCTTGCAGATATCCACGAGCCAATCATCAGCGTATGTTGCCTCGACACAGTTACTGAAGGTCTTTGGCTGGTTTGCGAGGAACTGGTTGAGTGTAGCAAACTGATTTTGATTGTTTCCATGGCCTTGATTTCCTTGGTTACGCTCTTGCAAGAGTTGCATGATCAGCTGCGTGTTTGCATTGGTAGCGTCCATCACAGCTTGCCATGCCTCCGGAGGTGGAGCTGGTGGCGGTGGTTCAGGATTCTGACGCGTTGGAGGAGCCATCCTGAAGAGGGTGACATCCGTTAGCATCTTGACAGACATATATTCAAGCTGAATCAGATGGATCGAAATTGCAACATATAGTCTTAACATCCGAACAAAATGAACGAATGCACTCCAATTGAAATGGTCACACTTCCATAAATTGAGAAACCACTTAGATAGAGGTAGATGAATAAAACAACAAGGTACGGACATGAACAAATACTTGGTGAGGATTACCCAATCACAAACCAAATATCCGCAGAAGAAATACTAGAGCTACAACAATTCCCACCTATGAAACTCCCGAACCTTTCCGGTTATGCAATCAGGTGTTGGGGATACAGGGGAAGCATAATATCTCACCCAAAGCTTGCAAATCCTACATCCAGCTGTACCCATCCTTCAACACATAACCAAGAAACCTTCGGAAATCATTTACCTCAACCTTCGAAAAGCATCCGTTATATGAGTTATGGCAATACTCCCGAACTCCCGCCCCAGTACTGGGTGGCGTCGAGGTTATCTCACCAACAACTGCATAAAAGAGATTTTCGATATCGGCAAAACTCAGGTATTCCAGAATTGCAACGATAAAATTGTGATGACAACACCTTGGAGCTTAACTCCCCGGGACACTGCCACAACCCCTAAATGTCAGGAGGCACCAAGAACAATGTTCTCGTCACAAAACCATCGGAGCGATTCCAAGATACCCGCGTGATCCTAAAAAATTGTGAAATTTGAGAAGAGAAGAGTCAAAACTCTACGTCAGGATGCCTCACCAGAGCGACGAAGGGACTGAGGAGTAAACAGAATCCTACTCTCTGATATATATATATATATATATAATCCTAAATGACTCAAAAGATTTTTCTAGACTCAACAATGCCAGCGATTCGATCAAGCAGGGGGCTCCTAAGCCGGGGAAGGCTATGATTACCAACTTGTAACACCCATGATGCGGTTATATCTCCCATGTGTTGAAGCACGACTTAGAGGCATAACCGCATTGTAAGCAATGTCGCAAGTGGGGTAATCTTCACACAACCCATGTAATGAATAAGGAAAAGAGGTACATAGTTGGCTTACACTCGCCATGTCACACAATAGCATAAATATCATTACATTCATCCAGATACAATCAAGGTCCGACTACGGAACCAAAATAAAGAACAACCCCAAATGCAACAAAGTCCGCGATCGCCCCAACTGGGCACCACTACTGCTCGTCTGGAAAAGAAACATAGTATCGTCCTGAGTCCTCACCGAATTCCCACTTGACCTTAGTCGAATCTCCTGGAATGGCATCATTGGTTCCTGCATCTGGTTTCGGGAATCTGTGAGTCACGGGGACTCAGCAATCTCACACCCTCGCGATCAAGACTATTTAAGCTTATAGGTAGGGAAAAGGTATGAGGTGGAGCTGCAGCAAGCACTGCATATATGGTGGCTAACATACGCAAAAGAGAGCGAGAAGAGAAGGCAAAGGCACGATCGATAAACTATGATCAAGAAGTGATCCTAGAACAACCTATGTTCAATCATAACTTGAGACCGTGTTCTCTTCCCGGACTCCGCCGAAAAGAGACCATCACGGCCACACACTCTATTGATTCATTTTAATTAAGTTAAGTTCAGGTTATCTACAACCGTACATTAACAAATTCCCATCTGCCCATAACCGCGGGCATGGCTTTCAAAAGATCAAATCCCTGTAGGGGTGTCCCAACTTAGCCCATCACAAGCTCTCACGGCCAACGAAGGATATTCCTTCTCCCAAGACAATCCGATCAGACTCGGAATCCCGGTTTCAAGACATCTCGACAATGGTAAAACTAAACCAGCAAAGCTGCCCGAATGTGGCGACAAATCCCGATAGGAGCTGCACATATCTCGTTCTCAGGGCACACTCAGATGAGACATCCTACAAGTAAAACCAACCCTCAAGTTGCCCCAAGGTGGACTCACAGTCTACTCGGTTTGGACCAACACTCAGAGGAGCACTAGCCCAGGGGGGATTAAAATAAAGATGACCCTTGGGCTCCGGAAACCCAAGGGAAAAGAGGCTAGGTGGCAAATGGTAAAACCAATGTTGGGCATTGCTGGAGAAGTTTTATTCAAGGCGAACTGTCAAGGGGTTCCCATTATAACCTGACCGTGTAAGGAACGCAAAATCAAGGAACATAACACTGGTATGACGAAAACTAGGGCGGCAAGAGTGGACCAAAACACCAGGCATAAGGCCGAGCCTTCCACCCTTTACCAAGTGTATAGATGCATTAAAATAGACAAGATATAATAACGATATCCCAACAATAAACATGTTACAACAAGGAACAAACTCCAATCTTCACCTGCAACTAGCAACGCTATAAGAGGGGCTGAGCAAAGCGGTAACATAGCCAAACAACGGTTTGCTAGGACAAGGTGGGTTAGAGGTTTGACATGGAAATATGGGAGGCATGATAAGCAAGTGGTAGGTACCGTAGCATAGGCATAGCAATATAGCGAGCATCTAGCAAGAAAAGATAGAAGTGATTTCAAGGGTATGGTCATCTTGCCTGTAAAGTTCTCCGAGTTGACGTTAGCTTGATCCTCATAAACGTACTCAACAGGTTCCTCGATCACGTACTCGTCTCCCGGATCTACCCAAAGCAAGAACACAAGCAAAGGGAGACACGATCAACCACGTGCAATGCACAAACAACATGATGCAAAACATGTCATGATATGAGGGATGCGATATGCAATGCATATGCATGCTTCGGAAAGGAAAGATTGAATCTGGCCTCAACTTGGAAAACCAAGAGTTCCACTGGAAAGATGAGTTGATTTCGGTCGAAATCGATATAAAGATCACCGGAATCGAATGCACGGTTTGCAAATGGCAAGCAAAACAAATATGGCACCGATCTGCGATTAACAGCACGAGGCCATCTAAATGCATCAAGAACAACAAGCTACTGCACCCTAACATAACAACAAAGCACATGGTAGTATCCACTCATGATTCTTGACAAAAGATGAACACTGAGGCCCTGTTTGGTTCAGCTTTTATCAACGGATTCCGCTGCCGCGCAGCATAATCTGAACCAAAGGGCGAACCCAGCAGAATCCGATTCCAGAAATCTGCTGTCAAAATCTGTACCAAAAGCGGAAGCAGTCCAGGACGTGTTTTCCAAAATCTGATTCCACTACGGGCCAAAATCTAAAAAAGTTGTATCAGCTGGTTTGCCAAATAACCTACATCTTTTTCACATCAGATTTTCCACAGCTGTTTTTTCATAGCAGATTTTTCACAGATGCTTTTAGAAATCCACAGCCGAACCAAATAGGGCCTGAGCTATGGCTAATTCACTCAATGGAAGGTTCAAACAAGCATGGCAAAAGTGCTAACGATATCAGGTTATAGACTTAGAGAAAATAACAACATGTCACGAATTTAACACCAGGAAGCAATGTTTAGAGCAAGATAACAACATGCTACAGGAACATATCATGGCAAAGCAAGACATGGCTTGAAGCTACGCAAAGCATACAACAAAAGTCCCTTACTGGCCATAAGCCAAAAGGGATCAGAAAATACATTGGCAACCATGTGAGCATAGCAATTAGCGTTAAAAGATTCAGACTTAGTAGAAAACTGGAACATGGCAAAACAGATATTGAGTAGGCATGTTTACGAGCTTGATGCACTCACCACAAGGCATTGCATGACAAACTAAGCATACACCGAGCAAGTAGACATGGAATAGAAGGTAAACATGGCAAGAACAACCTCATAGCATGCACGGATCAACTACAACAAGCTCGGCAAAAATGCTTAACACGTAAACATTCTGCCAGGAATATTTTATAGCAAAAGTAGAGCTCGATTGAGTCAAGCTAGGGTGCTCCATAATTGCAAACAATGACATGGATGGATAGAGCACAACTATATCTACAAAACATCCTTACTGATCATGCTCCAAAGAGGCATGGATAACTCTGTAGCTATAAGAATACATGGCATAAAAATATTAACAGGGCAAAGACTTAGAATATTTCTAAGTCCCTGAAAACAGCAACATTACAAGAGCTACTTTGCATGCTTGTGCTAGTCACCACAGAGATCACAAAAATACATGGCATACACTCCTGTAAAGATGGCATGGCATACTTCAAAACACATGTAGGGCTCAAGTTCATAGGAGGCACACATTAATCATGGCAAAAATGACAAATGTCCAATTACTGATAAGAATCTGAAACTAACATTGCATAGCACTCTTGCAACAGCATTTAGGGCATCAAGATGAGCTCAAATGAACATGGTGCAATGGAATGAAATGAAGTAGTCTTCGAGACGAACAATTTGATATGCTACACGCCCAAAACGGAGCCACGGATGCAGATATATGGCATGATGAACAATGTATAAAAATACTAGGGTTAGGGCAAAAAGTCAACCCGATCCAGATCTAGGGTTACTGTAGCGGCACGCGAACTGAGGTTCGCCGGGCTCCTACTCGAGGTCGCCGGAGGGAGGAGATGCCCGATCCGGCCGGCCCATGGCCGGATCTGGTCGGCGTTGAGGTGGCCGATGAGCTGGCGCGGCAGGGCGGTGCCGGGCGGAGGGGCTCCGGCT